>NC_134866.1:73815133-74129300 GCF_049852395.1 Peromyscus maniculatus bairdii | reverse complement strand
CATACTCTCTCAGGGATCTCCACAAACTAGTGGGTGTCCTCCCTCGCTGCCCCTGTGAGACAGTCTCTGTACGGGAGGGGCCTCACGTGACTTTGTCTCTGGTGTTCCTCAGGGGACACCTGTGTGAGAAACTGTATGCTCCAGAACCAGCTCTCGTGTCCTTTGGCCAATGCCGGAGTGTGAAATAGTCCAACGTGGGAAACAAAAGATGATCCCAATTGGGAATCGTGACATTTTTTTTTTTTTTTTTTTGGATGATGGTCATGTTCTGTTTTGAAATAACCTCTGTGTATTTCATTTATTTTCTTTTACCTGGCGATCTCTGAGCAGGCTTCAGATTTTGACAGTTGATGAAAGATACGACAAGCATTAATGTGTGGGTGAAAAGCTTGGTGAAATTCTGAGTGAAGTTTTAGTTAAAGTTGGTTGAACTTGGGATTGACTGGGAGGCCAAAGATTTAAAAAGCAGAAGATTCTCTCAAGACACAAGTTGTGTGATAATAGTGTGTTTTGTGTGTGTGAATGAGAATTTGTAAATGTTGAATTCTAGGCTTCGACAATCATTGTCAGTGCAGATCAAGCTGCAAGTATTTATGTTTTAAAACTTAAATTATAAAGCTAGTTACGTCTTTCTAACAACTAGTTTTAATGTTTATGAGCATATTTTACCTACATTACCTTTTCAGGATGTTGAGAAAGATGCATCACAAGCACAGGCTGGAGGCTGGGGGCTAGATGGTTTTGAGGAAGAGGTCTTGGCGGACTCTTTCATAGAGCAAAGGGAAGCAATGCCTTCTGGGAAATGAGCTAAGTTTTAATCTAGTCTTTAAGATTAGAAGTCAAAAACAAAAATATTAAGGAAAGGAAAACCTAATTGATCTTTGAAGTATTGTTATGTGGAATTGAGTGGGACTTTTGAGGCCTTTCTTCCAGAAAACAAGGACTTGGTTGTCAGGCCTATATTAGGCCTAAACCTTGGTGCCATGTAGTTGTACTTAAATCATTTCAATGGAAAGTGTCTTAGTGATTGGAACTTCTAGTGCAGTTTGG
The DNA here is from genome assembly GCF_049852395.1 of Peromyscus maniculatus bairdii. Classification (NCBI taxonomy): domain Eukaryota; kingdom Metazoa; phylum Chordata; class Mammalia; order Rodentia; family Cricetidae; genus Peromyscus; species Peromyscus maniculatus. The sequence goes on along the minus strand of NC_134866.1, from coordinate 74,128,250 downwards.
AGTTCTCCCATTTGAAAAATGTGATATTTGCATGGGATTGTTTGAATCTTGTTTTCTAGTCCCTCCCCATCACCACCCTCATAGTCTGAAGATAGATTTTTCTCTTGATAAAGGAACAAAAAAAGTGAACATCTTGTTTGTAAATAGGTATCTAGTAACTAGTGGTAAACTTGAAATGGTAGAATTCTTTAAAGCCTAATTCTAGGTAGCCTTAAGAAAATGTATCTTAATTATTTTTGAACCTGTATTCACCTTGTTTTTTTTCAAATATCTTAAGTTATATTTTCTTTTTTAGAGCTGCTTCTTATTTGGGGCTACTTTTTTTTTTTTAATTGAGGCGTAATTCATAAAAGGGTATATTGTTTTGATGAGACTTTTTACAACTGTGGCTGGATGTCTTTCTTTAGTCTTCCAAGAAGGGCCATTTTACTTTTTTAGAGTTACTTTTTAAAGTCATGAGGTCAACAACTTGGACTACTATGCATGTAAGTGCTAATGCAAATTAAAACCCAAGTTGACCTCCAGCAGCAGTTCATTCTATGTTGACAGTGAGAGAACACTTTGCCTGTTAGGATACTGTTACTCGTGGACTGAAATGCTGAAGAAACCCCTCCCCCTATTTTGTTTTTTGCAAAAATCAAGGTATATTCTAGGGTTTCCTGGTTGACCTCAACAGATAAACTGAGATGATAGTCTTAGTTCAGAAATGATCTGAATGTAGATTTACAGTCTATGTGTACAGCTGGCTAAGTGAGATCGCTTTCACAGTTCTGCATGTATCCCATCGGCTCCCCATTAGTCACTGAACTCTTAAAACTGGTATTGTAACATTATCACAATGTTTTGCGCCAATTTTATAAACTTTACAGTGCAATATGTGTTCCTTTTCTGAGGCAAACCAAAGGTATATTTCTCAAGGTTCTGCTGCTAACAGCAGCGTTGATGGAGAATTTTTTATACATTTGTAATAGATAGAAATAAACCAGAAAAAAAAAAAGAAGGAAAAAAAGTGGTGGAGGAAAAGGTGAACACTGCAAGAATACTCAAAAGGGCTGAGAGTTGCAAACGCCAAGAATGGCTTTGCATAGTAAATGGAATAGAACAGCTCTGAACTATAGCTTACTTTTCCTGGTTTGGTCTGACAGAATGATTGAATGCTTTTATACAAAAATCAGAGCCTTAAAAACAAGGATTTGGTGAGATTGTAAAATGGTGAGCCACTTTGGCAAAACAGTTTGGTGGTTGGTCAAAATGCAAAACATTGTTACTCTGTTACTCAACAATTCTACCCTTAGGAATATATCCTCAAACTACTGAAAATGTGCACCTATGAAACATGTACATGAAAGTTTACAGCAGTGTGTTGCTAATAGTAAAAAAGTTAAAACAACTCAAATAGCTATCAAATACTGGAGAGAAATAAAATGTGGCTTATTCATACAATAGAATATTATTAAGACATAAAAATGAATGAGAAACTGACAGATTGAATGACTTTGGTGAACCTTCATAATTTCATTTGTAGATCTTTCCATTTCTAATTTATAAATACATTTGGGGTTATAAATTATAAATGTACTGCCTCCTGTCAACATTGTATACTTCTATTTGATGATTTCTGTGTCAAACATTATATGGAAATGTTTCCAAGTATTTTCTGTATTAACTGTGAATGAATAGAAAAAAAATTGCCTGTGATGGAAAAAAAAATCATTTGTCTTGAAAGTTGCTAGCATGAAGTGTAGACAAAATTCTAAACAGTCTTATTAAGTAAGAAACACAGAGCCAAATACAGAGAAAATAGCCAAAGAGATCAGAGCAATAGCCACAACTAGCTTTAGCTTACCACCAGCAGTAGTTTCCCCCCCCCCCCCCCCCCCCCCCCCCGAGAGAGACTTTCTTCCAGTCTGACTTGTTTTTTTATTGCCTTTCTGTTCTGCCATATCATTGGCTCTAAACCCAACCGCACGACTTCCTCGTCACTGCTTGTCTATACAGACCTCCAGGTCTCTATGGTTGGTACTAGGATTAAAGGTTCGTGTCACCATGCTTAGCTGTGTCCTTGACCACACAGAGACTCTGCCTGCCATGTGATCAGGATTAAGGGTGTGTGCTACCACCACCAGACTTCTATTTATGGCTCACTTTGACCTCTGATGTCCAGGCAACTTTATTTATTAACATACAAATAAAATCACATTTCAGCACAAATAAAATATCACCATAATGAAGAATTAATCACTTTCATAAACCGAATGAGTGTAAATAAACAGAATCAATAATGAAGGACAAGTCCTCCAGGAGAGAGAAGTGGTTGGAAGCTGCCTGGACTAGGGAACATCAGTATGTCACTGGGCCCACAAGTTTCAAAAGAGCCAACGTCAGTGGTATTCCCAGTAACTGGGAAAACACACCAAGGCAAATTCCAAATATCTCAATGATTCTCAAAGGGATTCAGGAAGTATGTTCTAGTAGGATTGTTGCCAGAGGGGTTTCAGTTCAGTCACTGTTGTTCTCAACTGTTGACATAGTTGAAAACTAACCCGGATCCTCTGATGTCCCCTGTGTATTCTCTGGAGGTGTTAGGACACATCTAAGATGAGGAACACGAGCCTGAGAGTTCATCTTCTGAAGATTTGCAGCTCAAGGAGCAGCTAGAGTATCCAATGGCGTCCTTTCTGCTGAGGCTGAGTGAGTTTTTGATTGTGTGTCTTTTCCAGTTGCAAAACCACTCGGGCTTTGCTCCACCTTCATTTAGTTTTTCCTCTCCTGGGAAGAGTTTTTTCCTCCCCTGGAAGGACTCTGTAGCCAGTTCTGAATTTTAGCTACTATTTTTAAAACTCTCTTGCAGCAGTGTGTAATGTTTCCTTTGGGGAGATGGTTGGTAAGGGCTTTGTTCACTTTAACAGAATTCCCAGTAATTGTTTTATAAGGAGATAATTGATGTTTTCCATCGGGATAGACCTGAGGCTGAAGAGGTCTAGAGGCAGGTCTTTGGCAAAGAAAGACAAAAACTTCAATCACTTTGACACTGTGTGTGTGTGTGTGTGTGTGTGTGTGTGTGTGTGTGTGTGTGTGTGTGTCTGTGTCTATGTACTTGCTGTGGGTGTGGAGGCTAGAGTTCAATGCTGGGTGTTTTTTTTCACTTGCTCTCCACTGAGCCTGGGGGTCACCAACTTTAGTGAGACTGGCTAGCAAGCAGGCCTCTGGGATCTTCCTGTCTCCCCATCCCCAGTGTTAAGATTACACAGAGCACACACTCACACGTGGCCTTTCGTGTGGGTCCTAGAGTTTCAAACTCAGGTCTTCATGCATGTGTGGCAAGAACTTTATCAACTGAGCTGCCCGTCCATCCCCCACCTCATAGTCATTCCTGCTGAGCTCCTGGCCTGGTTCCAGAGAGCAGCACCTAGCCCTCATCCTTCCTTTGTTCAACCACACCTTTTGTTCCTCTTACCTTTTGTTTCTCTTATCGCCCTATGTGAATCTTGTCTGAGAGTGGAGGATCAGAGAGTCCACCAAGGATCAAAGGACTGTGCAAAACTTGGTCCAGGAAACCCAGAAAAACAGGTACCTGATAAATCAAGTAATTTGCACTTGGCATTTGGTCTCTGGGAACTCCTTTTAGGTTGCTTGGAAGGTACGGGAATTAATTGGTTAAACTGTAATGGAAAGAAATAAAAATGCCCTAGGCAAAGGGAAAGTGCTTCAGTCCTTCGAGGCTGCACCCCTCCTGCAGCCAGGAAAGACTAGATCCATTCTTAAGATGCCTCTGAGTCTGCATTCCACGGACCCGCGTGAACCCATACAGCCCATGTCGCAACACACAGTTACACCACCTCACTATTTATATTGATATAATTTTCCAAACTCTCATTAATTTCTTATACATTAGAGATTTCATGATTTAACTTATATGGCTTTATTATTATTATTATTATTATTATTATTATTATTATTATTTTAAGGCAGGGTCTCATTATGTAGCCCTGGCTGACCTGGAATTCACTGTATAGACCACTCTGGTCTTATGTTAACAGAGATCTGATAGCCTCTGCTTCCTGAATGCTGGGATTAAAGGTCTGTTTGGCCATAGGTACTTTTAAATTCCAATTAAGGTAGACTTCCCATTTATCATCTTTTGTTCTGTTGCCTAAGACTTCTAGTTTAACACTCCTCCCCCAGATTAAGAATATAAAATGTTCTCAATATTTACAGATGCTTGCAGGTTGGGTTACCATAGTTATCAAACACAGAACCAGCTGGAGTACCAAATGGCATTTTTTTTTTTCTTTTCCAAACATTTCCTTCTCACTTGAATTTTTTTCTCACTGCAGTGTTGTGTGTTTCCTCTACTGGAAATTGCAAACCTCTAAGCCGGCTGGAGCGGGGAACCGGGTTTGAGATCAGGTTTATGTGCTGTCTGCAGAAGCAGCTCTTTTGTCTCACCCCCCAGCGGCTCCCTCCCGCTGTGCATCAGGTGAATCAGGCATGCTCAGAGGATCATGAAGAGTGCATGACACAGGTGTTCATCATGTACCATGTGTGCCTTCCCAGCTGAGCCCACATGGTTCCTTCTCACCCAGGAAGAGGCTATGTGTTCTCGGGCTCCCCAGCAATGTTGCTGCTCATCTTAAAGAGTCTCCCCTGACACCACCACCCTCCCGGGTTGCAGGAAGCAAATGCCTCTGATCATCGGCATTTTGTCATCAGGTGCTCCTAGAAGTTCTAAAATAAACTAAGGTTGCAATGAGCAGAAAAGAGAAGACAGGGAAAAAAAAATCCAGTTAGATACCAGAGGAATGGAGTGGGGAAGGACCAAATGCTAGCAAACACATGATCTGAAGCAAAGAAGAGGATAGCCACTAACTACCTCAGAATAAATCAACAAAGCATGGACCGATCCAAAGGGACAGTCTGCACCCCAAGAGAACTCAGCAACATTCATCCATGGAGGCGGCAGAGACAGAGAAACACGAAGCTGTGCTGGAGTCTGGCACCAATCCTATTGGCTCTGGTGGGAATAGTAGAGTATCCTTGGGGTCCCACATGGGGCGCCAATATGCCTGTGCAAAAGAAAAGCTCTCACCTCAAAGGGAGTAAGAGGTAATTTATTTTAGCCAAATATGAGTGACCATAGTCCAAGAATATAGATTGTTGTCTTGCATGGCATGTTTCAATGTAGAAACAGTTACATGAACTTTTAATTGGCAGAGTTAAAAAAAAAAATCATAAATCAAGACCTTTCCCAAATACATTGGTGGGAACTACAGGTACATAGATGGGTTGTAGAAAAGGGTAAGTCTCTGCTCTAAGTTTTAGATGTTATATAATGACATTCTTAGCTTTGGGGTTGGTGGAAGCTAGTGGTCTGCTAAAAATACATAGAAAAGGTTTTCCTGATAATTAAGGGGATGGAGAGATTGCTCAGTGGTTAAGAGTATGTATTGCTCTTACAGAGGACCCAAATTAAGTTCCTAGCACCCACATCGAATGGTTCATAACCATTCCAGGGGATCCAATGCCTCTGGCCTCTCCAGGTACCTGCACCCATGTGCACATATCCCCCATACAGAGATGCATGATTAAAAATAAAATAAATCCTACCTGATAATAAAAAAGGTTGTAGGTCATATGTAGAGGTGAACAATGAAAGATTATTAAAGAAACTAAAGACAGGCCAAGATCATTTTGGCTGCATAAGATAATGTTGGCTGCTTATCTGTAACATTCAATTCTCTACAATGGAAGTTCTGATGAGATAACCAGCCACTGAAGAATCTTTAACACAGGTAAGTGTTTCTTCGGGGCAGGCCGTAGGAAGTTCAGTTCACAAAGTACAAGGACTTGCCCAAGGTCATCCAGGTGCTCCTCCACAAAGGACTAAAGAGTCACATTTGTCTGTGAAGATTACATCACCAAAAGTATGGCCCATGTCCTGACATCACTCAGAGTGAGAGACCTTGGAACACTCGGCCCAAAATGGAATGTCTCCATCAAATCCCTCCCCTCAGGGCTCAGGGAAGCCTGAAGAAGAGGAGGTGGGAAGAGTAAGAGCCAGAGGGCTGGAGGACGCCAGTAGAACAAGTCCTACATCAAAGAGAGAAGCTCCTATGACCTCGCAGAGACGGGAGCAGCAAGCTCAGAGCCTGCACGGTCTGCACCAGGCCCTATGGGTTACCGTTTAGTGCTTTTGTGGGATTCCTGAGTGTGCGAATAAGTGGGTCTCTGATTCTTATGACTTTTCTTGGGCACCTTTCTGTCTGTTGGTCTGTCTTGTCCAATTTTGATGTGAGAGTTTTTGTTTCATCTTATTATATTTTATTTTGTTATATTTTTAAAAAATGAATGAATGATTGATTGATTGAAAACCAAGTCACTAGGGTAGAGGTTAACAATTGAATTGTCATTTATACCTGCTGAGAGAGGGAAAATCCATTTTCTCCAATGGAGTGAAACTGGGTGTATCAACCACTCCAGGGCAGATCTCATGCTCAGGAATAGTTGAACAACATATAATGGACTCCATAGATTTTTTTCCCTCTTTCCCTCTCTGCCCCCCATTTCTCCCCGTGTGTGTGTGTGTGTGTGTGTGTGTGTGTGTGTGTGTGTGTGTGTGTGTGTGTTTGGTGTTTTATTAATCCATTTATTTATTTATTGGCTTTGGGGATCTTGTTGTACTTGGTTTTTGTTTGTTTTTTGAGAAAGAACTTGAAGTTGGGTGGGAAGGGACGGGGAGAGGATTTGGAAGGACTCGGGGAAGGGAAGAATATGATCAAAATATATTTAAATTTAAAAATTGTTCTAAATGAGAAAAATATTAAGAAGATAATTTAAAACAGAAAGTATGGCTCCTCCCAGCCCTCCCTACAAACCTCTTCTTTGTCAGCAGCAGCTTTCAGCTCCCCTCTCCCATCCCTCCTCACCACGAACCCATCCCACACTCCTCCCAAACCCAGTGTCCATGGTGTGGGATAGCCAGCTACAGGATCTAATGGGGTTGTTTGTGTAACGTTTAAAATGCCGTTATCTGGGTGGTTTCCATCCTTTTCATTCATTGAAATGGCAGAGATTTGGCTTTGGGTGTTCCACGCCTGCTGGGACTGAAGGAAGACCATCTGACTTGGCCTCCCAGGGGAGCAATAGATTTCAGTCATGATCAAGAGTTAGCCAAGAACGTCATGGCTGTGATAATTAACAGGCAAGAGTGTCTCCCTGTGCCCTGGCTACAATGGGCAAAAGTGTGGCAGTTTGTAGATATCGCACAAATGGTTTCCTCTGATGTTCTAGACGATGACACTGACTCCATCATCTAGCGTCTCAGGAGTCACTGGGTGGGCTTCATTGCCACACCTTCTCTGGATAAACAGTGGCTGTCTTGAACTTCCTGTTGAAATCTTAAACCACCATGGCTAATGGGGAGGAAAAAAAAGTGTTTCCTATGAGGAAACCCCTGCAGGCCTCCATTGACCAAAGGCTCCAAGGGGAGTTTATATTTGGCATTACTTCTTGAGTTTCAGTATAATTGCAGATCCCCTGGGCATCCTGCTGACACTATCGAGTTTGATATCAGGTGGGCTCTGAGAGTCTGAATATCCCACAAGCCCTAGGAACGCTCTGCTAAGGTGGCGAGAAACCCCAGAGCATACTGAACTATGTAAGGAGGAAGGTTGCCTTCCCATGCTGCTTTTGGGCTGGTGGATTGTTGTTGCTTTTCTTTGAGTCTTGAGCTAGATAAACACCACATCCCTCTATTTCCCCCTCATCACTTGGGAGCAGCCTCGGAAGGAGCAAGCTGTAACTTGTGAACAGGAGACGCATTAATAAAATGAAGCTCCAGAGAGAGGATCCAAGGCCAGCCTGTTGCCATGGCGCCAGATTAATGACACTGAGCTGGAAGAGTGATTCTCTCTGGAGTAGTTATCAACTGACACTATCTTAATTACACATTGAAACAAGCGCCTGCTCCCAGCAAACAATTGTTTCCTGATCGATAACCCAGTCTTGTTAAGCATGCTCACTGGCCATTTATAATAAAACCTTTGATGTGCTTGTCCTGAGAAGGAGACTACCTCAGCAGCCTTCTCTGCTTATCGGCATCCCAACCACGCTTCACCCAAAGCTTCCTTCTTAACTCTTCTGAGTGGCACAAAGCTCATTATTTTAACCCAAACAATGTTGGGAACTCTTGGTTGTCGATAAGGACACACTTGTTATCTTCTAGTGATTTGTTTTATGCCCGTGTTAGACCCCAACTTGGGGTGGGGTGGGGGGGCTGTCCCAAGAGCTCTGAGTATTTTGACATTGGATTTCTGTCATTGCCCATGAGAAATGGTCTAAGGGGACAGCGCCACCTCACTTCCCCTTTTGGTCCTCTTCCCTATCCCCTGTGACACCACCACATCAACTTGGAAATGTCATTGATGAGCATAGGCTATGACCTTGTGTGGAGACAGAATCCTTACAGATGTGGTTCCGGGTTAGGATGAAACCTGAATCCAATCTCTAGTGTCCCGACGACGAGAGGAAAATGAGACCGTGAGAACCACTGTGGGAGGACAATGAGCAGGCAAACTATTGGGCATCCTGCCTCATTGAAGTTGCAGCAGCTCCAGCTCATGATGCCCCTCCCCCGCTCCAGGTTCTCCCCTACCCTCCTGCTCCAGAGAGCTCTTTAGTCCTTCCTGCACACAAGGACTCCCCTTTAACCTGCCCCAGCAAACGATCAAGCCCCGGCTGTCCCTCTACTCATGAACTGCTTCTCATTAAAAGTCCTGCTTGTATTCTCCACACATGTCTTGGTTCTGTTGCTTCTATGCAAAAAGACTGCTTTCAGCAACTGAACACAGCACACAGACCGGGAGGAGCCACGTGGGAGGCATGGGACAACCAGGCAGAGATCGGCAGGAGGCAGTGAGGAGCCAAGGAAAAGCAAGGACTCTCCGCAAAGCCTCAAAGGGAGCACTGACTCTGATTTCGGACTCTGCCTTCCAGACTCATGGGAGAATCCACTTCCATGCTACCCAGCCACCCAAATGGCTGTGTTTTGTTAGCCCAAAGAAACAAGTGTGATGGATGAGGGGAACTACAGGAACTGTCAGTGTGAGTTGAGGAGTTCAAATGACTACCTTCTCCCTGTCTAAAGAAAAAAAAAAATCCTTCTGCGTTAAGCCCTCAGAGAGCAACTCCAATTTCCTCTCCTCAAGACTCCAGTCAAAGCCTTAAACAGCCACGGCTTAAATCCCTCCCGACCTCTCTTTGTTTTCTGCATCAGAAAGTTAAGCCTTCGTTCCTCTGGATGACGCTCAGAAGAATCTCAAATCACATCATCAGTTTCTCAGTTCACCAGAGGATGTCTGCAGGGACATGGAGCTGAATGATGGATGTCTGGGATGATGTTATGACGTCAGAAGCGAGGTGGGTAGGAGGGTCTCGGGAGAAATTCATGAGGATGAGGTCACCTTCTATAAATAAGGCCTTCCTCGCCTGTCTGTTCTATGCTCCAATCATCTATCTTGTTTAAATCTTTTTCTTAGTCATCTTTCCCTCCCTCAGAACTTTGGATAAGAACCCTCTTACGTTTGAGATGTCACCAAATATTTAATTGAATAACTGAAATCACTCAGACCTCATATCTGCATGCTCTAGCTGAACACCACCCAAATCCTAAAATAATTGTTGTAAGCAGGAACTACATGAATCTGTATTCTTAAAACTATCCTTAAATAGATTAAAACCGAGGTGATCATTAAGATGTAAATTGAACTTCCATGAAGTCTTCCCTTAGAGGGAGCCCCTCTCATACATGCCTAAGGATGACCCCCCCATCTACAGCACCTCCTAGTGGGACCCCAATCTCTGTGGCCCACCCCTTAGAGTGGGCACCGGGTGGCTGGCGTTGCTTGGGGCAAACACTGCAAAGGACACCCAGAAGTCTTTTCTCCCTGGAGCCTGACCCAGTCCTCTGCCTGGTCAAAGTAGGACAGTAAGTTTGGGTAAATTAGTAGATCTGACATCACAGATCTGGCTGGGATTTATTCTAAACATGAATGACACTTTGCAAAGCCAAGCTTTAACTGCGGAGCGATGGAGAAGAAGACCAATGGCTTCCATACAGCCAGAGCTGTACTGAGAACCCAAGCCCACTGGGAACACTTCTCCTTTGGGGATGAGGAAACCAAGGCATGGACTACAGCCAGGCAGCGCTGGGACTTGAAGTTCGGTGCCAGGGTGTTAGTTTCTGTGCCACTCTGCCTCTCCATGGGCTTGTTAGATTTTTCTTTTTCTTGTGTAATGAATCAACCTTTTATAGCCTTGCCCATTTTTACTTGAGGCTAACTTGTCCTGCATCCCTTCCTAGCTCATTGGATAAACTTATTTGTAATGGTCAGGCGTGGTGGTGTGCACTTTTAATTCCAACATTTGGGAGGCAGAAGTAGGTGGATCACTGTGAGTTTGAGACCAGCTGGATCTACATAGTGAGTTTCAGGCCAGTTAGGGCTGCACAGTGAGATTCTGCCTCAAAACAAGACAAAATTAAACAAAACAAAACAAAACAAAACAAAAAACAAATAAAAACAAACAAGCAAAAAATGAAACCACTTATTCATAAAACTTTTCTTTAAGGGGCTAGAGAGATGGCTCAGATTTTAAGAGCACTGGCTGTTCTTCCAGAGGTCCTGAGTTCAGTTCCCAGCAACCACATGGTGGCTCACAACCATCTATAATGAGATCTGGTGCTCTCTTCTGCTGGGCAGAACACTGTATACATAATAAACAAATACATCTTAAAAAAAAAAAAAACCTTCCTTTAAAACCCTCTACTCTGACATGAATGTGGGGAACTAAGGGTTTAACTCAGGTAACTTGCCTAACCTGGGTTTGAAATTAGAAAAATAAAACAAGCAAAGATTTTAATTATTATGTGACTCAATGTCAACAAAATAGACACTCAACCTCTGATTACTGTCAAACTAAGATTTCTGAGGTGAATTCCAGGGCTATCAATGCTCTCAAATAGCATATTTTGTCAATATATGGGACCCGGGAAAGCAGAGGAGGGGAGATAAGATCACTGAGGTAGTGGCTGGCCCAGAGACTTCTGACAGGATGGTCTGTGGGTGCTCAAGCAGAGGGTCCCTTCCTGGAACCTCCGTGTCTCTGTCTTCAGAACACAAACATTGAGTCACAAGGTGGCTGACCTTCTTCCGGGCTGCCCCACACATCTCAGCTTGCACCTGACTCATGGGAGGTTCTGGAAGGTTCTTGAAGTCAACACGAAGGACAAACATGGCAATCAAGAGGGGCACAGTTACGTAGTGACGAAGCAAAATTTGACCGACAAGGTTTAACTGAAGGACTTTTCACAATGCCCAAACAGATGAATGACATGGCCCTCCGTGTAACAAGTGAAACAAGTACTAATAAGGACTGATACTACTTGGGTATAGTGTGTGCCCAAGGAAGTTTGGTTCCTAGTGTGGCAGTTTAGAGGTGGTGGGATCTTTGAGAATTGGAACCTATTAAGATGCCCCAGGGGTACTGTCTTAGGAATACTGAGGTAGTTCTTGTGGGACCCGGAGTGGTCCCCATAAGAAGGCTTTTAGTAGATAAAAACAAAAGCGCTAAGCTGGGCTCCTCCCTAGCTCTTTAGCTTCCTGTCCAGTACTGTGATCTCTCTTATATGCACTTCCGCCACTGTGGTGATGTCTGCCATGAGGTCCTCACCAGAGCTGAGTGCTAAACAAACCTCTTCTCTTTATAAACTTACTCCCACCTCAGGTATTTCATTATAGTAACAGATTAATGGAAGGACAAAACCCACAGGCATCCCTTTGTCAATGACCTTGGGAGTCCTAGTTTTTCATCTGTGTGTGCACTCAGATGGCACACTCCTCCCACCTCTAGTCAGCTTCAAAGGTGACTCTAGTGACTCTAGATGTGTTCTCCAGACTGAAATTGTTCTCCCTACTCATCTCATTTGAATATTTGTTTACATATCTGCTGTCATTCAAGTTCACCTGGAAACCTGGATTTTTCAACTCAATTACTTTCTTTCAGGATATTTTCCATGGGTTTTGTTGTTGTTTGTTTTTTGGTTTTTGAAGATTTGTTTATTTATTATGTATACAGTGTTCTGCCTGCATATATCTCTTCAGGCCAGAAGAGGGTACCAGATCTCATTGTAGATGGCTGTGAGCCACCATGTGGTTGCTGGGAATTGAACTCAGGATCTCTGGAAGAGCAGCCAGTGCTCTTAACATCTGAGCCATCTACAAGAATACAACTGATACAAATATCAATCCAGCCCGATATTTTCCATGTTTAATCATCTTCTCTACATTGTTTATTAAATATTTTGAATCTCTGAAGAAGAGAGACCATATTTTACATCTTTTCATGTACTTTTTAATAACCAGAAAATGATACGTACACATTATGTTCAGCCTGAAATAAACCCTCAGTATGATGCATGAGAACTTTAAAAGTATAAACAAACAAACAAACAAATAAATATTTGAAGGAGGTGGGGTTGGCTCCATTGAAGAAGCACTCTCCAAGCAAGCCTGAGGATCCAAGTTCAATCCCTAGAACCTATGTAAAAATTCCAGGCATGGTGCCATGCATTTGTGACCCCAGAAACAGAACTATGGAGACAGACAGATCTCTGGGCTAGGTGGCCAGTCAGTCTGGCCTAAGGCCAGTGAGGGAACCTGTTTCAAAACACAAGGTGGGTGGTGCTTAAGGAGGAACAACACCCAAGATGAATTCTGGTCTCCACACACATGTGCACACACATGCATGCACACCCACTGCCTTAGCAAGAGTTTCCTTTGCTGTAATGAAAGACCAAGTCCAAAGCAACCTGAGGAGGAAAGGTTTTACTTGGCTTACACTTCTATATCATTGTTCATCATCAAAGGAAGTCAAGACAGGGACTCCAACATGGCAGGAACCTGGAGGCAGGAGCTGATCAGAAGCCATGGAGGAGTGCTGCTTACTAGTTTGCTCCTCATGGCTTGCTCAGCCTGCTTTCTTATAGAATCCAGGACAACCAGCCCCAGGGATGGCACCACCCATAATGGGCGAGGCCCTCCCCATCAATCATTAATTAAAGAAAATGCCCAAAAGGCTTGCCTGCAGCCTGATCTTATGGAGGCATTTTCTCAATTGAGGCTCCCTCCTCTCAGATGACTTTAGCTTGTGTCAAGTTGACATAAAACTACCCAGCACACTGAACATATGTGTGCCCTGCAAGGACATGCACACACAAATACACATAAAAAAAAAAAAGAAAAAAAGATTAAAAACAAAGCTGGAGGTGTAAACTCATGGTAGAGCACTTGCCTACAATGAGGAAGGCCTTGGGCTTGATACCCAGCACTGCAAAACATAGCAAATAAATAAATAACCAAATGACTTCCATTTGAAAAGAAATCACTGAATCACTGATGGAATTACAAGGCAATTCAGCTGGGAAAACAATCCAGTTTTCAAATAACCTTGTCCCAGAATTCTCTACTGCGTAAAGAATGTTTTGTTGTTGCCGTTTGCACATCGTAGGGGCAGAGTAAACTCACAGAAATGGATGAGCTGTCAGCACACCGCTTTCTTATCAGCTTGCAGAAAGAATCAGGCTGCTAGATAAGTAAAATGGGCAGACTTATTGTTAGTGCTTGGAAAGCGCAATGCACTCTGAGGGGTCTTGCACTCACAAAGCTTACCACTCCTTTATTCATGCTCTTTGTGTGTGTGTGTGTGTGTGTGTGTGTGTGTGTGTGTGTGTGCAGGTGTGTGTAAAGGCCAGAGGTTGAGGCCAGGTGTCTTTCTCTGTTATTCTCCATGTTTTTGTTTTGTTTTGTTTTTAGGACGATGGCTTTCACTGAGCCCAGAGTACCAACAGTTTTATAAGAACATCAAATAATGTCAGCTTCCCCAGCCCAGGCTGGCATTATTGCTTTCCTTGAAGAGGGGAGGAGCTCCCATTTTTCCAAGGCTAAGTTGTGCGACATTCTGCGACAACACATCGGCACTGGGCTCATTTCCGGGCTTGGCTGGCCAAGGTTCTGGGATCTATAACATCTCTGCTCCACCAGCACGGTGGTTACATTTGTGCAATATGCCTGCTTATTTGTTTGTTTGTTTATTATTTATTTTTTAAATGTGGGTACCAGGTATCAACTTCCAGGTCCTCGTGCTTCCTTGGCAAGCATTTTATCCCCTGACTTGTCCCCTCAGCTCTTCCTTCATGCTTTTATTGTATTCAACTTCATTCCATGAGCAGGAAAATTAAGTCCTTAATAAGCTGTGACAGTCCTTCTCCATATTGCACACACCCAGGAAATGAGCCCAGTGCCGATGTGTTGTCGCAGAATGTCGCACAACTTAGCCTTGGAAAAATGGGAGTTCCTCGCCTCTTCGAGGAAAGCAATAATGCCAGCCTGGCCTGGGCAAGCTGACATTATCTGATGTTCTTATAATACTGTTGGCATTCTGACACATTCATCAGTTAATCCCTGTAAATGCTCGTGCCCAGGAAAACATCCATCATCACCACCCCCATGACTTTTAATTGGTTGTGATGATTACCTATTCCCTTTGTGCCCCCCTCACCCCCACCCCCTTGGCTATGTGATCAAGCTCAGTGGTAGGAAAATTTGCAACAGGGTCTGAAACTGAGCAGCAAACAATGTTTCTACCTCCCGAAAACACTTGGATAAACAGGGCGGGACAGCAGAGTATGTTACTCTGAAACAGTTTGGCTCCTGCTGGATGGCTGCCCAGTAACTCAGTGATGAGAGCTCCATCTCATCAACAGGCACAGCCACTGTCCCTTGTTATTGCTTCTTTCTCTCCAGCTACTGGGCACCTGAACAGCTCCCAGATGGAGTCCTTGGAAAGGAACTACTCATTTTCCTGCTTCCCCCAAATTAGAGGCCAGGCTATATTGCTCTTACTATAACCTTGTTTTCTGTACATCCTTGCAGTGAAAAGTCCAGGAATATAGAAATATAAAATTGTAAACCTAAAAACAAAAACAAAAACAAAACCTGACAGTCATCAGCTCTAAAGGTTAACTTCTAACAATGGCTCTCTGTTTATAGCCAGCTCCTCTGTCAACAGCCAGGGGTTAACTTTTAACTCCCCTTGCCCCTTACAGCCAACAACTGACTGGACCAAAGTTAACTTTTAATACATGTTTCTATGTGACTTCTAGCATGCATCCCATGCCTGATGCTTTCCCCCCTACTATGAAGAAGGGGGCCAGAACCCTCCTCCATTGCCACAGCCTCAAAATCCAACTCTGGCTGTGGTCTCAGCTAGTTGATAAGCACTTTGTGCCCTGTGGTGTTATTTTTTTCTTCTTTCTTTTTTCTGGAATAAAGTTTGCTTCTGGTTTAATAGACTTGGGCGGTCTGTCCCCCATTATTGTGCGACCCCGGACCCCACAGCAGCCATCCACTAGCCATTATCCAGCTCCTTCCACTACACATGGAGTGGCTTACTTGATGTACTGATTCAAGCAATGACAATCATTTCCTCATGAAATATCACACAACACCTTCTATTTCATCTATTACATTGTGAGCTGATGACCACACATTACCAGACATCGGCCGGTGCATGGCCTGCTTCAATTATTTTGCCTCTAAAACTGTTCTAGAGCCTGAACATAAAGTTGGAAGCTGACCTAAATGGAAGACTGGACTTAGTTCTGCCTTTGGAGACCCTCAACTTAGTTTGAGTGTGGTGCTGAAGTTCCCTGTCCACAGGATCTGGTATCTTAAGTGTGTGCGTTAGCCACTATCTGTCACTGTGACAAAATGCCTGAGAAAACAACCGAAAAAGACAGAAGATATAATTTACCTCACAGTTTCAGGGTGCCACTTCTTGGTCATCTTGCTCCACTGCTGTGGGCCTAAGAAGAGGCAAGGCATCATGGGAGCGGGAAGAGCAGCTTGATCTACTGAGGTCGTCACTCCTGCAGCTGATCCCTTCCCAGCAGTCCCACCAGCAGGGACCAATACACGTGTCTTTGGGGAGAAGGCTTCACATCCAGAACGTAGCAGTGGGTGAATGGGCCACCTTCACCCTGGCACCCTGTTCTGTCATTCCGTGCCAGCTGTCACTCAGTCTCCCCACAGCATCTTGGTACTTTAGATGTACCAGTCTTTCTTTGACTTCATTCTGACCGATGCCTTCCGATTCTGTTTATGTGTGGGCTTCAGTTCCTACTAAGATTAAGATCCTTGACAGCCAAGAATTTGTTCCCTGTGTATGTAAGTCCCCTCAGGACACATAAAAGATCTGTGTGCACAGCAGACAGGCAATACACGTGTGCAGAGTGATTTGAGTGCATCATGAATTAATGGCTAATGTTGAGATTCCTCTAGTCCAAGATCCTAACAGGATCTTCTTCTCTGTCTTCATTTCATTCTTTAAAGTTTGATTACAGGATTAATGCAAATTTACTTTAAAAATCTATGAGTTTTATATAAGAAAAATTAAAGAGTAAAGGACCCAAATGTTTGAACCACACATAAAACTTGTCTATATCACGATAGTTATTTCTCTAGGTTATTCTCCATGCTTTTATAACACATGTAGAAATGGGACCATGCTAAGCTTTTGTGATCTGATTTTTAAAAATTGAAATAGGTAGGCTCAATGCCACTAAATAGAACAATGTATCCTGGTGTCTTTGTTTGAGGGCTGCAGAGAACCTTCCCTCCCACTTTTGTTATTTGTTAATTTTTGAATCAATGATCCCAGTAAAGATCTCTCTCCCCCTCCACCCACCTCCCTTCTGTATTTCATTCTAGGATTTCACATATCCCAAACTGCCTCCAACTCGTTATGCCGCAGGAGATGGATGACCTTTCACCTTGCTCCTTCTACCTCTACCTCCCAAGTCCTGGAATTACAGGTGTGGATAAAATTGAGAACAGCTGGGACGTGACACAGAGCAGCAATAATAGTGACTCAGACTTAGTGAATTAACTACTTTAAGGATGTGAAAGAAAAGCACCAGGTTTCTGATTGTCCTGTGCCCTGACATTATATAGACTTTGACATCAGATATGAGTACTCAGTGGATCCAGCTCTGAATCCGCCACTGAAATGACTGAATGAACCGCAGGCACTTCCGACAAGTGTGTCATAGAAAGAACTGTGATTCATCCACTCACAGTGAAATTAAATTCTAGAAATACGCTGCTGATTTCATTGCCATTAAAGAGATTGGAATATACAACATGAATGCTCTGTCTGTTACTTATGACTCAGTTCTAACATTTTTCTCAGTAGTTGAATAAAACCTTTACGGAACGATTAATCTGACATCTGGCATTCGATCATACTGGACACAAAAGTGTTGACATTTTCCCGTTTGTGGCTGAAAGAAACCTGTAAATGGGAAGGTCGTCATCTCATTGTTCCTTGCTACAGACCTAGGACATTTCCTAGGCTAACTTCTCAGGCACCATCCATCTCCCTTCATCCCAGCTCACATTAGTCAGCACGATGTTCAGATAAAATGACTCCTCTTACTCATGGAACAGTACAGGTTTTAAAATGACCTCGAAATATATGAATACTTTCAGTTGTAACCCCTGAGGAGTATTCTGATGAGGACTGTGATTCAAAGGCCATTTACTCAACAGACACATGATTGGAATCACAATTTGGAAAGGAAATCCTACTCAATAAATTTATTCACTCATTTATTCTTCCTTTCCTCCTCCTCCTCTGTTTTTGTTTTTGTTCTTTAAGAGACAGGTTCTCTCTATTATGTAGCCCTGGCTGTCCTAGAACTTGCTGTGTAGACCAAGGTGGCCTTGAACTCACAGAGATCCATTTGTTTCTGCCTCCAGAGTGCTGGGATTAAAGGCCACCAGGCCTGGCCCCACTCATTTAGTCTTTCAATGACTATTGATACCACACTTGACAAGCACTGTAGATACAAAAGTGACTCACTTGGAAGTGGTCCTTGCCTTGAGGAGTTTACCTTCTACCTCAAGGGTAGGCATGTGCTGCCTGCCACACAGCATTTGCCGTGGGTCCTCGCCCCTCACACAAGCATGCCCAGCTCAGAGCTTATCTTCCACAGATGACAGATGTGTCTTAGGAGAATGTGCTCAGACTGTACAAGTTCAAAAGATGTATCTAATGAAGCAACAGAGAATATCACCTGCAGTGTGCAGTGAGAGGACCGGGTGGCCAAAACAGGGCCATGACAGGCTCCCCCAGCAGCCCTGACACAGACCAGGCCTTAGTTTCCGTTCATTAGAATGGGTTGGAGCTGAGTAAACAGTTCTCAGGAAAACCACAACTTAGGGGCAACCAATAAGAAGCATCACCCCCCCCCCCAGCCTCCTGCTGGCTCAGCAGGCGTCCCAAGCCCCTTCTGCTGGCTCCACGGATGCCCCCCCCTTTCTGCTAGGTAAAGAAAACTTTCCCTACTGCCAAAAAGCCCCTAGACACTAGACCCCACCACCACCAATAGGCCGCTAACCACTACAGCCTCCCACCAATCAGCCCCCAGACTAATCTCTCCTCCACCAATCAGCACCAGATTAATCTCTCCTCCCTGAAATTCCCCTGTTTAAAACGAATTTCTTTGGGCTTCATTATTTGTTAAATTGCATACGTGACTGTTGGTCTTTCTTGGGGGCTCCTCTTGGACCCTAACAAGCAGAAGGTTGCCTGAGCATTACACAGTCTCAAAATATGGTACTTTATAGCCAACATGTTCAACATTCAAAGACATTGTCACTCGTGGTGACATCTAGGCCCGGCTGCTTCCGAGGACCTTGTCTGGGTCCGTAGTCTTCCTGCAACCGTGGCCTGTGTTGAAGTCTGAGGCTCATGTTGACACCAAAAGCCACCAGGAAGCCTGGAGTCTGGGCCTCAACATGTGGCCTTGTTGGTGTCTAAGGGCTGTGCCGCTGACAGAGCCACGCTGATCTGGGTGGTCTGTGCTGCCATCCGGAGCCATGATGTCCTCCGGGCCTGAACTGCAGCCAAGGGCCATATCCCTGGTCCTGCTGCAGCTGGATCTGTGTTGATGTCTGTGGCCCGTGTGACCACAGGGAGCCCTAGGAACTATGCTGAGCCAGCCCACCCTTCGTTGGCCCTGCCCCTCACTGGACACTGCAAGAAAGCGGGCCTTGCTCCTCATGGGAGAGCTGCTGCTCCACCCACCACCACTCAGGAGAGATGGCCCCACCCCTCCCCACGGGTGTGGGAGAACTGGTTCTGATGGCAGGGGGTTAGAAGAGCTGGGGGGCAGAAGAGGGGGGCAGTCCTAGTGGCTTGGACTGACCAGCTCAGCTACCACCCAGGCCCACATCCAGGGTCTTGGGTTGGCCCACCCTAACATCCACGCTGTCTATGCCCTAGTGGAGCACGTGAAGAGACTGTTCCTATGGAACCATAGCTGCAGGATCTCCATGACTCAGGGTGGCCAGGGGAAACCCGAGAGGAGTTTCTGTGAGAGCCCAGTTGATGATGGCATACCAGAAGCCAGAGGCCTTGAACCAGACCAATGACTCATTGCAATGAACCTTTGCACGTGAGGCTGATTGGACAAAGGGGTATACTGTGTGACACACCTCGGTTCCCAAAGCCACGAAGATGAATGAAGAGGTTGGAGAGGCCGGAAAGATGGAGAAGTGAAGTTGTTGTTTTGTTTGTTTGCTTTGTTTACTTTGGTTTAGTTTTAAGTCTTTTAAAAAAATTTCTTTTTAGGGGGAGGGATGCTGCAAGGGTAAGGGGAAGACATGGGGGACTGGGAGATGAGTGGAATTGGGGTGCATAATGCGAAATTCCCAAAGAATCAATAAATTATGTTTTTTGTTTGTTTGTTTGTTTTTTTAAAGCAAGAGAAAAGACATTCCACTCATCCTGCTTGGTGTTTCCTGGTTTCTTTCATTTATGAAGTTCTTCAGGATGTTTACAGTTCATTCTTTGCCTAGGTGCTGTGGCAGGTGTCTATGTGTCCCTGTTACTTGGGAGGCTGAAGCAGGAGGATCTTGAGCCAGAGACTTGGGCCCCACTGGGACAGCATAGCTAGACTCTGGTACTTTAAAAATAAAATAACATAATAGAGTAAAACATCCTGTAATAAAATTCATCCCCTGAACAAGTTCTCACAATCTCAATAGTTTGTTTCTTTTCAGTTTTTCTTTTCTCTTTCATCAAAGAACCATGGACAATGGAAAGCCAGGTTTCCATCATGCACTGTGGTTTCAGGAGGGTTGGTGGTAAGGTGCCAGCAGCTTCGAGTTATAAAGCACTGATAAGCCACAAGCCCTGTGGCAACCTATAAATTAATAGAAATGGGTTAATTTAAGATATAAGAACTAGATAGCAAGAAGCCTGCCATGGCCATACATGTTATAAGTAATATAAGTCTCTGTGTGTTTACTTGGGTCTGAGTGGCTGCGGGCTCTGGTGGGACTGGAGAAATCTCCAGCTACAAATGATGCCCAATGAAAGTGGGGCAAGAGTTTCTCCCTAAAACCTGAGAAAGAAGATTCCAAAACGGAGCTAAAAACAGCTTCCTAGTTGTCTCTCTCAAGTTAGCGGCAGCCTGTGTGCTTGAGCTATTATTCTATGTCGGGTTCATGGTTTGCAGGCTTGACCTACAGCATGGCAGGAATGAGGCATCTGCAAGCCGCACATTGCACTGCATGGTGGATTTAGCCTTTGCTAGTACAGACAAAAAGAAAATAAAGAAAGAAAGAAAAAGGTTTCTGGGCTATACGCTGCTTTGATAGAAGCATAGACCCACTACTTCTGAGAGTTGATGGTACACATGGCTTCCAGATCCACAGCTGGTAGTAAACTTACCACTGCCATGTTGGGAAGCTGAGGTGGGCAGAGAATGCTGCATTTTAAAGCAATAGATTCACAATAAGACAGATTCAGATGGGATAAATCTTTAAATGATTTACAATATGTGTAAAAATGTATGTATGCTGTGGGATGGTCTGTATGTCAAATTACTCTGATTGGACAATAAATAAAACACTGATTGGTCAGTGGCTAGGCAGGAAGTATAGGCGGGACTAACAGAGAGGAGAAAAGAAAGAACAGGAAGGCAGAAGGAGTCACTGCCAGTGACCGCCAAGACAAGCAGCATGTGAAGACACTGGTAAGCCACGAGTCATGTGGCAAGGTATAGATTTATGGAAATTGATTAATTTAAGCTATAAGAACAGTTAGCAAGAAGCCTGCCACGGCCATACAGTTTGTATGCAATATAAGTCTCTGTGTTTACTTGGTTGGGTCTGAACGGCTGTGGGACTGGCGGGTGACAAAGATTTGTCCTGACTGTGGGCAAGACAGGAAAACTCTAGCTACATATGTAGGCTTGAAAGAGAGAAAAAATAATATATGCAGTTATATAAAGAAATAGATAGTTTTAAAAAATGAAGTCTTTCAAGAGAAAGTAAAAGTAATATAAAAAATGAGCCACATAAAGATGGATATCACACAGAGAATCTGGATTGTGTTGTCTTTGGGATTTTTAACTACAGAAAGACATTTAATTGTAAAGATTACTCAGTTAAACCAATATGTATATTTTAAAGGTACCTTGACTTCAAAATTTGGACAAAGGAGGCTCTGCTTTTGTTTCCACAGAAAACAAGAGGCTATGGGTTTGTTCCAGATTAAGATACATCAGGTTTGACTAGACAAGACCCCCTGAAAGGTCTCCGATGACACCATAGCCCAAATGATCCAACATCCAGAACAGTTTCAAGGCAACTGACTCAGACACCCTCATGGACTACTCCATAATCCTAAAATTTTCTTTGTGTCCCCATAAGAATACAGTGCCCTTGCCGGACAGTGGTGGCGTACACCTTTAATTCCAACACTCGGGAGGCAGAGGCAGGTGGATCTCTGTGAGTTCAAGGCCAGCCTGGGCTACCAAGTGAGTTCCAGGAAAGGTGGAAAGCTACACAGAGAAACCCTGTCTCGAAAAACCGAAAAAAAAAAAAAAAAAAAAAAAAGAATACAGTGCCCTCATTCAGCAGGAAGTAGTAAGAGAAGCTACGCCCAAATTCCCAAATATACCAAGCTGGCTTTGGAGATGGAATTGGCTCATTCCTTCTCTAAACCCAAGCATATTTGCTAATTTTTCTGTCCCATATTAGAAGAGCCCTCTGATGTGAGACAGAAAAAAACCAATATTTTTATTTAAAGCAAGTTGATTATGAATGCAATCTCTTTCTAAAGAAGAAAAGAGGATAGTGTAGATATGGTGGGATGAAAGGGTAGATTAATAAACCTACTTTTAGAGAACAACTTGTTTAGAAATGTTTTACATTGATATGGATTTTAGTTTATTGATAGAAATTTAAAGTTAATTTTGTTATACTGTATGTACATTTCTACCCTTGTTTGAGGTATGTTTATGTAACTCATTTAGATTGTAATGGATAATTAAGAAATATGGATTAATAATTAGTCTTCTATGATAGTCAAACTTATAGTCATGTTAAGTTTTCTAGGAATACATAGATATAATTTAAGTAGGTAGGTAATCTTCAAACACTTCAAAGACCTACAAAATATAGCATTTAAAATGTTTTTAAAATTTAGACTTTCTGGACAGTGAGACATGTCTGCTCCTGGCAGCACCAATTTACTTCAGAGAGGAGGATGAACATAGAAGACACTCTATATGGAGTTTATCTTCTTCTTGGCAAAAATAGCCATTTGGGCAAGAAACTGTTCTTGCCTGGACTGCTTGACAAAATGTATCAACTGGACATGCAGGACCCATACATAGGAAGGTGACCACTGAACTTTGCTTGACAAAATGGTCTTTCAGGTTCCTCCTTTGCATAGGAAACTTCCAGATATTCTACAGGACACAGAGAGAAGTGACTGAGAGACTCTAGGCCTGTGGGCTGAAGACAGATGCCCCAACTTTACAGAGAAACTTTGGATGACTATCCAGGCTGCCAGCTGTCTCTGTCTACTCTTGCAAGACTCCCGAAAGTTGCTTGCATCCTTCTCCCATTTCTCAGGTAATATTATATCCTTCTGAAGGCTTTGATGTAGTTCAAAACTGGATAGTTATAATTTCCTTAGTTATGATCAAAGATAAATTAGATATGAAACCTTAGACTCACAAATATAGGATATATAGGATATCTTCTTTAATTTTGCCAAATAAAAATAGACTAGATATTATAAATAGACTAGATCTTATAACTGTAATTCTTGCTTAATTACTGTTTTATGTAATTTTACTATGTTAAACCCTTTCTTTTGAATAGACAGAAAAGGGGAGGTTGCAGTGGGATGTTCTATATGCTGTGAATGTGTTGCTCTGATTGATTGATAAATAAATGCTGATTGGCCAGTAGCCAGGCAGGAAGTATAGTAAAGGCAGGACAAGCAAAAAGGAGAATTCTGGGAACAGGAAGGCTGAGACAGGAGATGCTGCCAGCCCCCACTGCCATGAGAAGTTAGATATAAAGTACCAGTAAGCCACAAGCCACGTGGTAACTTATAGATTAATATAAATGGGTTAATTTAAGATATAAGAACTAAATAGCAAGAAGCCTGCCACAGCCATACAGTTAATAAGTTATATAAGTCTCTGTGTGTTTACTTGGGTCTGAGCGGCTGCAGGAGCAGGGTGGACATAGAAAAAACTCAGCAACATCAAGTAGCCCCAGGATGAGCTCCAGGCCCTGTCCATTCTGATATTGATCTTTATAAGACTACTGATGACATCATTCATGCCTCCTCCTGATGGACTCTCCAAACTGGGGCAGGCTCTCCCATCTTTCTAAAACAAACAAACAAACAAAACAAACACAAAAAAAAACCAAAACAAACTCTCTCAATTAGTTTGATAATCCCTGAAGTAGCTAGAACTACTGTAACATGAGTTAAAACAGAGGCAGGACCTCAGCCTTCCTGACAAATCCCTTCACTGCTCACTTTAATAGAGAACAAAGCATACCCCAATAGGTACATCATTAACTTAGATACTGAGGAGATGGTTCTGTTTGTGAAAATGAGCCTTTTTCTAGCCTCAAATTTGTCATTCTAGTCATGTGATGCTTCCAAAGGAGACACTGCAGAATAAAGCCAGGGATCCAGCTGTCTCTGCCCTCTTCCATATACCTTCTCTCTCCACTCACTCTCTCAAAACGCAAAAGCCATGGAAATCAAGAGTGGCAGGAGACGTAGTCATCTAGACCCTCAAACATCAATAACAATAAAGAATCTAGGAAGACACCAGGCAGTGGTGGTGCACGCCTTTAATCTCAGCACTCAGAAGGCAGAGCCAGGCAGATCTCTGAGTTCCAGGCCAGCCTGGTCTACAGAGCGAGATCCAGGATAGGCTCTAAAACTACACAAAGAAACCCTGTCTCAAAACCACACACACACACACACACACACACACACACACACACACACACACACACACACGTCTAAGAAGACAAGAACTCTGTTCCAAGCCCTGTCCTCTTAGCACTCACCTTTGTTTGGTGAGATAAGATACTGCCTGGGTCTTGGGGCTGGGCCCACAAAAATCATATCTTACTGTTTGCTTTACGATTTGTCAGAAGGCTGAAAGCAGGCTTGTTTACCCTCTTCCATGAAAGAAGAAAGTAAAAAATGAGATCAAACAGACAAGCTAACAACTGCATCTGTTTGAATGTGTTTTCAGATGCTACAGGAGAAGACCAAAAAAGAAGGCTTTGAAAAGAGATATGAAGGGCTAGTGAGATGTCGCAGCTGGTAAGGGTGCCTGCAGCTGGGTCTAATCCCTGGAGCCAATATAGTGGAAAGAATGATCCACTTCTGAAAGTGGTCCTGTGATCGCCATGCACACCATTCCCCAACACACAGACATGCAAGCATGCAAAAATATTAATGTACTTTGAGTTCATCATTCTGCATTCATAAATATGTACAAATAATTTGAGTAAAATTTTTTAAATCAAAAAAACATGTTGAAG
Organism: Peromyscus maniculatus bairdii; assembly: GCF_049852395.1. Lineage (NCBI taxonomy): Eukaryota > Metazoa > Chordata > Mammalia > Rodentia > Cricetidae > Peromyscus > Peromyscus maniculatus. The sequence continues at coordinate 74,103,252 of NC_134866.1, read as the reverse complement.
GCAGATATGATACTCAACAGCAACCCAGTCATGACTAACAAATGAGGTTGTGAAATTGGCTTAGGGGTAGGGCACTTGGCTGGTGTACCTGAGGCATTAGGTTCCATACCCAGCCCCATGCTGAGGTGGGGGGGGGCGGGAAGGGGGGCAGGGGAAAAAACCAAAAGTATCATATGATGTAATTATTACAGAGGGTTTCTTTTCTCTCTGATCATCTAGAAGTGTCCCCACAGCAAAGGGGCTGCTCTTAGTTGTCCCCTGGAGCAGCTACGCTCCGTGTTTCTTGTGTTCCTACTCACATTTGAGTGTGTGACATTCCCCCAGGTATGCTCAGGCTGTAATAAATGAAAAGTCATTTCCGTGTGCGCAGAAATGAAACACTACAGTGATTTTCCACAGCCAAGCTATTAAACACAGATCACCACAGATGGGCAAGGTGAGCAGTTGTGTGTAACTCTGGATACAGCAGTGAGAATTCCGTGTCTTCCCCCCCTCCCACTCAAGGAAACATTAGATATTTATGTGATTGAGAGTTATTTTATTTGGGGAGTTGCCTTAAATATACTCAAATGCATTTTTGTAGCATTTCCAAGGTTAAGTTCTCTAGACCCCATGATGTGTATGTTGCTGTGACAAGTCCTATCGGCAGCTGATAGTCACATCCTGATCTAGACATAGGTCACTGGATACGAGGGGTCGGGGAGAGGCCATTTTTATTGGAAACAGAGATGGAGAAGAAATGGGTGATAAGGGAAGGAGGGGGCTGGAAGAAGGTGTAGAGTATGGAGTGCCAGGGCCTTCCTCCGTGTCAGCCGTGGTTTGGAAACAAGGGGGGCAGCTTGACCTTGTCCTCTACGTGGAGGAATCACAAGTCTCAGGTGTGGGGTGGAGAAGATGGCCGGCTCAGGAGTCAGCTTGTGAACACGAGAAGTCAGGATGGAGGCATTCATTCGACAGCCAGTCTGTGTCACTGAAACGTCTTTCCAAACCCCCTGGGAATAAGACAGGACTCACAATTTTAGTACCAAAGACCTTCACTCATTTTCGACTTCTACACTCAAAAAAAAAAATCTTTCAAAGCTGTCTATCTAGTAGTGAAAGCCAATGTCATAACTTTTAGCCATAGCATAACCAAATCATGCAGGTATGTCATCATACCTACAGTGCCAAGTGCCAAGGCACCAGTAGGGAGCAGGGGACACTCAAAAGGGGCTTTACTGGATGTTGAGTAAGGAACTGCACTGGCTGGTTTTGTGTGTCAACTTGACACAGCTAGAGTCATCAGAGGAAGGCGTCTCAGCTGAGGAAAAGCTTCCATGAGATCCAGCTGTAGGGCATTTTCTCAATTAGTGATCAATAGGGAAGGGCCAGCCCATGGTGGGTGGTGCCAACCCTGGGCTGCTGGTCCTGGGTTCTATAAGAAAGTGGGCTGAGCAAGTCACGGGAAGCAAGCCAGGAAGCAGCTCCCCTCCATGTCCTCTGCATCAGCTCCTGCCTCGAGGATCCTGCCCTGTCTGAGTTCCTGTCCTGACTTCAGTGATGAATAGCAATGCTGAAGTGTAAGCCAAATAAACCCTTTCCTCCCCAACTTGCCTTTGGTCATGGTGTTTTGCCCTCAGTAAGACAGCGAGCACTTATGGAATTGAGAGCAGAGTCAGGGGAAGAAGCAGGGCATGGTGGTTTGAATGGGAATGGTCCTCATAGTCTCCTATGTTGGAATACTTAGTTCCAAGCTGGTGGAACTGTTTGGAAAGGATCAGGAGGCATGACCTTGTTGGAGGAGGTGTGTCACAGGGGGCAGGCTTTGAGATCTCAAAGGACTCACGGGTCCCAGTGTGCTTTTTCTCTCTGCCTCCTGCTTGCAGACCCAGATGTGACCACTCAGCTGTTCCTGCTGCCTGGCCTTTGCTGTACAATCATGGACTCCAACCCTCTGAAACTGTAAACACTTTCTTTTATAAGTTGCCTTGGTCATGATGCTTTGTCGCAACAACAGAAAAGTAACTGAGACTGAAGTTGGTACCCAGGATCGGGACTATTGCTGTGACAGACCTGACCACACAATTTTCTTGGCAGACTGTAGAAGACTTTGGAACTTTAGGCTAGGAAGGTGGTTGAATGCTGTAAGCAGGCCTTCACGGGCCGCCATAGTAGGAGCTTGGAAGACAGTAGTGTTGAGGGCCATCCAGACTGTGGCGACCCACCTCAAGAGGTTTCAGAGAGAAAGAATATTAGCAACTGGGCTAGAGTCAAGCTTTTTGTTGTTGTTTTTTGGTTTTGGTGATATTTTGGCAGAGTGTGGCTTCTTTCTGTCCCCATCCTAAGAACTTGTATGATGCTAAATTGAAAACTAATGGACTAACTTCTTTGACAGAGGAGATTTTAAGATAGCCTGGTATTGACTCTGTCACATGGTTATTAGTAATCACTCCTATGCAGGTCTGTAATGATAAAGAACAAGAGGGGTAAAAAGAAATACAAAACAAAGTTTGAAGACAAACAGAACACCAGGAAATGTAATGTTAGAGTCAAGGCATGTCTTAAGGAGACAGGGAGATTAAGGAGAGGTTTGTTCTAAAATGGACTAGAGGGAGGAGCACCCTCAGGAGCTAAGCTTCCAACTTGTGAAAGAAAAAGGTCTAAAGAATTTTCTGCTCCTAGAAATCAACAGCAAAGTAAAATCACATTTGCAAATGTGATTCAAGGGTACTAGGTTCCTTCCCAAGAGGGCAGCTGAACTCTATGATGTTGTCCATGTGACTCTGGCTTTACAGCTACGAAGAATACATATTGTGGAATATTCCTTTACACTGTGTGAAGATGTGTCACTATAATTGGTTTAATAAAGAGCGGAATGGCAAATAGCTAGGCAGGAAGAGGTTAGGCGGGACTTCCGGGGACAGAGAGGTCTTAGGGAGGAAGAAAAGGTGGAGTCATCAGCCAGATGGGAAGGAAGCAAGGCATGTAGGAGGAGAGGTAAAAGTGATGAGCTATGTGGCAGCACATAAATGAATAGAAATAGTTAATTTAAGTTATAAAAGCTAGTTAGAAACAAGCCTAAGCTATAAGCTGAGCTTTTATAATTAACAATAAGTCTCCATTGTCATTTTTTGTGAGCTGGCTGCCCAAAGAAAAATCTGGCTACACCAGAAAAAGAGTTGGAGAATCTCCCTCCATGACTAAGGAGAGCCACTGAGGCCAAGCAATGTGTACTGGACAGTCCCTGCATGAAGGCCCTGGGAGAACAAGAAGCCCTGAGAGGCCATTGTGCGAAACAGTGCAGGTGAAGCCTGGGTTACACTGGAGGCCCCCGAGACATTGCGCATGCCAGAGCTGTGAGATAATCTGCCAAGGAAACCTGCACACAGAGAGGAAGCCGTCCAAGAGGAAGATGTACCTTGCAGGCAGCGAAACAGGAAGGGCAGAGTCCTCTAACTCCATTGACACTGGAAATGGAGCTACAGGGTCGGGAGTTTCCCCTGCTGAGTTTTGGTTTTGTTTTGGTCCAGTATCTCCTCACTGTGTTCCAATTCCTCCCTTTTGAAATGGTAATGTATATTCTGTGCCACTGTACATTGGAAGTATGTAATTTGCTTTTCAGTTTTTCAGGGTGTTACAATTAAGAGATTGCCTTGAGCCTCAGAAGAGACTTTGGACTTCTAAACAGTGTTGAGACTGGGAAAGACTGTGCGGCCTTTTGAAACTGTACTAAATGCATCTTGCATAGTGATATGGCCATGAGCCTATGGGGGACAGGGAGTAGAGTGTGGTGGTTTGAATGAGAATGGCCCCCAAAGGCTTTCAGGATTGAATACTTGGGAGGATTAGGAGACATGGCCTTGTTGGAGGATGTGTCACTTGGGGTGGGCTTTGAAGATCCAAAGAACTTGTACCATTCCCGGGGTGCTCTCTCTCTCTCTGCCTTCTGCTCGAGGATCCAGAGGGGAGCTCTCAGCTCTGCCTGCCATATTACCTTTGCTCCACCATCATGGGTTCCAGTCCTCTGGGACCATAAGCCAGTTAAACGTTTTTCTTTTATTAGTTGCTTTGGTCATAGTGTTTTGTCAAGCATTATAAAAGGAACTAGGAGGTACCAAAGTATATGGTGTGGTGTGAACTTTTCTGAGGACATGAACAAGTGTCTTCACCCAGATAAAGCACCACTGACAGACCAAGAAACAATTCTACCCCAAAGTCCAGGTTGGTGAACCAGTGAGCTTAATTGCAGTTCCTTGTAGGAGCATGGGCAACTTGTGGACAGCTCTACCACCAAAGAAAATGTCTCCCCTCCTCAGCAACCACTAACTGCCTATATGTCTTCCAGGAGAGGCAAGGGCCTCCTGTGTCTCCTACACTGTCTTCCGAGTCCTCCCTTCCTCCCCGACGAACATTAATGGACCTGTTCTTGGGTCAAGTAATCAAGCTTCTGCGTGTCCAAGAGGGCAATGGTCATGTCTTGACCGGAGAATACATTTCATAACAACTGGGCAGCCCTGGCTATGAGGAATCTTGGGGAGGGGAGTTGAGCCACGCTCCAACAAAGCTGAAGAGCATGGGAGACCAAGGCAGAGTCTTGGTCTGAGGGCAGAAAAATGCCACCCCATCCACAAACAGGGTAGAAAGCATGTGACAGCAGCTTGTGGGTGCTTTCCATCAATTCGTCCTAGTCATAAGCCAGAGGGGAAAGGGAAGAAGTAGAGAGGCCACCCCCTAGGCTGCTTTTCACCAACTCTAGTTAGACTTGTGTTTGATCACTTTACATTTCCCTCTGGTCTACTCATGCTCTCTTAATTTTCACAAAATTCTTCATTTTTCCTCTTTGTATTTTATTTTGGGAGGCATCTATAAAGTTTTAGTCTATCTATCTATCTATCTATCTATCTATCTATCTATCTATCTATCTATCTATCATCTATCTATTGAATCTATAAATCTTTTATTCAGCAAACTCTCAGACCTCACTTAGTGCATTGCTGCAGATGTTACAGTTTCAGGTCTAGAACATAATTTGGGAGCTGGAAAGATGACTCAGTATGGCTAAGAGGACATCTTGCAGAGGATTTGAGTTTGGTTCCCAACACTCATATCACATGGCTCACAGCAGCCTGAAACCCTAGATCCAGGGAGATCTGACACCTTTCACCTCCACAGACACCCAGACTCATATACCCACACACACAAACAGACATCTATAAACACATAATTTTAAAAATAAAAATTTGGGTAAATAATAGATATTTAGAACCCAATTAGGATCTTTCAAAAACACCTTCCGTAACATTACTTAAAACTTAAAACACAAAATAGCTATGTTCATGTATTCTGGAGATTCTAACTCTGGGTCAATCCTGAGACTTCTTGGATTGGCTGGGCCTACCCTTTATGGATCTAGTTTTCCTGTTTCTTTTCAGGCCTGGTACAATTGTAGGACTCACTTTGTTCTTTCCCATCTTGGGGAACATTATCCTTTGTGTCTCAACTCATTAGCCTTCCCCCTCACAATTTTTAGCAGTCTTGGTGCTTATTTCTTATAGTCACTACTTTATTAAGAGTTGTAAATGGCATTTGGTTATCATTTGCAGTATCATCTTCACTGGTTGGAATTGTTTCCTAGGGATATCTTTTGCACACCACCCTGTTTAGTCCTCACTGGTTCAGTTCATAAAGACAGCTCTTTTCAGTTGTTAGGGACTACTAGCAGTCCCTAAAGGTAATTGCTAAACTCCTTTTGTGAATTACTTCCATTATCTTTGTGAGCTCACAGCTATTAATGTGCTTGGTAAGCCTTGTTATATATGATATTACTTTTTAAAAAGATTTATTTATTATGTATACAGTGTTCTGGCATGTATGCCTACACACCAGAAGAGGGCATCAGATCTCATTACAGATGCCTGTGAGCCACCACGTGGTTGCTGGGAATTGAACTCGGGGCCTCTGGAAGAGCAGCCAGTGCTCTTAATCTCTGAGCCATCTCTCCAGCCCATATGATGTTATGTTTTATTTCAAGCTATTCAGTCTCTGACCAATAGGAGCCTTTCAGACTAGTTCCTATTCTAATCCATGCTGAGCTTGGAATATTAATGTTTGTCCAATGGAAACTCCTCTGGGTGTAAAAACTCATATCACACCTTAGTAGAAATTAGTTTATTAATAACTGTCATTTGAGGAGTTAGAAGTGTTTGGGCAGTAGTGGAAACATTCCATTGAGTCCAGGGGTGGACCTAGGAATCAGGAGCCTTCAAAGACAAACTCCACCGTGTCACTTGGGGTCAGAGCCATAAGATGCAATCTCAGTGCTGGCCAGCTTAGACCACGTATGCCCTCTACCTTTACTGGATTGTTCTGTTTCAGGTCGGCTGGCCCGAGGTCCTTTTCCTCTATCCAGTGGAAACAGTGTGCAGGCTGGCGAAGCTCCTCAGCGCTGGTCTGTGGGGCATCTGACTGCAGCAAGTGATGGCAGTAGTTAGCTCAGAGCGGCAGCAGGTGGAGCCCCTGGTGCAGGATTCAGGAGTGAGACCCTCTGCTCTTTAAATGTTATGTATGATTCTGCAGGCCTACGAAGTGACCATAGCCCAGCCTGCCCTACAGCAGCCTTATTATGGGTTCCCGTGCCTAGGGACGGAGCTCCTGTTCTGAAGACTTGACAGTTCTCAAGAGGTCATCTAGTGTCCAGAGCCCGTACTTACACCTCTCTGGCTCTTTGCCTCCTTCTGTCTTTCTTCAGCATCACTCTCCTCTCTCCCACGTTATCCCTACCTGCGCCGCTTGCTTTGTTCTGTCGGAGACGCCATCTTGCCTGCTAGGCTGCTGCGCCGTGGCTTCTTGCGTAGTTGCTGCTGCTGCTGCTGCTGCTGCTAGCAGTTGATATTGTGGCTCTGCCTCTTTTGAAGCAGTCAGTGCAGCCCTCTGCCTTACCGATTCTGCAGCTGGGCCTGCTGCCTCCGTACCCCATCAGGGCTGAGTGGCTATCTCTGGTCTATGGCAACACTTCTGCCCTGGCTGGGCTGAGCAGGCTTCTCTGCTCTCACTTCCACCTGCTGTCCCTGTGGTCTCTGCTGCCACCACTCTTGTTTCTGCTGCCACTGTTTCTTTTCCTTCTTTCTTTCTTTCTTTCTTTCTTTCTTTCTTTCTTTCTTTCTTTCTTTCTTTCTTTCTTTCTTTCTTTCTTTCTTTCCTTTCTTCCTTCCTTCCTTCCTTCCTTCCTTCCTTCCTTCCTTCCTTCCTTCCTTTCTTTCTTTCTTTTCTCTCTCTCTCTCTCTTTCTTTCTTTCCTTTCTCTTTCTTTCTTTCTTTCTTTCTTTCTTTCTTTCTTTCTTTCTTTCTTTCTTTCTTTCTTTCTTTCTTTCTTTCTTTCTTTCTTTCTTTTTTCATGTTACCAGCTCAGCCCAGCTTTTCTGAAACTGAGCAGGCAAAGCGGAGTCAAGAGATGACTCTGACTCTTACTGGGCTTGCTGTTGAAGACCAGAGGAGGCAGAAGAGGAGGGAATCTCCCGGCTGGCCCACTAGGCGGATGAACATCCCAGGAGAGGGAGTTTGCACCAACTTGGCTAACCTGCCATGCAGACGAGGGTCTGTATCTGTGGCAATCATCGCAGTGACCTTTTTTGCACCAATCACAATGGCCCCCATGCCAGGCTACCACCCAGGGAAATGATCCTCCTCTGGTCTGGGTGTGAAGAAAATAAATGCCTTAAGGAGCCTTTACAATAAGAACTAATTGTGGCCCTTGGCATTTGCTTTAACAGTGCTTAGTAGCATACTTTAATTGCATCGTATTTATTTTGTGCACCTCTGTGGGCATGCATGCAACACTGAGCCCATGTGGAGGTCGGAGGACAACTTGCAGGAGTCAGTTCTTTCCCTCTACCATGTGGGTTTCGGGGGTTAAACTCTGGTCATCAGGCTTGTTGGCCAGGGCCTTTACCCATGTTACTGTGCCATCTTACTGGCCCAAAGAGTGCTTATAATAATGCTCGCTTCCTGACCATATGCCACAGAGAAAGACTGGCCCCTTTCATCTAGCTCAATCCTTCCTGCATTATAAAACCTCTGGAGTAATTTGTGTTGGGATTTCTCATCAGAATCAAATGTGTTAAGGCTAAGCTTCGACGGTCACACTTGTGAAAGTCACTTATTCTGTTTTTTTCTTTTCGTGTGTGTGTGTGTGTGTGTGTGTGTGTGTGTGTGTGTGTGTGTGTGTAATGCAGGGCCTCAGGCATGTGGCCACTGAGCTCTGTCCTGGCTTATGAAAGCGTCACACATCTACACATTTACACTCTCTGAGACAGATGTCTCTGGGGGACTTTCTGGTTGTCACCAATAGCTCTCTACTGAAAGGCAGTGATAAAGAGCTTGGAAGCCACACCCTGAGCACATGACCACTTTGAGAACCAGGGAGTTCTGAGCCTTTTGGTTCCATGTCATGAGTGAATCCCACCCTGATTTACTTTGATGCGTAGGCTTTCCAATGTTATTGGAGATGATTTGTGTCTTATACCATCTCTGTATAAGAGGCCAAAGGATAGAGGAGCATAAATGTGATCTCTTGGCTTTCCTTGTGTTAACGGGAAAATGGTGTCTCTGACCTGGGCTTCCTCTGCTCTTCTGGCTGGTTATATTTTGCAGTGGATTCTAAGAGAAAAGCATTACTGCCGTTTGTGATGAGAACAGCAGGACAGCTTGGAGATGGCAGTCTGATGTGGCGTTTCCCCTGAATGCTCCCATCATCCAGGCTGAGTTACAGGCTGGTGACCGCATGGCACAGTAGCCTTTATGTGGAGTCGCTGGGAAGAAAATGAATCTAAAACATGATAGAATGGGGCCAGGACCTCCAAGCCTACAGAGCAGCTGTTCTCAACCTGTGGGTCACCATCCTATTGGCAAACTGCTACCTCTAAAAATATTTACATTATGGTCCGTAACTGTAGCAAAGTGACCGTTATGAAGTAGCCGCAAAATGACTTTATGGTTGGGGGTCACCACAACATGAGGAACTGTATTAAAGGCTCGCAGCACTAGATAGGTTGAGAACCACCTGCTCTAGAGAGTAGTAACCCTAGAAAAAGATGAGGGTAATGACTTGGTCACCTCCTCTCATCCCTCGTAGCCTTCTTCCTGCTACCACGAATAAAGTTTCCTGAGGCGGCAGCCTGGAAGTCAGGGTGGAAAGGCATTTGTGGATCTCTGTTGAACGTTGGCTGACACCCTGAGTTTAAAGGACGTGAATACTGTATGGCATGGCTGTCACGACTGCTGTTCTGGTCCAGTTGGTGGACTCCTTCTACCATGTGGCATCTAACTCAGGCCATCAGGGCTAGCAGCAGGCACCTTTACCAAATAAGCCATTCTGCTAGTCTTTTTTGTAGATGGTTTTTTGTTTTTGAGACAGGGTTTCTCTTTTGACAGGCCTAGAACCCCCTTGTAGACTGGGCTGGCCTCGAACTCACAGAGATCGGCCTGCCTCTGCCTCCCAAGTGCTGGGATTAAAGGCGTGCGCCACCACCGCCCGGCTATGCCAGTCTCTTTTATAGGAGCAATTGTATTCACTATTTTTCAGGGTGTGTTTCAGAACAGGGCCCTTCTGAGCATTCTCTGGCTTTTCCCCATGGCCTCACCATTAATATTAAATACTGATACCACGGGCTTTGCTAACTTCACTAGCTTGCAGCTGACCGGACCTGGCAGGTGACAAGAAGTCACTGTGGTCACACAGTCAGGAATTTCCTCAGACCATAAAAGCATTTTTTTTAAAAAAATTTCTCAGATTTCTTAAAGGTAATACTGGATTTCTGAAAGAAAAAAGCCTGCTGTATAGTCCGCTCTGAGGGTTTCCGTGTTGGTGTCCCAGAAGCATTTATGTTTGAGAAGCCTGCCACCTGCTGGACAAGTGTGTAGTAGCATGCCAGGTCACAAAGTTCACCAAACTTTCTCCTTGAGGATCTCACATGAACAATGCCTCATCTATTGTCCCAGCTTTGGGAAGCAGAATGAATAAGTTAGACCTTTTTGAAACGTTTTCTGTGACAGTCTCATATCTTTATAGCAGAGGAGTATTTTGTTAACTTAAAAATGTTTTAAGGGGGCTTGAGATGTATGTAGCCAAGAGTGTTTCCCTAGTAAGCACAGAGCCCTGGGTTCTAACCCAGCATCACATAAACCCTTATGGTGGCACATCCCTATTATCTCAGTACCCAGGAGGTGGCGGCATGAAGAGTCGAAGTTCAAATGCCGTGGAGGCAGGAGGATCAAAAGTCCAAAGTCATTCTTGGATCCTTTGTCACAGAAGGTTTGAGGCCAGCTTGAGACATATGAGACGCAGATTAAAAAACAAACAAACAACAACAACAAAAAACAAAAACAAAGAGACACTGGCAAAAGCAATAATGATAAATATTATATGCAGAGTTCTGCTCCGTACCGAACTCTGGAACTCCACTATTTGCAATACCCAAACACCACCACAGGCAGATTCTGTGGATCAAGACCCTCACGTTACAGAATGCGTTAAAAGAGGGGAGGGTACCTTACCCCTCCCCGACTCACCAACCACCCACACCTCGGAAGTCACAGCTCATGGCCACCTTTACCCCATCACCTGGCCACAGCTGACAAGATGAGAATTAGTAACCAAGCAGTGTTCGCGGGAGTGGATTAACTACATTCTTCTGGGAATTTTGAATCTGACCTGAAAGGCACAGGTGCAGGCTAGTGACCTGATTGGAGGTCACGTGGACCAGGAGACCCGGTGGAAAAGTTTTGGTTAAAGGCAAAAAGGATACTGAAAAAAAAAAAAAGGTCAAAGCCAGAAACTTACAGTCCAGGAATGTGTAAAGCAAATACTCCTCCCAAGTTTGACATGCATTATTTACCTGAAATTAGTTTCTGTCCTAATTAGCTAGAAGCCTGGTATGGGGCCGATAGGGGTGCCGTGGAAAAGACAGACAAACGTTTTCCCGGCATCGTTCACCATACACAACTGAGGTGCGGCCCGTGTCTGGCATTGTGGTGGGCGCTGAAGCGACAATTGCAGAATGGGGTCTTCAGAAGTGTCCCGAGCCAGGCACTCGCCCTTACTGTGTGCGAGATGACTTAGAGTGTCATGGAGAAAGAAGCTGTTCCCACCTGCGAGCATTAGAGTGACTTCTGGACATTTCATACAAGTAGAGCGTTGGTAAATCCATGCTGAGAGGAGTCTGGAAGAGAAGGGACGGGAGGCAGAGCCTGAGTTAAACCACAGACTGTCCTATTGGTGCTGGAGCTGGCTTTAGGCCTACTCCCGAGGGCTGTTTTTAAACGATGTCTGTATGGACCATTTCCCTTTATTCAGCCCCCTGTCTACACCCATTCCCAAGTCACACAGTGCACCTTCCTACTAGAAAAGGAGAAAAGGGAGAGGGTCTCCGGGTATAGAACCCCTGAGCTGCTAGGATACGTGGGCACAGTTCACCCATGTACACAGCTGGGCTGAGTGGAAGCTCTTTTGATAAGAATGGGGAGACTGAGGGACAAAGTGTGACGTCATTTCCTGCCTGTGACAGAGCTGGTGAGAGCCAGAACCGAGTGCAGGCTCATATTTTCAGATACAACCAGAATTGATTAGCAGAACGAATAACAGGGAAGGCACATGCATTGCTTTGCTTATTTACTTCTAGGGTTAAATACATTTTAACTATGTGACGTGTGGGAGTTTTCTGTGCACATGTGAAGGTGCCCGCGGAGGCCAGAAGAGGGCATTGGATTCTCTGGAGCTGGAGTTTTATGCAGTTGTAAACCACCCAAGATGGGTGCTGGGACCTGAACTCTGGCCTCAGCAGGCACCGTATGCACTCTCAACTGCTGAACTATTTGTTACTGTGCATAAGTGTAAGAGTCACAACACTTAACCTGGGGCTGGGGAGGGGGCATGAGCTGGGGATGCAGCTCATTTGGAAGAGGCTTGTGAAGCATGCACCAGACCTGGAGTTCAGACCTCAGTTTGCATAAGCCGGGGGTGGCGGAGCTGTAATGGCAGAATTCAAGAGATGGAGGTTGGAGAGAACCGGAAAGTCATTCAATGTTGTCCTTGGCTACATCAGCTCTGCCTCAAAACAAAAGAAGAAAAAAAAAAGCCACATAGGTGAGTTTAAACACCCTCTTACAGGGAGAGAAGGATATGGGGTGTGGCATATTTAAAGGGTAGATCTCTTTCAGGGAAGATGGATGGGCCCAAAGAACAGATATCATTCTGGAGAAAACCTCATCTGGGCTCTAGATGTCATGTTCTGTTTTCAGTTTTCCTCAATGTCACAGAAGTCCATTTCCCTGTAGTTAATGACATGTCAGTAGAAAACAGAAGCAATTCTGGTCCTCTTTGGGCAGCTGTGTTCAGAAAAATGAAGGGACATTGCAGAAAGTCTTTCCCAGTACTTTGGAAAAGGAAGGTCAGAGGACCCTTGACCCCAAGACACTTCTAAAACCTCTCAGCATGCCAAACTATAACCTTAAAGTCATTTCCTGATCTCCACAGTTTACAATGTGACTACTATTTTAATTATCCCATTTCCATGGCTTAAGATTTGTCCTCACATATACATCAAGCTCTGTCAAACTAACTTGAAGACCTTGATCATGAGCTTTCTGCTTGGGGGTCTGTTTTATTCAGCATGGGGCCCAGAGTTGGTATAAGGGACTGCCCATGGACACTCAGTATAGGGAATGGTATTGTTAGATAAAGGCCACACAAGACCATTGTTTTAGACTAAATCACTACACTGGGCTCCAACACACCTGGCTAAAAATTAAAACAGAGTCACCAATGCCAAAGTTCCACACCAGCAACTCAGAACAAAGATGCTTATTTGAATTTCCAAGGAATGAGCAGGACTGAGAGATAAGACTTGCTGGAGCAGGCCAGTTTTCATGGCCAAACAACATTGCCTGTCTTTAATTGGTATATGTGGTGCTCCATGTAAATGGTAATGTAAGCCGGATGTAGGGACATAGGTGTTATGCGGAGGATCATGAGTTAGACCCAGCTTAAGCAGCCAAGTGAGACCCAATGTCAAAAGCAAGCAAGGGCTAATACAAGGTTATTATTTTCTATTGTTCTCTGCAATGGAAATAACTTTGAATCTTTCAGCCTATCTTTGCTCTTTTGTAAGTTCCTCAGTCCTTGTTTGTAAAACTGACATCCTTCAATGTGCTATGAGAACTTACTGTGCTTTATGGAAGGAAATAGTGCTTGATTCTAAAATTGCAAAGAAAGCCCATTCATTAGGAGGTTAAACTAAATGATTACTGTTTTGCACCTCATATGCCCTTAGTTTCTATTTCTTACAGAGAAAAAACAAACAAACAAATCACTGATAACCACTAAAAAGACTGAGGCTGCTCCTTAGTCCTCTGGAAATACCAAACCTGTGAGGTCTTGAGGCAGGACAAAGACAGGGGAAATTATGAGCACATGAGAAAAAAAGGGGCCCCCAACTCTAAGGTCTAGTTAAAGCCTTTTGCCAGCTACCAATCAAGAATTCCAATACAATTAACAGTATTTGTTGTTTGAAGGCTTCCAAAACAGAGATGAAATTTCTTTTATATATATAGAAAGATTTTCAAATAAAAAATATCAAAGCATCAATAAGCCAGCTTGGGGCCTAAGTGCATATGACTTTGGGCAGTTCCTCACTCCTCTCTCAGATATGGTCAAGGAAATCTTCAAAGCAAAAATGCTAATTTTTGTTTAGTCAAAGTGACCTAACCTTGTCTTTTTAATTTTTATTTATTATTGGTGTATATATGTGTGTGAAGTATGTGTCTTTGTGTATGTGTGATGTATGTGTGCATTTGTGTGATCCGTGTGTGAGATGTGTGTGCACATGTGTGATGTGTATGTGTGTGTGACTGTGTGTGTCATGACACACATGTGGAGTTCAGAGGACAACGCTGTAGGGTCTCTTCTCTTTCCACATTTACATGAGTTCCAGGGATCCAGTTCTCCACTTAGCTTGGCTAGCTTGACTGGAAATGCTGTCGGCCCACTGAGCCACTTTGATGGCCCTTGAGTCTTATTTTATTAATTGTAATCCTGTCAGGTGCAGCTCAAAAACTATTATGCGAGCTAATTTAAATTGCTTAGTAACCTTTTGAAGGTCTGAACTTCAGAAATCACCCATATTCTATATACAATTAGTCGACTAAAGTGCCAGTCTCCTTTGAGAAGCCCACCTCCCCGCTCTCAGACATGTCTTGGTCTTGCCCTGGGTGCCTGTAACCCCTTCTTCTGAAATATATTAAGAAAGTCTCTTAAAAATTATTTTTAAATGTGGATGAGCTTTGCCTGTGTGCCTGCATTTGTACCATGTGTACAGCTGTGGCAGCTAAGAGGTGGCACTGGATGCCCTGGTACTGGAATTACAGATGTGGGTGAGAAGGAAGGGGATGCTGGGAACTTAGCTCTGCTTCTCTGCAAGGCCAGCAAGTGCTCCGGCAGCACTGAGCCATCTCTTTAACACTAGAGTCGTCTAACAAGCTCCAACTCTGCCTCAACCTGGATTGTCCTGAAATCCTTTTCTGCTGCAAAAGAGCCAGGCAAGGATCCAGCCTTACCTGAGTGCAGGCCCCCAAATAGAAGGGAATGAATTCCTCAGGCTGCTTCAGGGGGCATCAGGGCACTGTGTCTGTGCACCTCCCCCTGCTGGGTCTCGGTTTTTGTTTGTGTTTTCTGTTCAGAATTGCTACAGAAAAATCAGGTTAATTGTCATCTTTGTGAATTAACTTGTGAATGAGTTCCGGTTATGCTAACGTTGAGTAGTTTCCTATTATAGGAAATGCAATTGAATTTATTTCCTGCCCAGCCATCCTTTCCCCTACAATGTTCTTGTCTTCGGGCAAAGCTACTTCTGCAACAAACAGCCTTCGGGAAGTCTCAGGTTGGCCATCAGAGGGTGAGGTTGGAATCTGATGAAGCTTGCTGTGTTCGGCAGCAGGAAAGTGAGAGTCCCGGTTCCTGGGGTGAAACTTGGCGGTGGCATCGTGAAGTCTTGGTGACGGATGGATGCTCATGGTTCATTTGACTCCACCAACCATGCGTTTGCCTGTCATGCTGATGCAAATGTACATTCAGTAATACACTTAATTATTTCTCTTAGGTATATGGCTCTGTCCTGTCTCTAATCTAAATGACTGTAGCCACAATCCACTTCCCTTTGTTCTTTCCCCATGTATCACCCCTATCACCTACACCGGTCCTCCCCACAGCTCTCACAGAATGAATCTTCCAAAACTGAAGCTGTTATGTTTTCCTTGCTTGGAGAAGTTCAGCTTTTCTCTGTTGCCTGGTGAGCTTGCATTGGCCTCCAGGGCTCGGGAGGAAGCTTTCAAGCAATTGGGCCAAGTCTGTTTCCACTCTCCCCAAATCTCCACAATCTCAGCCAAAGTCTACTACCTTCCAACTTGCAAACTTTTGCTCCTGGAACAGGTGTGGGGGACTATGTATATGTTCTGTGTGCTTTTGGATGTGGCTTGTTTTTGTTTCTTTGTTTTTCTGAGACAGGGTTTCTCTGTGTAACAGCTCTGGCTGTCCTGGAACTCAATTTGTAGACCAGGCTGGCCTTGAACTTTCAGAGATCGGCCTGTCTCTGCCTCCAGAGTGCTGGGATTAAAGGCACGCATCATGGCCAACTGGCTGGGGACTGTTTTTGAATAGCCCATAAACTAAGATGATTTTCACCTGTTCAAAATCTGGAAGAGACAGAAACAGTGAAAGAAGAGGGAGATAAGGGGGGGGGGACCCAGTTGACCCTAACATACTATCTGGTCTTTTAGAAACAGAGAAAACCAAATTTATTCAAATACAATTTTATGATTCATAGAAGCCACCAGAAATGGAGACTGAAAGGCCCAGGAAAATCTGTCTATTCCTGGACTTACTTTCGGTGAACTATGGACAGCCACAGAAAAGAGTGGTTAGCCAAAGAGAGTCCATCCAGTACCAGCATCTACATTCTTGCAAGCTTTTCAACCCAGATTTAGGGCAAGACATTGGAAAAAACTTGTCTTAAACAAAGTAGAAAACAAGGACTAACACCCAAAGCTGTGCTCTAATTTCTACATACCTGCAGTGACTCACATGGAGAAATCATGTACTCATGGGAAGAAGGAGGGAGAGAGGGAGGGAGGAGGGAGGAAGGGAGAGAGGGGGGAGGGAGGAAGGAGGAGGGAGGGACAGGGAGGGAGGGAGGGAGAGAAGGGAAGGGAGGAGAAAAGATGACCAGTTTGAAGCCAGTTTAGGAGAAATCAGTACAATTAGATCACTGTGAAGATCTCTCATGTGCAATAAGTACAGCAAGACCAGCAGCCCCACCCACACAAACATGGAACTAAGATATGAGGTCCAAAGATACAAGGCAACTCGGTATTACTCGGCAAGAAGGAGCGTTCGTGTTAGTTTGGAGTTCTCATCTGTTTTAGGGATGGAGGACAGAAGCCAGGCAGGTAGGCGCTGTACCTCAGAGTTGACAACCTCAGCCCGAAAGCCTCTGTTATAGTTGAGTTTTTAAGAACCGTAACGTGCAGTTCCCAGCGTGGGCAGTAAGGAACGAAGGAAGCCGAGGCGGAGGCGGCTCACTGCTCCGGCTGGAGACACCGCATTCCAGCTGGCGAGTCTGTCCAGGGCCATTTCCCGCGGCATCAACCATGTATCTCTTCACTTTTTAACCTCATTGTCACACCCTCTTCACACTGAGCCCGTAGAGAACGGAAGGAATCGTAGAGACAAGTGGGGTCACACGTGGTGCCCCTCTTAGGCCCGACGAGAGAGACCGTTGCTCTCCCATTATCCAACCAGTGAGACCCCGAGGCTTTGGAGGAGCAGAGAAGGATTTATTCCTACTCCTCCATCCCAGCCAGCAGCAGCTCACCTACAGGGCTGATGCCTCTCTCAGGAGTCATGTGAGGGGACCCGGAGCCCAACACTCACTTGTGGGAGGCCTGGGGTCCTGAAGAGGAAGTCTGGCTGGCACCCGGCTCTGAGCTCAGTGATGAGCCAGTAGAGGAGGAAATGGAGCTGACATGCGTTCCCTGGGATCTGCCCATCCCACCCCCAACCTTCTTGTTGCTAGGCAGCCACACCCGAAATTTCTCCCCAGGAAAAGCACACTCAGGAAACGCTCTCATGCTGCAGCCTCTCACGTCTGCAGATCGCCAAAGGACTCTGAAGTGAGAGGAGCCACCCTGACTGTCCCACCAACAGCTCTCGACCCGGCCACCCTGCCTGTTACTTTTCTTTAAGGGACTGAAACTACTTGGCAGCCATGACTACACACGCAGTAGTTTCTCATACCTGTCTCTCTTCATCCGGGGATGCAAGGTCCAGGGCGGTTGTACAGTCTGTCCGCCATCCTTTGCAGGACTTGATGTCTGCCTTGCTGAGACGGAGAAGAAAGGGAAACAGTGATGCGTTTTCCCCAAGTCTACACTGGTACTGGCTAAGTAGCACAGGCCATGAAAGTACTAAGTCTCTGAGGCCAGCTTTTCTCATCTGCTAAGTGGAGAGTAGAATTATAATCCCAAACAAAAACCAAAATCAAGCATCAGGCAGCGGCAATTGTGCCTGACGCAAGCCGGCAACGTGTCAGGGGTCTAGTACGTCTTCAGCTCACCCCGTGACGCGGAGCTTGTCATCTAGAACCTTCTTACCATGTCAGTATTTCTTCAGTGTGCTCCAAAAAGGTTTGGACTTAAGGGTCTCTACAGCAATAATCTGTGAGCTGTGCTTTCTATCAAACTAAAAGTGAGGTTCCCTATGCTTAGATGTAATTAACGACCTCATCAAGTTCATGGCTGGAACTTAGTTTCTTTCTTTCTTTCTTTCTTTCTTTCTTTCTTTCTTTCTTTCTTTCTTTCTTTCTTTCTTTCTTTCTTTCTTTCTTTCTCTCTCTCTTTCCTTCTTTCCTTCTTTCCTTCTTTCCTTCCTTCCTTCCTTCCTTCCTTCCTTCCTTCTTTCTTTCTTTCTTTCTTTTTTTTTTTGACTCACAAAATCCTACTAGGACGGTCTCATTTCCAACATGCAGGGTCACCGGGGCTTCAGATCACACAGATGTGAAGGGCTAAGCAGAGTTAACATCTATGTTCCTGCTGCTTTATTGATATTTCTGTTGTGTTCATTTTCCTCCTTAAATTTTTTTTTTTATTCTTGTGAATTTCTTACAGGTACAATGAAACATGATTATGTCTACCCCTCACTCCCCTGACTCCAACTCATTCCCACATCCCCCTAACATCCATCTCTCCCAACTCTGTCATCTTTAAATTAAAAAAAAAATCACCCAATATTCAGAAAACTAAGACAGGAGGATTAAGAGTTTCCAGACCCTTAAAAAAATGGGTGCCAGGTCCAATGAGATGGCTCAGCGGGTAGGCGAGCTTGACTGAAAGCCTGATAACCTGAGCTTAATTCCCTGGACCCACACGGTGAAAGGGAGCACCAAGTTGTTCTCTGACCTTCATACTACACCATAATACAGGTATCCCAAGACCTGAACTAGATAAAGGAACGTCACAGGATTTTTAACGATTATAATTGAATGAAATGTATAGCCGAGGAAGGAAACTGCACATTACTGAAATTCTAGGCCTGTCCAAATATCCTTCTGGAAGGTGATTTGGGTACTGTGAGCACTTTCTAAGGATAAATAGTAATGCACACAGTGCGTCAGCACAGAAGGAGAACATGTCCACATGACATAGTTCTCAGAATAAATTACTATTTTTTTTACATTTTTTTTACACTGAAAATAGATTCTCATACAATATATCCTGATTCTAGTTTTCCCCCCTCTGTTCCTCCCAGTCCCTCCGCACTTCTCCTCTGGACCCACCCCTTTCTGTCTCTCATTAGAAAAGAACAGGCTTCTAAGAGTTAACAAGATATATGTTCTAGGTTTGGATACTACCCTTTATTATTTACAAGCTACCACGTCTCACATATTTGGTATACACACAAATCTAGATTAAAACCTTACCTGTGCATATGGTTCATTTGTTTAGCGCTAAGGATCATGCTTTAAAGGGACTAAAGATCATGTGTTAACGTCACAGGACCTGTGGAGACCCAGTGTGCTGATATCAACTAATATCGAAACTAGAGACAAGGGACGCTCCAGTTGTCAGCTGATCGCCCGATCTGGTGATTGCTAAGCGATTGTAAAAGAGCTATTCAGAGCAGAATTCTCTTCCTATTTGACTCTTAGTAATATAAACCACCAGCAGACAAACAAGCAAATAAACCTGGCCCAGAACCGTCTCCAAAAGAAAGAAAGAGCAATTCCAGGTCCCCCAGCTGCCACGGAGAACAACTAACGATGATGGTCCCTATGACTTCCACCCACAGTGACTAGGATGACTAGCATTAACCTGGAAGACCTATGACTCTCCTTAAAAATCATAGAAAATGGTCATCCAGGTCCTGGAAGGGTGAGTGAGGGAGAGCATAGGAATGAATGGAGAATGTTCCGGAAATCGACATTTGTACCTGCAGCCTTGGCCCACCTGGGCTTCATTCAGCCGAGGGAGCATGCTCTGAATTCTGTGAACTTCAGGTAGTGATGCTATTGTGCATCGAACCTGATGGAGACTGTCCTTCACCCACTTTCGAGCCCTGTTCTCAAACAGGTCCCAGCTTAGCCAGCTTTTAGCAAGAATCCGATGTCCACCTACAATCCTGCATCTTTAATATTGTCTCACCCTCAATGTCTGGTCATATATACCCCTGCCTTGCTCTCTCACCACCCCGGCCTGCTCTGCTTTCTCATTCCAGCCAGAGTCTCCCAACCCTGTTTTAGTGTTCTGTCACCAATACTCACAGGCTGCCTCTTAGCTATAAATCCATTCTCTTGTATTCAGTGCTCAGCTTGATCTCTTCCCTTCCTGCAGCCATCTTGACACTGTATATATGTGTATATATACATATATATATGTGTGTGTGGCATGTATATATATACACACACACACATACATATATGTACATATGTGCATATATACACCACACACACACATACACACACACACACACACACACATATATATATATACACAGACACAAACATATATACGTATTTTTGAGGCAGGGTCTTACTTTGTAGCCCTGGCTGGCTTGAAACTTGTTATGTAGACCAGGCTGGCCTCGAACTCACAGAGTTATGTGCATAAACTTGTTAGATCAGGCTGTCTCTGTTTCCTAAGGTCCAGGGTTAAGGGCTTGCATCATTCCAGGCCAACTCTATGTAAACTGACATTTTCACATATACCGATACTCCTGAAGAAATTTTCCCTTTGATGTTAATAAAAGTCATCATAGTTATTTACATGAAAAAATGGGCCCTCTCAGCCTATTCTAGACATCATTGATGTGTGCCTCACAGAACTAAGGGTTTATCCCTTGGGATAAAGCACCAAATTAAAGGGCATGCCACTTTCTTCCAATAGCTCCTTCCCATTCCTGAGCCTTGAGCAAAGGGAAGTGCCCTGTGCATAGATGCAGTAAAATTAGTATGTGGAAAAACACCAAGGTGTTCAGAGCAACCACAATACCCAGTCGTCATTCGATTTACACAATAAAATCTACCCAAACTGTGGAGTCTTTGCTTAGTGTTAATACCTACTCACAATGCCACAAGATGGAGACACTCTTCCGATAAAGGCCGTGCCCCAACGCACACTGTGCACCACATTATATTGCAACTGCCCCTTGGGAGAGCCCGAGCAACCTCAGGGCGGGCACCCTGGGCAGGAGACTGGGTGGCGAGTTTCTCACTCACTGAGCACAGGCCTGTGGCTCGGTTATCACTTGAAGGGCTGAGCTCAGACACAGGATATGGAGCAACAGTTCCTTAGATATCCAGTACTGTAACTACATTGTTACACTTAGAGTGGGTTTGAGGCCAGCCTGGGCTATTTGAGCTACTGTCTAAAAAGTACCATTTATTCATGACCTCCTATCAAATCTTCATAAACTAAGACTAAGTAGGAAATTATATATTTCAATAAACAGTGGGGTTATGAAACAAGAAGGTGAGCGTCACAGCAGACCAATGCTTCCTTTGAATATTTGCTTTGAGTTTTTGAGACCGAGTCCCACGTAGCTGACATTGGTCTCCAACTTGCTGTCTGAGGGTAATTCTGAACTCTGAACCCTCTGGCCTCTACTTCCTGGGATTAGAGGCATGTGGGACCATGTCTGGCTCTTCATTTTCACTTTTATCATAATATTGGAAGTTAAACTCTGTATCTCCACGTGTTAGGCAATTCTTCTACCACGGAGCCACATCCTTGGCCAGTTTTGAATAATTTTACTCTCCTTTCTTATCCTTATAAATATTTTAAATTATTATAATAGAGCTTTTAATATACATTGCTGCCCCTGAGGAAGAAAAGGGGGAGGGTGGAAGGAGACTCCCCTGGTGTCTGGGTGAATGTATTAGCAACCCACCTCCCAGTACAGGTATCAGATGCCTCCCCATCACAGGGGCCAGCCCAGGACCCAGCAATCCTCTTCCTGTCCCACTAAAGGTGACCCATGTCCTACTACCCAGATGCCCTTTGGGTTCCATGTTCTTTTCATTCCTCCCTTCGCTCATGATGCCTCAAGCCCCAAATGCAGGGCCTGACCCAGCCTAAGCAAGGGTTTTACAATTAAGCTACATCCCAATCTTCACTGTGGTTTCAGAGACAAGTGTTTTGCTACACTGACCAGGCAGGCCTTGAACTCCTAGGACTGAGATCCTCCAGTTCCTGCCTCCTGAGTAGCTCAGATGACAGGTGTGAGGTACCACTTTCAACTTGGTAATTTTTGAAACCCTTATACAATTGTAACACGAACTTATAAGTAGTTCAGGTGTGGGTAAACAAAGGGGGAGTCACCTGGTTTGGCCTTCATCACCTTTACTCTGGTGTATAATGGTACACTCATCCATTCTTTCCTTACACTTCCAGGAAAAGAAACGGGTAAATGGTCAATTGACCAAAGTAATGTGGAACCATTAATCACTACTATGGAAATGTTATGGTTCCCCAGACATCCTTATGTGACATCAAACAGGAAGCTTGGTAGAGGAGAGTTGGCTATCTACGGGATCCGATATAAATCACTACCGGTGACTATTCATTAAACTCCAAATTCATGACTCCCTAAGTGAAATTAGATATAAATCAGGCTGTGCTGGGTGGACAACATTCCTCGGTTGGGGAATACAGTTGTATCTCAGCTGTTTGGACTCCATCTGGTGAGACTCACAGGCCCCTGCCACGGCTCTCAATTAGGCTGAGCAGCTGTTAGCCATTGCCTCACCGAGAACCCCTCAAAACCCAGTGGATTTGAGCCATCACCTCTTATCACTCAATTCTCCGAAGCCTGGAGTGACATGGAGGTAGTAGGCTGATCACCATTGGCACCCCTAATGCTTCTGGAGTTTCCCAGGAGCCTCTGTCCTAACTGGGCTTAGCCGGTCATCTCAGTGGGTTCGGATCTGCTCCTTGTCACTCACCCGTCTCCTGAGCCCAGCAGACATGCCTGAGTCTGTTCTGTCCACAGTGATGGCAGGATACTCAGGCAGTCTTTCTCCAACCCCTTGAGACCCGACTTTGGGTCTGGTGTAGCACATCACCTCATTCTAGGGCTTCACAGGTGGAAGGAGGATATTCTCCCTGGTTAGTGGGGGGAAAATCACAGAATCATGTGGAAAAGAACATGGATACAGGACAAAACCAAACTGGAGCCATTCAGAAGACCTCTAAATGGTAATAGGTAATTATACACATCAGCTTCACTGGGCTGTGGGATTCCCAGGCATCTCCTGAAATATGAGTTTTGGGGTGTGTCTGAGGATGCGTCCACAAGTGGTCAGCATCTGGTTTAGTTATCTGAGTGAAGCAGTCAGTACCTCTAGGCCCTCCAATGCCAGAGAGCATCTGTAGCACGAATCTTAAAAGTTCTTATTAATAAGAACAAACCTGGAGCCAGGTACTGGGGTGAACGCTGGAAGATCAGAGAAGCAGAACAAGCCACAGCTTCCTTACCTTGCAATTCCTCAGCTGATCTTGTTTCCTCAGACTGGAAACCTCTGTGTCCTCATCCAAATGGACCTCAGCTGAACTGCTTCTCAAAAGCCTGAAAGCTTAACCAGGTTCTAGTTCCTGGTTTTCATGCCTTTTATACCTTTCTGTTTCCTGCCATCACTTCCTGGGATTAAAGGCTCTTGTTACCATGCCTGGCTGTTTCCAGTGTGGCCTTGAACTTACAGAGATCCAGACAGATCTCCACCTTTGGAATGCTAGGATTAAAGGCGTGTGTGCCACCATTTTCTGGCCTCTATATCTAGTGGCTGTTCTGTTCTCTGACCCCAAATAAGTTTATTAGGGTGCACAATATTTGGGGGAACACAATATCACCACAAGCATCAGCCAACCCACCGCCTACTGCAGCTGGAGCACCAGTCTCCTGAGTCCAAATTATCCATTCTAAGGCAGCCATTCTCAACCTGTGGTTTTTGACCCCTTTGGCAGGGGGCACATATCAGATATTCTGCACACCAGATATTTATATTATCGTTCATAACAGTAGCAAAATTAGTTATGAAGTAGCAACGAAATAATTTTATGGTCGCGGGTCACCACAACATGAGGAACTGCATTAAAGGGTCACAGCTTTAGGAAGGTTGGGAACCACTTAGAATCTAAAGCCTTCAGCCTCCTGTTGGATCTACTATACAAGCTCTGAGGCTCAGGACCACTGTTGGATTCCCGCATCTCCGCCTTGCCCACAGCACGTGGCCATACTTCTTGGCCTCCATACTGACAAGAGACCATTACTTAAAATCAATCTCACTTACACTTTTCTCCTTTCCTCTTTCTCTTCTCTCCTCCGCCTCTTTCTCCTGGTCCTCTCCTTCCTCCTCTTCTGTTCTTTCTTTTTGTTGGTTCTATTACTTTGGAGAATCCTGACTGGGGAAAAGAGATGATACATATCAACAGGTGGGATACATTAAAAACAGCTCAACTTTTAAAAATCAAAGTAAAAAAGAGAAAACTGAGAGGAAAAGAGAAGTTAGAAAGTAAAGAATAGAGAAAAGGAGGAAATAGAGCAGTCAGATTGATGATACAAGTGAGAAGACCCTGGAGCAGCCCCGGAAGTAGACGTTAATTATGAAAAGTATCCTGTAAGAAAGTCAGAGAAATAATGTTCCTAATCTTTGGAGGCAATCTCACTATGTAGCCCGGGGCCTCAAATTCTCCATCCTTCTGTCTCAGCCTCCCAGGACTGAGATTACAGGCAAGCACCATCATAGCTGCCTGCTTTTCTCATTTGAAAATTGGATTTTTTTAAAAAGTTAAAAGAGATCTTATGTGTATGTATGTGGATCTACCTGTCCGCATGTGCATGTCTACATGCACACAGCACCCTTGAAGGTCGGGTGAGGACATCTGACCCCCTGGGACCGGGGTCTCAGACTTTTGCAAGTGTCTATTACCAATACTTGGAACTGAAGCCAGGTCCTCTGCAAGAGCACCAAGGGGTCTTAACTACCCAGCCATCTCTCCAGACCCCAAAGTATGGTTTTTAAATAAAAAGCATTCACTTAAAGAAACGGGTTCAAAAACAAACAAACTTTTCCTGACAAAGAAGAAGAAGAAGAAGAAGAAGAAGAAGAAGAAGAAGAAGAAGAAGAAGAAGAAGAAGAAGAAGAAGAAGAAGAAGAAGCTCCATGAGACGGGCCCGTTCCTGTGCGGCTCCACAGTCCTCAGTAGCTACACTCTGCCCAGTTTACTCTCACCACAGCACTGTGGGAGGGGCTGTGCCTAGCCCGCGTCCTCCTGCCCGATCTGATTCTGCCTCTTGACTTCCAGAGTGTTCCCTTCCTTCTGAACAGCTGAGCAAGTGTCCTGCAATCCACACATGATCAATAAACCAAAACGAAGTTCCGTTCCCGGTCATGCAGTAGGCTCTGCCCCAGTAGTCCGGACCTCCTGGATCCGCGCTGGAGACCCACCCACCACTTAGCTTTTATCCATTTCATGTGTATGAGTGTTTGCCTGAGTGTATGTAGGCGAATCATGTGCGAGCTTGATGCCTGCTGAGGCCGGAATTGGATCCCCCAGAACTGAAGCAATACATTGCAAATTACAAGCATTATGGGTATTAGGAACTGAACCCGCATTCTCTGCAAGAGCAGCAAGCATCATGACCTCTGAGCCATCTCTTCAGTATCGACACAATATTTTTAATACCTTGAGACTTTTGCTGTTTTCATGTCTCCCTGTTACAGAGCTAGCAGGGGTGACCTGATCCAGGATGGGGTATTTTGGAGGACAGTTGACATGAACATTCTTGAGTCTGCGACAAGGAAGGGTCTTCTCCATCCTACAGTCTACTTTGAACATGCTTAAGTGGCACAGGACAAGTTGCCACTATAATATATATTACCAGTGCCGTGGAAAGTTAATTACTGCTGCCATTGAAGAGATTTGAAAGGCTGGGTGGTGGTGGATTAAGGTCCTTTAATCCCAGAACTTGGGAGGTAGAGGCAGGAGGATCTCTGTGAGTTCGAGGCCAGCCTGGTTTACAAATCAAGTTCCACAGCCAGAGCTGTTACACAGAGAAACCCTGTCTCAACAAACAAACAAACAACACACACACACACACACACACATATATATATATACACACACACACACACACACACACAGAGAGAGAGAGAGAGAGAGAGAGAGAGAGAGAGAGAGAGAGAGAGAGAGAGAGAGAGAGAGAGAGAGATTTGAAAAGACATCCATCAGGGGCAGAATCCTTCAGAAACTGCAGGCTGATCACATTTCCTCAGCTGCCCACAGGCTGAGCCAACGGAGGGGGAGGTGTCCACCTCTCCTGTGCTCATGGCTCTTGCCATGTGGTAACAGCCCTGTCTGGGAAACTCTGGAGCAGGGGGGATCCGAACGTGTTCACAGACCCACACGTGACGACACCAGGTGAAGCCGTGGGAAGCTTTGGGTCCCTCTCTGCAGAGAGAGGCTTTTGTCAGAAGGAGTACATGGAAGACTGTAACTTTGCCAAAGGAGGAATTTTCAGAAGTGCATGTGCCATGAAAGCCAGCCACCACGGGAGAGCTATCCTCGTGGGTGTGGAGTGTGTCAGAGTGGATGGGAAGTTCCCTCTAATGCCCCAGAATGTAAGGTTGTGAAAATGGTATGTTCCTGCTCCTGCTGTATGCTCCAAGACCTCCCCTAATCCTGGTAGGCCGTTCAGCACCTGTCTGACTATATAGACACAGCCTGTCCCTTTATTCACATTCCCTGCAAGGATATTGCTCCAGGGAAGACACTGTTGTTAAGATTCTGGGTCATACAGAAGCAACACCACAGTGGTAAAGAGTTCCCTATTATACATCCCTCCATCCCATACCAACTAGTTGATGAATTTGTCTGAAATTTGCTGTTTCTCTTAATTGAAACTATGTAATTCTTTTTTTTTATTTTTTAAAAAAGATTCTTCTACTTATTTTACGTGTATGTGTATTTTCTTGGGTGTATGAATGTACACCATGTGTGTTCAGATGCCCAGAGAGGAAAAAAGAGGGTCTTGGATCCCCTGGACCTGGAGTTACAGGTGGTTGTGAGTCACTCATCCTGGGTGTTTGGAACTGAACTTACATCCACTAAAAGAGCAACAGACACTCTTAACTGCTTAGCCATCTCTCCAGTAACCTAAGATTTTATTTCCTCTCTCTCTCTCTCTCTCTCTCTCTCTCTCTCTCTCTCTCTCTCTCTCTCTCTCTCTCTCTTTCTCTCTCTCTCCACCTCTCTCCCCCTCTGTGTGTGTCTGTGTGTGTTTGGCACTGGGTTTCAAACCCAGGGCCTCACTTATATATTAACAAGCTTTACCACTGAGCTAAACCCCAATCCCAACTCTGTGTCTTGCTGTTGTTGCTGCCATTCTTTGAAACAGCATTTTGCTGTGCTGCCCAGGCTGGACAAGAACTTGGGAGCCTCCTGCCTCAGCTTCTCTTGCTTGCAGCCTTGGTAGGCCAGGGACTTACTCTGTCTCAGGCTTGTGTCAATCCATCTGCCTCCATCTTTTGAGGACTTGAATTACAGGCATGTGCTACCACGTGACTCTTTGTACTTTTGAGTAAAGATTTTACTCAACCTTTGTATCTGGACATTGGAAGGAATAACACAAAAGGAAAATAAATGTTCCCCTCTAGTTTTTAAATTTTTTCATTGTATATCTTCATTGTACATGATACTATGTTGCATAAAAACATTTTTGTACAGTTTTTACATTAAATATATTCTTTCCCTTACCATCACCTCACTTCTCCCCCTCTCATTGGTCCCTTCAGTTTCTCTTCTATTTGCTTTCCTTCCTTCCTTCCTCCCTCCCTCCCTCCCTTCCTCCCTCCCTCCCTCCCTCCCTTTCCTTCCTTCCTTCCTTCCTTCCTTCCTTCCTTCCTTCCTTCCTTCCTTCCTTCCTTCCTTCCTTCCTTCCTTTCTTTCATTTTTAGTGTTTGGTTTTTCAAGATAGAGTTTCTCTGTGTACCAGCCCTGGCTGTCCCAGAATTCACTTTGTAGACCAGGCTGGCCTCGAACTCACAGAGATCCGCCTGCCTCTGCCTCCCGAGTGCTGGGATCAAAGGCGTGTGCCACCACTGCCCAGCTTGCTTCTACTTTATTGTCATAGAAGATGGATAATTACCTTTATATCTTTATATTTTATTAATATATCTACATAATAATACCATGTCATAGATAGATAAATGGTTTTATGAATCTATATCAAACCTAGGAACCATATGTAAGAGAAAACACATGATATTTGCTTTTCTGGAACTGGCTTAATTCCCTTACTATGATTATCTCCAGTTGTATCCAGTATCCTGCAAATAACATAACTTTATTCTTCTTTATTGTTGAACATTTGCATTTTATATATATGCCATATTTTCTTTATTTCCTAATGTGAGACCCAAACCAGAACAGTATACCTTGCAAGTTAAGTGTTCTGTTTGCAGTTAAGACAGTTAAGAATAACTTCTGGTTTGTCCTGTGTTAAGTTCTTGCAAGTTGAAGTTTCTATTTGTAATTAAGTTCCTGCTTCTTCGCTCTGATGTTAACTGCCTGCAACCCCATCCACATCCTTACCCTTGTTCCTTCCTTACATTGTATCTTTCCCCTGTGAACACCTTCTCTCTCCAGTAAAAGGGACATCAAGAGGCCAGCAGCGGCTGCTCTCTCAAATCCTGACTTAGGGTGAGACAGCCGACTGGCCACTCCCAGATGCACCCCAAAATACAGCTTGCTTTAATTCGACAATTAAAGAAAAAACGTGTGGATTTGGTCTTTTCCCCTCACGATTCTCAGGTTTAACACCAATACTGTAGTTTGTCAACTTGCCTGCTTCTGTGATTTCGCTATAGCAATCAGTGCAACAAGTTTCTCTGTCATTTTTTGACTTGGGAGTCAGGAGTGGTATAGCTGGGTCACATAGTGACTATGTATAAAAATAAGTATTTTTATTCATATTTTTTTTTTAAAAAAGGCATCCTATACAACCAAAGCAATTACATGGGAATAGACTAATAATACTCAAATGGGAAAGATTGCACATGTCAGAAGCAGACTTTAGATAGATACAGGAACCAGACACATAATAATGGTGGTCCTGCAAAAAAGCTAGGGCACGGTCTTAACAAAACTATGCCATGTGTGAATCCCTCTAGTCCCGGTAGAGAACGAAATGTCCAAAGTTCACACTGTAAGGAAAATAGGAAACTTCGGCTTTGGATTGGGAAACATTCCACGAATCTGACTCAAAATCCTAGACTACAAAACAAAGGAAACACAAGAAGTAAAGCTACAGACTGCTGTTTGGCTACATAAACGCTAATTACTCGTAGACTGCAATTCCCAGCCCCTCGGGAAGCGGGGACTGCGCACGTGCGCCACCGGACCCTTCTAGCTTCCCGTCGCTTCCTTCTTCCGCCTTGGCCCCACCCACCTCCGGCTCAGCGCTTCCGGCCCAGCCCGGAACTAGAGCGCTTCCGCCCGGTTCTCCCGTCCCGGTAGTGCTCCGGTCTGCCGGCTTCTCCGAGCCTGGCCCCGGGCAGGGTGTCCGAGCTCACAGCCGGGCGGGCTCAGCTTCGCCCCCTCGCTTGTAGTCCCGGTCGCCGACTTCGGGGCGACATGGCCGGGGCCCGTCGCGCCAGGCCGGGCGTGAGAGCGCCTCTCGCAGCCCGCGCCTTCCCGTGGCCCCTGGGCCGGCGATCCCCGGTGTCGGCGTGAGCAGCCCCCCGCCATCGGCGCCCGCGGGGCCCCGCGCTCACGGACGGCCGCATGGCCTCCGCGGAGCCCTCGCCGCCCGCGTCGCCGCCCGCCTCTCCCGAGCCGGAGCTGGCGCAGCTGAGGCGGAAGGTGGAGAAGTTGGAGCGCGAGCTGCGGAGCTGCAAGCGGCACGTGCGCGAGGTGGAGAAGCTGCTGCGGCACACCGAGCGGCTGTACCAGAGCGCCGAGAGCAATAACCAGGAACTCCGCACGCAGGTGCGCGGTCCGCCTCCGCCCCGAGGCCCGCCAGTGCCTCCCTGGCCGGAGTCTTTGAAATCAATAAAGCCTAGAGCTGTTAACACCCCCCCTTCCCCAATGCCTTTGGAGCCGGCTGAACAGTGCAAGCCAGTTGGTGTGGACAACTGTCTCGGGGCAGGCGCGGATGAACTCCAGCACCGGCTACATGGTCTTGATTTCCTGTCCCACTGGCAACGGGCGCGTTTATTTATTTTTCTTCTAGGTCAGGTTTGAGTTGTTTTGGTTCAGACCAAGGCTCACTTGGGCCTTGAACGCGCAGTAGTGTAAAGAAGGATGGCTTTGAAGTTCAACTTTTGAACCTTCTGCCTCCACTTCCCAAGTGGCTGGCATGGTGAGCTTACCCACCCCGGTTTGGGATTTTCGACACGGAATTTCACTCCGTAGTCAGCCTGGCTTAGATCCGAGTTTCACTCTTTAGTCAGTCAGTCTGGCTTAGATCTCAAATATGTAGACCAAGATTGACCCAGATTCATGGCTGTCCGGTCTCATCCTCGGAGGCTGGGATTTCAGGCACGAAACAACATCCACCCCAGCCATTTGAGTTTGCTTAAGGCTGAACTTAGGGTCCCTTCTCATATCTTGAGCACCCCAGTTGCTTATAAAATCTGGTTGATAATAGCATGCAGCTGAGAAGTTTAAAAGCAAGAACACAATTAAATTTTTCACACTATTGAAGATACTCCATGTGTAGGGTGATCAGAGTTATCCTCTTGGGGTCACTTGTAGAGAGGTAAACCTGTCTTTCTTACAGATACTAGGAGTGTGTTTCATTTTCATAATACATAGTAAGGATAAATACTTGACAGTGTTGCTTAAAAAAAATTACACATTTTTAACTTGACCGTTGAATAGTTGCATATTATCCTAACAAGTTAGTTCCAGATACTTAATTTCAGTTTAATGTTTATTAAAACTATATCTCCAGGCTAGATACTGAAATGTCATCAAACTTTGCCATACTTTATGTGGTGTGTGTGTGTGTGTGTGTGTTTGGTATATTCCTACCTATGTGCACATGGAAGCCAGAGAGAGACAACAGGTGTCCTTTTCTACCTTATTCCTTCGAGACAGGGTCTCTTCCTTTACCAGGACCTGACTCTTTTTTTTTTTTTTTTTTTTGCTAGTCTGGCAGCACACAATCCTCCGGGATCCTACTGGTTCTACCACCCACAGTTCTGGGTCTTGGAGACCCAGATGTCTTGGAGAACAAACCAGCTTATTCTGTGATACCGGGAAACAAACTCAGGACTTTGGGTTTAACAAGTGCTCCTAACCACTAAGCCACTATCTCTCCAGTCCCCGATACACTGTTCGTAAAGGAGCTCAGAAAATAACTGCTGGCTTGAAATGACTTCTGTACCCATTGTTTAGAGTTACGTTTGTAGCCTAGAAATTTTAGGCTCTTTTGGGCAGTGTAGAGAGACTGTCTCGAGAAAGAGGAGAGAGAGAAAGAGAGAAAGAAAAAGAGACAGAGAAACAGAGTGGAAGTCATTAGAGTGCTTGTAAGCAGAAGACCCTGGCTTGGATTCCCAACACCTCCCTCCCCCAGTTAAATAATAATAGTAGTAATAATAATAGCTTAAAAGTAGAGAAAGTCTTTCGTCTTGCTGATAGTTATAACTACCTACTAGTCAGCACTCCCTACTAGGAGGGTGGAGTGTGGTTATCTGTCATCCCAAATCTTTGAATAAGTTTTCTTTGGAGCAGTAAATAGAGGATGACCTGATAGAAAGCCATACTATGTGCTGGTTTGGGGATTCACAAGCCTTTTGCAAGTTACTTTGTCTCTTAAGCTATTTCATGTGTAACATTGACACCAGGACAACTAATTTGTAAGGTTGTGTAAGTAAGATGTTCCTCAAAGTTTCTATAAATGTGGTAGACACTAAGTATTCCAGTTGACAGCAGCAATGGTTCAGTCAGCACCAGGGCAAGCAAGGCTGTGGTCTCCAGGGTAAGGAGTGAATGAGGGATGAATCTGAGAACCAGAGCCTCTTAACACTTCGCTACTTTGTTTTCTCGGCCTGGTTCCAGTCCTGGTAGTAGGAGCAGACCTCACAATTCATAGAGTGCCTAGGTAAACCTGTATGTAACTACTCTCATGGCCTTTTCTGGGTTTCAGCTTACTGACCATTAAATATTTAGAAGCATTTTCATTGTTTTCTTTCGTAAAATACAGATGGGGATCCTGTCAGACTGAGGTGAGGTACCTGGATTGAGGCAGTTCTCATCCACTCGTGGGCACGTCCACCCAGTTGCCCTGGCCTGCATAACATCTTTCAATGGTGCTTCAGTGCACAGCACACAGAGGAACGATGCCACCTCTGTCGTGTTCTCTGGTCCATTCTGCTGTAGTTATTCAGTGATAAGAGCAGAGAGGAAAAAGTACATGCCACCTAAAAATAGCATTGCTGTATTTAAGTAAATAACTCCTAGTTAGAGTGTGGTGGTCGAGAATTCAGTTCAGGTGGACACGTGTCATTTTAAAGCAAGAGCTGTCAGCCTTTGAGACTATGAGAATAACCCTTTTGTTTTGTTTTCGTCCACGCTGGGGTAGAACTTGCCTGTATTTGAGCTGTATGTAGTTAGACTTTACTTTCTACAGTACCGGAGACTGAGCCTAGGACCTCACGATCACTGGGCAAGTGTCCACTACTGAGCTCTATCGCTAGATTTTTTTGGGGGCTAATTTGAATGGTTTGCCTTGTTTTTTGTTTTGTTTTTTTAGACAGGCTGGTCTCACCTGTGTGGTTTCGTTGATCACCTGCTGGAACGAAAGGTGTGCACACCATACCCAGCTGTGATTTGGGAGTTTTCCTAAGAGTATGAAAACATCCCTGAGCGGGTCGCAGTGGCATGCACAGGTTGTCTCTCTGGGAGGTCGAAGCAAGATTATTTGAGCCTGCAAGTTCACTATTAGCCTGCTGTGCAAAATAAAGAGATCTTTGTTAAAAAGGAAGGAGAAAAGAGGGGTGATGGAGATGAGAAAAGCCAAAAGCGAAGCCTTAGCTTGTGGATAGTTAGTTGTAGGGTTTCTGAAAAGGAACTAGCTGCCTTGGGCACAGGGCTAAAAGTTCTACCAAGGAAAATGCCTCGCAGTGTTATGAGAATGATAGAGAGTGTTATGTGTATTATTGGATTGCTTTATGGTTTATTTTTCCTAAAGCTTTTGTTTCCTTTCAGGTAGAAGAACTCAGTAAAATACTGCATTGTGGGAGAAATGAAGATAATACAAAGTCTGATGTAGAAGTACAGACAGAGGACCACGCTCCGTGGTCCATTTCAGGTATTCAGTGTCTAGTGGGCATGCACGAGTCCCCTCAGAGCATTCATACTTGCTCAAGCAGTGTTTCTTTACAAATAAAAGACAAAATACATTAATATGAAGAGTCTAATAATACTGATTTCTCTCTACATCACTTGGTTACTTTTCTTTCTGTCAATGTAGGGTGGCAAAATAGAAATGTATTATTTCTGTAATTTTGTTAATGTTTGTATATGTTTTCAATGCTATACTAAGTATTTTGTTCTTGTTGCTTGAGTTAGGTTCTCAGTTTGGAGATAGAGTTAGCCTGGAACTTGCTTGGTAGCCCAGGTTGGCTTCATTTGTATCAACTTTCTACCTCCAGGCTCTCTAATACTGGGAAAACCCCCTTTACCCCCCACCTTACTGATCATACTTAATAGTTTTGTCAGTCAGTAAGCCACCTTCTTTTTTTGTTTTTTCTTATTTTTTTTAAAAAAAATCTGGTCTTGGCCTTGTGGCCAGATTTAATGGATGCTGTTTTGCGTGTGATACTCAGGGTTTCAATGTGTGCTACTTTGTGTTTGCTACAATTAACAGTTAAACTTCTTCCATACATCCATCAGCTGTGTCTTTCTTTTTGCTACAGATTATTATTATCAGACATACTATAATGATGATAGTCTTCCCCGTAAAGAGACGGAACTGTCTGCACAGCAGAGCCAGTGTGTTCAAGCTCCTACTAAAGATGAGGCACAAGTAGACAGTGATCGTTATGCTGGTACTGATGTAGCAGAATGTGTTAAACATACACAAGAAGACCACTTCACCTCTGACTCACAGGTAATAAAAGGCTAGCTGTGAAACCTGAGGCCCAGGAATTTATCCTTAAATTGCCATTATAGACAAAGACAGGAATCCTTAATGCACACTACAATGCACATAGAAGTTATAAATAGTTATATTTATGATTATGCAAAGAGTGTCAGTTTTGTTTTGTCTTTTGAAATAAAGTTTTTCTTTGTTGCTCAGGTTGGCCTTGAACCCCTGAGCTCAAGTTGTCCTGCCTCACCCTCCTGGGTATTGGTTTGTGTCTGTACATTCAGCTACCATTACAAAAAACAGAACTGGGAATGTATTTATAGTTGTGACTGCTTTTGTGTTTATGATTGCATGAACTAAAGGACTACTTGTCAGTCTATTTTAACTCAGTCCATGAACCCTGGAGCTCAGGAAGATAACCCAGGAGGTTAACGTGCTTGTTAATGCAAGCCTGGCAGCCTGAGTTCAGTTCTTAACCCTGGAACCTCCTTAAAGGCAGAAGGAGAGAACCAAGTCCACATGGTTTTCTCTGACCTCCCAGAACAGCAAAATCAACAAAAAGAAAAAACTCAGAGTCAAGGTTAAATTGAAAAACACTTGAAAATGTTTTTGAAAATGGTTCAGGTTGTAACTTATGGCCATATGTTTCCATTACAAACGGGAAACAAACTGAAACAGCCTTCTGAGTCCTGGCCCTTTCAGGTTTGCTAGCGTCTAGCTGAGCGACAGTTGTGTCACTTGGCGTGATTTTGTCTCCACAGGAGAGTGCGTCCGCGTTAGCAGCCGAGGGCACGGCCTTGGAAGGGGCCTCGCTAGCTGAAAGCTTGAGAGCGGCCGCCGAAGCTGCTGTGTCGCAGACCGGCTTCACTTACGACGAGAACACAGGGTTGTATTTTGACCACAGCACTGGCTTCTATTATGATTCCGTAAGTATCTTTTTATACTTTTAATACCGCGCTGTTGCAGTTTTAGCTGCCCGAGAGCAGAAGTTAAGTCCAGGCTGAGGTAAAACAGTAAGAATTGGCACTCACAAATTATGGTTGAGGGCTGATGAGTGAGCTTCCATCCTGAAATTCATTCTTCCCACGGTCTTGTCTGTTAATGATGGTGTCTGTTGTCGTTTTTAAAAAAGTTGGTTGACTATCAATGGAGCCATCCTTCATTTCAGATATTTCTGTTTTTCAGTGTTTCATTCTCCTTGCTCATTTTCCTCCATGTTCTGAACTTGCGCCTCCAAGTTTCTAATAAGCAATAGAAAATTAATGAAGGTCATTGTTTACCAGTTGCTTACACTTTAGCCGCCCGCCCCAAATTTCTTTAGTTTTATTATTAAACATTGAAAGTCAGGATTTTCTCGTAGTGTTAGAGGTTTGGGTGTTCGGCACCAGGACACTGATTTCGTTTGCCCCTCTCTGGTCTGTGCCTTGGTGTTCATGCCTTCAAAACAGCTTCTTCCACTTTTTCTTAATGTGGTCAGTTGAACCATACGAAATCGCTATTTCTTATAAAGCAAAACACCATAAGCAATGGCAGTCACTTGATGCAATTAAGATTAATTTTTTTCTCACCAGGAAAACAGAACAGACCTTAAATGATAAAATATTTTTGAATATCTAAGGGTATTTTTTTTCTAATTCACTATCTTCTGAAAATACTATAGTTACTAAAACAAACATATTCACTGTATTGGAATATATTTGACATTTTTGTTTATTTTTCTGCTTTGTTTCATTATACATGAATAAAACTTATGTTTCTTGACTTTGAAAGGAAAACCAACTATACTATGATCCTTCCACTGGGATTTATTACTACTGTGATGTGGAAAGTGGTCGATACCAATTTCATTCTCGAGTAGATTTACAGCCTTACCAGGCCTCTAGCACAAAACCAAGCAAAGATAAAAAATTGAAGAAGAGAAGAAAGGAGCCAGGTTTTTGTACAGCAAATGATGAAAAGGTAATGCTTTCTTAATTTTTAATTTTACAGTGTTTTAGTATCGTTAATTAAGCCAAAAATTTTATGAATGTAAACATCATTCTGAAGAAAAAAAAATCATTCTGTATCTTTGTATTTTAAATATATCCATTAAGGTATGAGAGTCTAAAAACTAAGGAAGATTTAAATGAAACAAATTTTTTTTCACAAACTCAGTCACTAGAGGTAGGTATTTTGTAAGTTTGAAGGCGATAGATTTACGATATATAAAATAGTTTACATTGTTTAGCTCAGAATAACATCCAGAAACTGATTCGTTAAGTTGCTTATTGTACGGTTTCTCATTCACAAAAGAAAAACAATTTGCGTATTGGTACAGATTCAATATTCTTTTTTTGTTTGTTTGTTTGTTTTTTTGTTTTTCGAGACAGGGTTTCTCTGTGTAGTTTTGCGCCTTTCCTAGAACTCACTCTATAGACCAGACTGGCCTTGAACTCACAGAGATCCGCCTGCCTCTGCCTCCCGAGTGCTGGGATTAAAGGCGTGCGCCACCACCGCCCGGCCAGATTCAATATTCTTAATCAAGTAATTTCTCACCTATTAAACTGCAAACTTAAAAATGCATTCTTGGTAAATATGGAATGAGGTACATATTAGGGTTGAAAGAGTTTTTTGTTTTGTTTTAAATGATTTATTGTTTCTGTATTTAAATATACATTGTGTGTGTGTGTGTGTGTGTGTGTGTGTGTGTGTGTGTGTGTGTGTGTGGGCATGCCTGTGTACATAGAGGCCCGCAGAAGGGACCAGGTTCTCTGGAGCTGGAGTTGTGGTTGGTGTGTGAGTGGATGTAGGTGCTGGGAAGACCAGTTGTGTCCACTGCAAGCACTCGTAACGGCCGAACCATCTGTTGTTTACACTGAATTTTGTTTTTGGGAAGAGGTTGACTTTATCAATAACCACAAAGATGGTTTATTTTCATTAGGTAGAGAACATATTTCTAGTAATTTATATTTCAAAAGTCAAAACAAAAGACAATTTCTTTGCATAATTAACACAGCCATATGTATAAGAAGTGGGGGTGGGAGGGAAGGGCCTGGTATGTACCTTACTTAGTATTGGAGAGCTTAGGTTACATGTGCAAGGCCCTGGGCTTAATCCCTGGCATTTCAGAAATCATGTCAGGTGTGGAAAAAATTCAAGTCTAATGGAGTGAGACTTTGGTTAATTCAGAACATGATAACATAGCCCGGCGGTGGTGGTGCACGCCTTTAATCTCAGCACTCGGCAGAGGCAGGTGGATCTCTGAGTTCGAGGCCAGCCTGGGCTACAGAGTATGTTCCAGGAAAGACGCAAAGCTACACAGAGAAACCCTGTCTTGAAAAAATAAAAACAAAACAAAACAAAAGACCATGTGAAGGGAAATAAATTTATATATGAAGACTGAAGGGAATTTTAAACTCTCTTAGGCTACCATGGAGATTAGCACGTTATTCCAGCTCTTCTCTTGTTTCTGCTCTAAATGGCTGAGGTTGGCGGTGTGTGACAACAAGCGTGTTGGCTGTGCTGACATTGTTTGAATTGTGTGCTCTGGAAGTTTATCTCATGGTTTTTCTTAACTTAACCAAAGAAATGTACTTACAATAATAAATTCTATCAACACTTGGAATTAAGATTCTGTTGGGCTTATTATCTGTCCTCGATGTGCTTTCTCTCTGGAATAGAAAAGTGTGTTAGTGAACGACTAAGAACCACTTTGGGATCTCCATTCTAGTGACTTGTTCCCATTGCTAGAGTCTAAACTTTGAAGGGCAGGCTTGGAAAAGCCCTCTCTCTAGCAGGAAGAAGATTGTGAGAGGTAGCTGTAAAGCATCCCGATTACTGCCCTTCCTTTTTAAGAGACTCTCCGGCCTTACAGATGAGGATGTGTGGAAGGAAGGCAACAGGGCTGGGTATTGGGAGAATATTTTTATGTATGCTATGTATACACACACACACACACACAGAGAGAGAGAGAGAGAGAGAGAGAGAGAGAGAGAGAGAGAGAGAGAGAGAGAGAGAGAGAGAGAGAGAGAGATATGTGTTTCATTGTCCACATATAAGTGCCCTTTCTAAGACCTTATACCAGGAAATCCCTTATCAAAAGCACCTCCAACAGTTTCATTAATTTTCTCTCTTATATTTTCCAAGAAGTGATGATGATGATGATGATTGGAAGCTTGGAACATGCTTTTTTAGCGTGTAGACATAGTTAAGGAGATACTTTTGATCTAATTTACATGGCCCGTGAAGCTCCTCATAGCTCTTGAGCCCCTTGCCCTTGTGTCTGCCTTGGTGAGTTTGTATTGCTGAGAGTGTATATAGTTAATCACACTGCAGGTATTCAGCCTGTCCAAACTCTGTTCATACTGCTATTCCAAACATGCTGTGCTGTTTTATTAAGTTACATGTGAACTCACTTCGTTACATGCGGCATGGCAGAAAGAGGAATGGAGTGTCACATCCCAAAGGGAAAAGAAAGCAATTACTCTGTGCCTCTTCTCAGTTTAAATAATATATTGTCTGCTGTACAGAACGGGGCCTGTAGTTAGAGACGGTGTTACTTGTCATGTGTACTGGGAATTGAACCCAGGACCTTGTGTGTATAAGTCACACATCTCACTGCTGAGCTATATCCCTACACTGTGTATTATATTCTTTGAAAGTCACTATGAGGGCTGGAGAGATGGCTCAGCCGTTAAAGGCTTGGCTCACAACCAAAAATATAAGAGTTCGGTTCCCAGCACCCACGGCTGTCTCTCCAGCCACAAAAAAAAAAAAAAAAAAAAAGTCACTATGAGAATAAACTGTATTATGACCACAAACAAAAATCACGTAATGCACATGTTCATTGGCTTGATTTAGTCATTCATTCTATATAGTTTCAAATGTGCTTAATAAAAATACATACTTTTAATTTGTTAATTAAAAATAGTTTGTTCATTTTTCAAAAAGCATGCCAAAATTAGTAATAAAAGGTTTATGGTAGACAGGTTGAACTTTTAGAATTAAAGGCATATGAATAACTCATTTGTATTTTAAACTTTGTGCATTTTCAGTGCAGCTAGCTCTAAAATGTTTGGTTTTGGCAAAACTTGTTTTGATAATATTGATTATTTAAAGTCATGTGTGCTGCAAATTGAACCCAAGATATGTTGTTTATTAAAATATTTCTGTGTTTTATGTATGTTGTCTTATTTAAAAACCCAGAACTTCAGAGTTGACACACTCTGTAGTTTTCACACTGCTCACAAGGGAGCCTCTAGCTGCTTGTGACTGTGGATGAAGTGAAGGTCCTAGAGAGGAGGACGTTCTGTATGTACAAGATTCTGAAGTCTTATTACAAAAATGAATATACATCTTTTTACTTTTAAAAATATGACTATTACAAAATTTAAAGTATAAATAGGAGTGACGTTATAATTTTAATTATGCAGCTTTCTTATAGGCTATCACACAAGCCACATTATTGGTGGGGGGCCTGGGCCGGGAATATTGGGCCCTGAGAGTAAATGGAGGGCTGTGGAGCATCTAGCACTTGGATATTGGTCGCATGTGATGCTTTGCTGGGGATCAATAAGGAATGCCATGTTCTAAGAGTAATGGTGTCGTGAAGCAGGATCAGTAGGCACGTCCTGTTCTGCTGCTGTCCTGCATCCTCCCTGAATCAGTGGGATTTTATACAGTGCTGTATGTGGTGATGTTGTCACTCACTTATTTTCTGCCTTCCTCTGTCTAGGATTTGAGTTCAGAAGACCAGAAAGTCTGCAGCGTTGAATATATAAACTGCAGTGAGGAAGACAGTGGTGCCAATCTGAAAAAGAAGGCCAGAGTAGACACTCCCCACAGAAGCAGTCCCTTAAGACCCCCTCTTGCAGTTAGCGGAAACACTGCCGAGCCTCCTGGTGATGACAATTCAGCCTCATCTAAGGATGAGAGAGTTAGAGAGAGTGAGAGCGAGCCGGAAGAAGGTGAAATTACAGACTCTCAGAGCGAGAATAGTTATGATGAAGATAGTCCCAGTGAGAACGAGGAGTCCTCGGGAGAATCGGAGGATGAAGGTACGTAAGTAAACAGTGCACTCTGGTCACCCAAGAGCCGAGTAGGAGAGCCGACAGGCAGGCACACCGGTAATTTCCCTGACACTGGAGATTGTGAGAACTCTCCGTGACAGTTCTTAGAAGGCAGGTCCTGAGACGACGATGATCACCACGTGCCCTTCAGAAAACTTCCATTAGACAGAAAACTAACCTCTCTCAATTCTAATGTATGTTAAGGTTGTGCTGTTTATTATTGTTTGCTTTTGCAATTGAACAGGAAAAAGTAATTGCCATTAAAAGCATGGCTCATGAAGTCACTTGCATAGGTATTAGGGTCATTCTCACATTTTAACTTGATATGGAGATGCAAACACTACTTTATAATTATAGTAAATGAATTAAATTTGTTCTCTAATAATAGTCATAATAATAAAGCATATATATACATATATACACACACACACACACACACAGCAGAATTTAAGAAGTTTTTTGTTTGTTGCTATACTGGGTATTGAACCCAGGACCTGAACATGTGCTGGGCCATAATCTACTATGAGTTCTGACCAGTGAAATTTTAGTTATCTGTGTGAAAATGAATTTTCTTCTTCTTCTTTTTTTTTTTTTTTTTTTTGTGTGTGTGTGTGTGTGTGTGTGTGTGTGTGAGATAGATTTTCTCTGTGTAGCCGTGGCTTTCCTGGAACTTGCTCTGTAAACCAGGCTGGCCTCAAACTCAGATCCACCTATCTCTGCCTCCCTAGTGCTAGGGTTAAAGGTATACACAACCAACCTCCTAACAAAAAATCAATTTTCATAGCGCTTAAATTAATGTTTGCCCACCTCTTGTCTTGGTAGATGAGGAAAAGATTTGGCCCCCCTGTATTCGGGTGATTGTTATTAGATCTCCAGTGTTACAGACGGGCTCACTGTTCATCATCACAGCTGTCAACCCAGCCACCATTGGGAGGTAAGGATGCTTCATAATGTTGTGTATTTCAAAAAGGTGGATGAGCAGTATTGTCTTTCGAGCATTGTTCTGTGTGCTCTGGAAACAAAAAAGATAAAAGCAACATCTTCATCATAAGAAAGCACAGTTACACTAGGAAACTGATGTGAACAAATCCTGTGTGGAAGCGTGCAAACTTCAGTGTGTCAGTGAGGGCTGTCCCCAGCAGGAACAGTGCTGGGTGAGACCTCCATTTAAACATCGTGTAAAGACATACCTCGACCTGTCGATGTCACTGCTGTGTTTCTCCGTGTTCCCTGAATCACTAAAGTCACTTTGCCTTCTGCTGCAGAGAAAAGGATATGGAGCATACTCTCCGAATCCCTGAAGTTGGTGTCAGTAAGGTAAGACCTTTCCTCTCAGTGGTAGCCCTAGAGGGGAAAAGCCGTGTGTGTGTGTGTGTGTGTGTGTGTGTGTGTGTGTGTGTGTGTGTGTGTGTGTGTGTGTGTGTGTCTGTCTTTAGCTTGTATTCCAGTGCTTGGTAAGCTAAGTTTGGGAACAGGCTTGTACATAAGAGTTCTGAATCAGCCTGGGCTACATAACAAAATCTTACATAAAGAAACAAAACAAAAAAGGAACCCAAAATCATTTTAGTAGAAACCTTGACTTCTATTTAATGAGAAGGTTAATAGTGTAGTAATACTCATGAAGGCAGTACCTATTTGTTTCTTGCAACGTTTGAGAAAAAGATTCTTTATCACAGTTTGAAAATTATGGGGCTTTTGTGTTTGGTCTCTTGTAGCCCAGGCCAGCCTCAAACTCACTAAGTAGCAGAGTCTAGCCTTAAACTCCAGATCCTCCTACATCTGCCTCCTAGGTACTATATAGGCAGGGGTCCCCATGCCTGGCCAGGATTTTTGTTGTGTTTTGTTTTGTGGCAAGGTCTTCCTGCCCTTGTTCCTAGGCTGCCCAGGTCATCTGGCCTCAGCCTCCTGAATTAGTGGGAACACAGGTGTGTATCACCACACCTGGCTAATTATGTCTGAAGCAGGAGTTACAAAACATGGATTTAATTTAACATAATAAATAGTAAATAGTAAAATAGTAACTAGTTAGCACATTAAAAAAGAAATCCAACCCCCATTCCAAGCAGTTGGTTTGAATTCAGATGTTTTACCACCCATGGATAATCTAGCCTTTTCTACC
The DNA here is from genome assembly GCF_049852395.1 of Peromyscus maniculatus bairdii. Classification (NCBI taxonomy): domain Eukaryota; kingdom Metazoa; phylum Chordata; class Mammalia; order Rodentia; family Cricetidae; genus Peromyscus; species Peromyscus maniculatus. Next base: position 74,061,417 of record NC_134866.1, on the reverse strand, counting down.
TCAGGACTCCGTTTCCTCTTTTCTCAGACTTTCTGTGGCTTCATGTTGTAACAACAAAAAGTTGGGTTTTGCAACAAACAATTGCAGCTTTAAAACAGAGGGGAAGGGTTGGCTTCTGGGGTTCTTCATGCTGTGTGTTTCTAGTTCCATTTTTACTGTCTTTCTGGAAAGAAATGTAGAAAATTGAAACCACAGCTTTGTGAATAGTAGGCAGGCATCTACCCCTACATCTCCCAACTTTATTTTTACTTAATAGAGTAATACGAACCTTACAGAGACTTCCTATGAGTTCTGTGTAATAAAAATGGAATTTATGCTGGGTGATGGTGATGCACGCCTTTAGTCCCAGCGTTCAGGAGGCAAAGGCAGGCAAATCTCTATGAGTTCGAGGCCAGCCAGGTCTTTATAGTGCCGTCCAGGAGAGCCAAGGCTACAAAGAGAAACCCTGTCTTAAAAATCTTGCACAAAAGAATGGAATTTATTTCCTGTTATTATTTGGAAAGGCTTCCCCTGCATACTCATTTAGAAGCAGGAAACCCTCCTCATCTACCCTGTTGATTTACTTTGTGTCTCCAAAGAAAGTCCACCCTGTGACTTTGGTAAAGAATCCCTTTCCCACCTCTCAGCTAGGCAGAAATGCAGATAGCTGTGTGCTTGGTTTCTTGCTTTTGTTTGTGTTAAAGTGATATTCTCTAGTAGGTAGATAATCTAGGAAATATGAGGCTAATAGCACATACTACTTATTCCCAAGTAGATGAAATCTGTATATTCATTCTAAAAACTTTCAATTTACCATGAAAGAAAACAGAAACAAATACTTGAGCATTGAACAGAAGGCTTTATGAGTTTGAAGAAAAATAGTAAAATTCACACATCGGTCATTTTGACTCAGTTTGAAGCTTATGAGTTAAACAAATTAAAAAGGCAGGCAATGATGGCCATCACAAAACTAGGGCAGGATGTATTTACATCTGTACAGATGTATTTCTTCCAACCCCATTTGACGTCAGTAGAGCAGTGAGTCAAAGATACAGTCTGTTCACCTTGGGGAGAATGTCATGGCTGACGTGAAAAGCCATCTACTCTTTAGAGCAGTATACACAATACAAAGGGAAAGCCGACTAATGACTTCCCCCCAAGTACCTGCCTTGAGGGGATTCCTATCGGTCCAGAACAGATGCTACAAGTGGCTGTGGATGCTAATCTGAGGGATAGCAAATGAATCTAAGCACACGGAGTTCTTTAGTCCATTCACTTTATTCTTCTAAGTCAATTCCTTCTACAGTTTCTTTCCTGCTCTCTTACTTAGCTCCTCTGGGTCCCTCCTGCTCTCAGTTCCTTCTGCTGTTCTCTCATCATTCTACTTAGTTCTTTCCTTCTCCATCCTCATCTTTGTTCTTCTCCATCCATCCTCCCAGTGCTCTCAGAGAACCAGTATGTATACCCACACAGTAGTTCTTTGGCAAAGCCATGCGAGGCTTAAAGTTTTCAGGGTTTCAGAGAGAGGTGATCAGGACCCACACATAAAGCAATAATTGTCAGCTTCCAATTACAACCCTAAAGGGGAGTTCTCTGGTAGGGTCAACTAAAGGCTAAGATCAATTAGGGAATTTATGTGCTCAAACTATAGTCTAGAAATGGCTGGATAGAATGTTAGGGGTCAGCAAGTCACAAGAAAGTCAACTGTCTTTGGTGCCGCTTTTCCTGCTCCTCCCGGCTGCAGCTGCTTTCTGATAGGGAGGGGGACATATGCTAGGTGGCTAAGCAACCTATGTCAGAGCATGTAGTATTTGGTTAGTAAAAGCGCTTTCACTCAGAGTAATTGCTGAGGAGAAAATCTAGGAATAGCACCTACCTGAAGAGGAATAAAAACAATTTGCACAAGAAAGCAGATTGACACCTATCACCTGTCTGGCCTTGTAGGCAATCTCCTTGGGTCAGTGGGAAGTAATTGCCTTAACTCAGTAACTAGCAAATGACTAAAACATCATCCCAGGAATGTGAGCAGTAAGTCTCTTAAGTTAGGGTCTTGGGTAAATAACCCGGGGTGAAGGTAAGGAGTTGAGGATTTAATTGTTAGTGGTTATTTTCTCTTATCTGTAAGTGAGATGAGCTAATGTTTATCTATGTGCAGTTTTGTCCTTGGAAAAAAAGGTATCTTTGCTAAAATAATTTTGGCCAGATGTACGCTAATGAAAAATAAACACAGCTGGGGACAGTTGTCCAATTACCCCAAATGTATAGGGAAAGTCGTGCCCAAGATTGAGATGCAATCATGAGATCACATGTACACATAACATGGAGATGCATGGTAAATGGGGAGGAGAATCATGGCTGTTACTGCACAAGAAGTTTACAAGAGACAGCCAGTTCATTCAAGAGGCAGTAATTCCATAACACCTTGTGTGATGGTTTCCTCTAACAGAACCCTTAGTTCTGATAGGTTGACCTTCTGAGCACTAGTTGTCACCTGCTGTATACTCTCATGGTCTTTTGCTACCAGCGGCTCTCAATAGCTAACATTGAGTTTTTATTCACATTTATTAAAAATGATTCCTATTGGAAGCACAGTTTAGAAGAGTTTTTTGGAATAAGATCTGGCAGTGTGAAAACACTTGAAACATTGAACACTTTTATAAAGTTACCCTAGAGAGTCTTAATGGCACAGGCGGAGGAACTCAGGTGGCTAGTAAATTCTAGTCCCGAAGGTTCTCGGGCCTGGAGAGGCGGCTCAGCAGTTAGGAGCACAAGCTGTCAGAGGACTCGAGCACCTGTATCCGGTGACTCACCGCACCTGTGCCTCTAGCCCTAGGGGATATGAGCCCTCCGACATGGGGCACCTGCCCAGACCCACACACAGGCCTGTGCACATACGCATAATTAGAAATATTAAAGGAGCTTTTTAGAAAAAGATTTTCAGTAGAAGTCGGAGAAACTCAAAATCAGTGGCAAAACTTTATTACACATTTGTAGAGTCATAGAAATTTTAAATTCTGACAAGAACCAGATTTTGTTAAGGATATATACATGTGTGTGTGTTTATTTATTATTTGTTTTGTTTTGTTTTTTGAGATAAGGTTTCTCTGTGTACCTCTGGCTGTCCTGGAACTCACTCTGTAGACTAGGCTGACCTCAAGTTCAGAGATCTACCTGCCTCCGCCTCCCAAGTGCTGGAATTAAAGGTGTGCACCACCACAGTAGGAATATAATTGATACATCTATTTTAGAAAGCAGTGTGGCAGTATTTATTTAGTTTAAGATTAGAAATTCGCCTAGAGGGGCCAGCTGAAGGCAGGATGGCTCATTAAGTTAACGTGCTTGCTGCAAGCCTGACAGCCTGAGTTGGATCCTAGAAACCATGGTGGCAGGAGAGAACCAACGCCACAAGTGGTCCTAGGACTCTACACATGCACCCTGGCATGCCCATGCCCTGAAATGCCCAGTGTACACCAGGGCACCCCATAAACACACATATATACAAAACAAATAAATGAAAAATTAATTTAAATATATTTGCTTATAGTGATTTGACAGTTCTGTATCTTTCTCTGAGAAATAGCTGGATTGTGTGCAGATACTGTACACACAGAAAGGCTCATAGCAGGTTTTTTAGTTTTAGAAAATATATGTGTTTTTCTTGAATGTTTGTCTGTATACTGTAATCGGAGTTTTCTTTGGGCCGCCAGTTCATAAATATTGACACAGAGACTTATCAATTATGAAATCTCAGCCTTAGCTCAGGTTTGTCTCACTAGCTCTTTATAACTTCAGTTAATCTGTTTTTATCAACCTACATTTTACCACGTGGCTTTTTACCTTTCTTCCATTCTGTGTGTCCAGTTCCATGTCTCGTTGGCGTCTCCTCTGCGCCTTGATTATCTCCTCCTACTTCCTCTCTGCCGAAAAGTCCTGCCTATGCCTCCTGCCTAGTATTGGCCATTCAGCTCTTTATTAAACCAGTCACAGCAATAGATCTTCACACAGTGCACAAATGTCCCACAACAGTGTGTCGCTTAGGTGCCGGGAACACACAAATGCCAGAAGAAGGTGATGGATTTCCCGGGACTGGAGTGACAAGTGGTGTAAGCCTCGCTGTAGATGAACTGCCTCATGGTGGCTGGGAATCAAACTCTGGTCCTCTGGAAAAGTAGCCAGTGCTCTTAACCCCTGAGCCACCTCTCCAGCCTGACCACAGCAATATTCTTAAAGATAGTAACACCCTAGAGACTAGATACCCAGTTGTAGAAGCTCTGGTGTGGGCTTATTCATGTAAGAGACTGACAGAGTCCCGTTGTGCCCACTCCTTGGACAAGCTGCATGTGTAATGGTAAGCCATGAAGCAGAGCTGCAGGATAAAGGACTGAAGTGCAGTCCTATGTCCTGACGATCTGGAGAACTTGCTTCCTTGAGAAGTTGAGTGTTTCAGTTTGTATTGAGAATTACAATGATTTTAAATAGATAGGGCTTATGTTTGGGGGGGGGAGTTCAAATTGTATGTATGGTATAGTCTTACCCGCATTTTAAAAAATTAAATTCCAAATGAAAAATTGTAAAAAATAGGGGCAGGATATGTACACATTTTTCATCATAGCCAAAGGTGGAAGTATAGCCTCCATATTTTTACTAGAGACTGTAATAATTTGTATTCAGAGAAAAGCATTAAGGAAAGTACAAGTGAAATGATCAGAGACTGGCCCACACCACTGCATGATTGATAGTGAGTCAGCTCTGCTGAGAGCGGGCAGTGCTGTGTAATTGATGAGAGGCTGACCCACACCACTGCATGACAGTGAGTCAGCTCTGCTGAGAGCGGGCAGTGCTGTGTAATTGATTGGTTGCTTTTCTTTAAGTTTCACGCAGAAATTTATTTTGACCATGACCTGCAAAGCTACGTCCTTGTGGATCAGGGCAGCCAGAACGGTACCGTTGTCAACGGGAAGCAGATTCTTCAGGTGAGTGACTGTGTACTGATCACCTGTGTAGGGCTTGGGTCCTGGTCGTTATAGATAGCATTTGGTTCAGATCAGAGTTAAAACCCAAATGTGTGACTTGGGTGGAAATTTCCAGAAAGAGGTAGAAAAAATATTTAGTAGATGTCGGTCTGTTGGGTTTTAGCTTCTAATTATGTCTCTGTTGCTGTTTAGGTATGAATGTATCATAAAGCTTATTTAGATTAAATATTGTTTTAAAAATATTTGTGTGTGTACGTACACACCTGTGGAGGTCATAGGACAGCTTCCTGGAGTCATTTCTCCCAGCTGAGTCATCCACTGGCCAGGACTGAATATTCATAGAAGCAGCTTGGGTAACCCTCTTCCCGGTGTGCTACTGTGAATGTAGCTCAGGTTCCTCCTGCTTGTCAAGCAGATGCTCTTCCTCCGATGGACCATTCAGCATCCTGACTTGCCTTCTGTGCCCTTTTCTTGTCTTAATAAAAATAATGCTCACCTGGGAATTTGCTGAAAACCAAATACCCTGATAAAGCAACTCCAGGAAGGAATTGAACCGCCTGCCAATCCCGGGCAGGAAGGCAGGGCTGTGAACAGGTGGTCGTGTTCTGTCAGACTTCAGGAAGTATGTACGCCATGGTGTGTCCAGAGGTCACCCTGAACTGTATACGCCATGATGTACCCAGAGGTGATAAGCAGCTCTAGATAAGAAAGGCTGAAATGTGGCTCAGTGGTTAAGAGTGCTCACTGCAATCATGAGGACCTGAGTTGTGATTCCAGTGCCCATGTAACAAGTTACACACCCACCTGAGCTCTGGCTCTGAGCAGTCTTAACCCCTCTTCACACACACACACACACTCACACACACACACACACACACACACATGTGCGCACATACACACGCGCGCGCGCGCACATGCATACACAGACAAAATTTTTCTTAAAGAAGAAAGGCAGTTGCCTCTTAACATGTAACTCTCTTCTGATTATATGTTTTGCTAATAGATTAAAATCCAGAGTGGGCTGGTGGGTAAGAAAATTGGTGAGTTTTGATAAGATCAAAATTATAAGTAGCTTTTGGGGAATACTATAAAGGACTGTGGGATTGATCCCAGAGTTTGGTTCAGGGTAAGTACATATCCTACCACTGAGTTACTGTCATGTTTTTCACAGTCCACCAAGTTGTAGAAGTGTGCATGTGTCTCCATTTCTGAGGTTTTCTCATTATCATCAGATATCTCTTACCGTAGACACAATGTAACCAGGTGACTACTTTGTATTTCTGTTTCATTAAAAATGTCCTCTTTAGCCCAAAACTAAAAGTGACCCTTACGTCCTTGAACACGGTGATGAGGTGAGGATCGGGGAGACTGTGTTGTCTTTTCACATCCACCCTGGCAGCGAGACCTGCGATGGCTGTGAACCGGGGCAGGTCAGAGCTCACCTGCGCCTCGACAAGAAAGACGAGCCTTTCGGTACGTGAACCACCGAGTAGAACACTTCCATTCACTGATGTTTAAAATGCACCATGGCCTTCCCTCCCCACCACTGAGCCCCGCCCACCCTTCCTGTCACTGCCCTGTGGGCGAGATAGATGAATGCCCCAGCTTGTGTCTAGTGATGTGGTGCTGTAGAGAAGGTGCTCTTCCGTGAGTAGTACACGTGTGGGCTGCCTCCACTCCAAGTCCTTTCAGAAATCGTAGTTCTTAATTGGCTTTCAAAGAATGGGTTTCCAGAAGGGGTTTTCATACATCCTTAGTTTGGCTAGCCCACATCCCAACCCCTTCCTCTTCTCCCATCCACACTTAAACATTGAACCCTTCTTTCTTCCGAGACAGGGTTTCTCTGTGTAGCTTTGGTGACTGTCCTGGAACTCACTCTGTAGCCCAGGCTAGCCTTGAACTCACAGAGATCCTCCTGCCTCTGCCCTCCGAGTGCTGTAACCCTTCTTTCACATCATGTGTGCTCCACTTTGCTCTCCCAGCTCTCCTGGGGGAGTGAATATGTGACATTTTGTCCTTTTCTCTGGTCCTGGGTTAGGTATCTCAGCATAATATTTTCTGCTTGCTGATGAATGGATAATGATAATGTGATATACACAATGGAACTTTATTCTATTAATGAAAAATAAGATTATGAAATTTCAGGAAAAATGGTTTGAACTGGAAAATACCCTGAGTAAAACTAGTATTTTTTAGTAAGTATTAATTTTCTATGAGGTCTGTCATATTCAAACTCAGTTTTTCCTTTTAGTTGCTCCAGCGTTAAGTAAGGAGGAGAAAGAGTTGGAAAGGAGGAAAGCGCTAAGGAAAATACGGGTGAAGTACGGTCTGCAGGTAACGACGTTGATTGTTACTCCATTGTTCAGTGTGCTGAGCACATTTTATATGGTTAATGCTATTTTCCATGACTCCTTATATAATGTCTGTAGTTGCGGTGTTTATAACGTAACTGCTGAAGTTGGAGTTGGAAAAGTAGTAGGTGACGTTGAAGTAGACCGTTGTGGGTTCCAGAGACCTTCACTAAAATACTGAAGGGGCAGAGGGTGCTGTAAGCGCTGCGGCGTAGCTGTGTGGGCCGAGAGTGAGTCCGGAAGGAGGCCGTGTGCGCATGCAGAAAGCTTGATCTGAGAACGATGGGATGGGGTGGAGAAAGGATGCCTGCCGCTAGGGTGATGGATGGATGGATGGCCCCATGCAGAGGACAGAAACCACAGCATGAACGACAGGAACAAAAGAGTGTCGGTCCATGTTGTATGCCTTGTAAACATGTTTGCAAGATAGTTCACTGGGTAGAGGCACTTGCTGCCAAGGCTGAGGTCCTAAGTCTGGTTCCTGGGACCCACATGGTAGAAGGAAAGGACTGACTCTCACCAATTGTCCTCTGACCTCCATGGGGGTGGACTGGCACATGTGTGCACACATGGATACACACAAAATTATGTGTGACATATGATTATGACAGACTAATGTAAACGTAACAACATCTTTAAAATGTGAAACAAACGAACTTAAAGTGTGTAGGAACTTGCCCCTGTCAGCACTAGTTATTGAATTCAGGGCCTCGAGCATGCTAGCAAGGGTTCTTCTGGCACTGACCTATGTCCCTAACCCCAGGAAATCTTTCTTACAAAGAAAAGATTAAGGTTAGGTTGCTGGGCATGATGGCATACCCCTTTAATCCCAGCACTCAGGAGGCAGAGGCAGGCAGATCTCCACGAGTTCAAGGACAGCCAGGTCTACAGAGTGAGTTCCAGGCCAGTCAGGGTTACATAGCAAGATCTTGTCTCCAAAATAAATAAATAGATGAGAAAATAAGATGAGGTAGATAAAGGAAGATAGTTCACTTGGTAAAATGCTTGCCCAGAAAGCATGTGGGCCTGAGTTCAGATCCCCAGCACCCACCTGAAGGCCAGGATGGCAGTGCATGTTGTACCACACTGCAGAGGTGGGGTAGGAGGACCCTGGAGCTGCTCTCCAGTCAGTCTGTTTGAGTCAGTTGACCCCTCCAAACCTAAGGTGGAGAACACTTGAGGAGGACAACTGATAGTCTGTACCTCTGACTCCACGTGCACATTCATATGCAGGTTTAAACAGACTTCTGAGGTGTCTAACACCAAAATCACAACCCATGGGGATAAAGAATATGAAGATAAACCATAGGCCAGGAAACACTGGCAAGTCACATACTTGATGAGAAACTTCCACCTGGAATTTACAGAACACTGAAAATGAGAGAACAGCTTAGTTTAAAAACAGGCTCCTAGGTAGCAGCACATACTCAGTCCTATCTACTTGGAGATTTTTATGAAGAGATGACTTAAATTCATTCAGGGCCAGCCTTGTGCTACTGTGTGTAATAATTATCTTTCTGTTGCTGTGATAAAATATTAGGGCCAAAAGCAACTTAAGACAAGGTTTAGTTTAGCTTGAAATTCCAGAGAGATAGACTTAATGTTGGGAAAGGCGTCAGGACCAAGAAGCTGGTCACAAGGGACGCAGAGAAGGAGAGCAAGAAATGGAACAAAGTTATAAACTGAAAGCCCTTCCCAGGGGCATACTTCCTCCAGCAAGGCTCTGTATTTCTAAAGGTTCCATAGCCTCCCAGACAGCGCCACCAACTGCGGACCAGCGTTAAATACATGAGCTTATGGGGAACATTGATCATTCAGACAACTACCCCGTGTTTAAAAAAAAAAAAAGGGACTAGATTTTAGCAGACACTTCCCAAAGAAGATACAGTCGGAAAGTAAAGACACAAAAACGTTCAGTAAGGAATATCGGAATGTGAGTGATTACTACAGTGAGGTACCAGTGAGCATCTACAGAACAGTGTGAAAATTGTAAACTGACGGCACAAATCATTCACAGGATTATACGGAAACTGACGCTCATATATGGCTGGTAGGAGTGTTGAATGGTGCAGTCACTCTGGGAAAACAATGTAGTAACTTCTTAAAAGTTAAAAGGGCTGTAGGTGTGTCTATCATTCCAATTTACGGGATTTGCCTGAGAAGTGCAAGCATGGTTTTCTACAAAGGTTGGTAAGCAAATGTTTGTAACTTGTCTTTTAGTAACACTTTCAAACTGAGAGATTCCAATGTCTTTTAAATATGGATGAACAAACCTTGCTGTGGTCTTATAGTGGAGTACCATTAATTAATTAAAAGCAAGAACCATTGACACTGCTGTGACCTGGGGCCACTGGCACACCCCTGTGCACCTTTACCACGAGCCTGCCATGCCGTGGAGGTTCTTTGGAATCCTTAGAGAAGGGGGAAATAGGTGTTTTCCTCTCAGTCCCAGGGGTTCGGGTCTTGTCATTATGTGTGCATCCCTGATGTGTATGGGCATGCATGCCACAGCGCCTCGCGGAGGTCAGAGGGCAGCTCTGTGAATCTGGGGCTCGTCCATTTTGATGTGGGTTCTGGGGCTCAGGTCTCAGGCCTGCATGGCAAGTGCCTTTCCCTGTTGAGAAAGCCATGAACACTAGTTCATCCGACATGAGAAAGGCCAGGACAGTTAGGGAAAATGCACTGGATTTCCGCAGACGACCTCCCTGTGCTGTTGTGTATTTTGTGACGGAGCGAAGATGGCCTGTCTGATAACGGGCGGCCCATACAGCCACTTGTTTTCATTCGTGACTGCGGAGGCCCCAGGGAGCCATGGTTACTAAACTGTATTTTCATTTGCTTTCGTTTTTCTCAATCGATGGCTTGTGGTTGTTAAGAATACAGAATATGAAGATGAAAAAGCGTTGAAGAATCCAAAATATAAAGACAGAGCTGGAAAACGCAGAGAGCAGGTTGGAAGCGAAGGGACTTTCCAGAGAGATGATGCCCCTGCGTCTGTCCACTCGTGAGTGTTGACTGACACTGAGATAAGATTTCTTGTTGAGTTTTCTTACCTAGTAGTTCTTTCCTCATGGTAAAGTGGCTTTGTTAATCAACATGAAAAATGTGATTTTGAGGCCTATAAAATGACCACACTTTGTATTAAATTGGCTACATTTTTTTTTCATTCCAGGTTGAGTCAGATTGAATCTTCCATGCAGAAATGAAAATGATAAAATTGTGATTTTTTTTTCCCTTGTTCCCACACTCTTTTAGCACTAGTGCCAGGTTTAGTTTTATACTTAGAGTTGCTGGTAACTTCCTTCACAGTGTGCAGAAGGCCTGTCCTACTGTGCACGGAGTCAGGTGAGGGTGAACTGTAGATGTAGCAGGCGGCAGACTAGACACATCAGAGAGAGAACGTTCCTTGTGCTGGACGGTAGGCAGATTGCATTAGATTTAAATTAGAAATAAAGAACAAGCGCCTCGGTCTGCTGCCTTGGCATATCATAAAAGAAGCTAAAGTAGCAGCACACAGTGAGAAAGTCATAAAATACAAAATCAAAACTCTCACATTAGAAAATCCATCACACAGAGTGCGGGTGGGGAGCACAGGGTTCCATTTCCCCTTTTTATTGGTTCATCCATATATATAGAAAGTCATAGTTATCTGTGCTAACTGTTCAAGCTTGTGAGAGTGCACGTTTCATGGACAAGAAGTGTCAGTAACCTTTGACCTGTCTTACCTCTGCCCTGTTCTTCCCGAAGTCAGTCACCGTCCTGACAGCGATCGCTTCATTGATTCTGAAATGTTAAGTGAATGGGCAGTACAGTATTCCTACGGTGCCTGTAGTCTTTTGTCCGGTGTGGCTCAGTTTGATGCTGCTTGTTTTCATTGCCGGAGAACGTGCTTTGTGAATGGCCTCAGTTGGTCTGTGTGGACATCGAGTGCCTTATCCTTTGTTGCCGTTAGGTTTGCTTGCTTGTATGTAGGTTATTAGGTGCATTTCTGTTAGGTAGTATCTCCAGAGGAGAGTTTGTGTCCTCCACGTTAGGAGGTATTGTCAGTTTTTTAAAGGCGCTGTACTGGTTATTTTTAATGCATGAGTTTATTGTACATATGACCTTGAAAGTCTTTATAAATCAGTTATCATCTTAATTTTCCTCTACAGTGAAATTACAGATAGCAACAAAGGCCGGAAGATGCTGGAGAAGATGGGCTGGAAAAAGGGAGAGGGCCTGGGAAAGGATGGTGGAGGAATGAGGACGCCGGTAAGACCTGTGTTTTCTCTCATTCATAAATTCTTTGACTAGACAGTGTGGTAATAGCCAGGCATTGCCAGGCGCCGGGGCTGCAGTAGTCACCCGAAACAGACCCGGTTTAGGCCTTTGTGTGTCCTCACTTAACACGTGTGGGTTTGGGAAACACTTTGTGCTTCGGGAAAGCCTTGTCTAGAACTTTTTTCTTAAATCCAGACTATTAAAGTGTTATTTCCTGAATCAAAGGTTCTCTTGTGCTTTTTAGTTGTATGGGTTTTTAAGTTGTTTGCTTTACCATGTTGAGTATTAAACCCAGGGCCTTGAACATGTTAGGCAAGCACCCTTACCAAGCTACCGTCAGTCCTTTTAACGTTTTTAAATGACATTCTTACTAGTCTGGTACTGAACATTGCAGGAACAGTCGGTGTTAGTTTACACATCGGCAGATTCTGCATTAGCTGGAGAGACTATTATGCTTCAGAGCCCCCGAGTTCTGTGTGTACAGTACAGAGAACAACGTGTAGAAAACAATGCATCAGTTAACTTCCATAGTCCCAGAGTCGATGGGAGACAGCGGGCGGTCATCTTTAACACTCTCTCCATAAAGTGACCTTTGTAGTTCATGATATCTACCGAAACAGATGGACCACAGCATGAATTTGTGCTGGTTTTCTCATTTTCACTGGAGCATGATAGAAAGAATAGTTCTGTAATTAGACTCTGAATATGTACGAGCCTTATCACTGAGTCTTTGGACATGTTTGAAGTTACATGTGTAAGGTGAGGATGATAAGAACCATTTTCAAGGGTGTCCTGTAGATAAAGCTCTGAGCTTTACCTAAGGCACCGGTCTCTGGTAGCTTCCTAACATGAGAGACCTTCATCTCCTGATGGGGGGGTAAACAGCAGTCGGATTCTCGTCATGGCTCTGTGTGCACAGCCCTGGACAGGGAGCCCGCCCTCGCTCGGTGCATGCCAGGCAGACCCTGCAGTGTCCAGTGACCCCCGGGCCTCCCCTGACCATCTTAGCGCTTAGTCCTCTTGTACAGTTCCTTGAGTGAGGCTAGGGCAGGGCTTTCAACGGCCCACGGGCTTTACTTGGGGTCAGAGTGGACCATTCAGGTGTGTCCCTCCTGTGTCTGGACTGAGCAGTCTAGCTATGAATGCAGCCTAAACAAAACATAAACTTACATAAAACTGAACGGGGCTCTTTTGTTGTTCATTTTTGGGGTGACTGTTCCAGAGAACAAACTTTGTAGATAAGAATATTCATCACAGTTAAAAAGGACAAGCATAAAGGTTTGATCACAGCTGTTTAAGGAACAGGTGTTTAATAGTTGTATTTAGCTCTGACAAGATAATGCAAACAAAATGTGCTTAAGCTGCATGGGAAATAGGACATGTATTCCTGAATGTGTTTATGTATTTGACGTGTTCTCTTTGTGTGAGCCTTTAATAAGTCAAAGGATTACAGGCAGACGTCTACACAGCCGCGGCACACAGCAGGTTTTGGTGTGTTTTGGTCCTAAAACGAGTCCTCTGTTCAACTCCCATAACAGATCCAGCTTCAGCTCCGACGGACACATGCAGGCTTGGGGACAGGGAAACCATCCTCTATCGATGATCTTCACTTTCTCCAGAATAAGAGCAAGAAAAACTGGGACAAAGCGAGAGAGAGGTTTGCAGAAAACTTCTCAGAAACTAAACCTCTGAAAGATGCAGCGGGGGCCACGCCGTGGGTGAAGGGGTCTGCAGAATGAAGGTCGGTCACAGGAAAAACTGGAGCTTTGTAAAAAGAAGACTTTGGAAACTGTTGTTGTAGAAACTTGGGTTCTCAAAAAGTCAGTAACAGGAGGGAACTCTTCAGATGGTCCTCTTGATCCACACACGTGTGAGGACGTGTGCTTTACAGCTTGTAGAGAGCATTTTAACTCGGGCAGGAGCGGAATGAACTCATGCAGGAAGTGGACTGAAGTTCACGGAGCACAGGCAGAGCTTGTCAGACCGTTGCTGTTTAATACTGTCATGTACCACACCTGTAGAGGGCAATAGCCATGCGAGCAGAATTCAGACAACCACTAATGACGTGAGTGGACGTTTGTCCTGTCTCTATGTGTCACTGTTAGAAGATGCGCAGACAGGAAATAGACGTTTATAAAACAATTCTGTGTGGATACTTGTTTACACCTTTTAGAACCTAGGTTTTTTGTTTTTTTAAGTTGAGAAACCCTGAGTAGTGGAGCATAATTTTATCCTTAAAATAACTGCAGTAAATTGAACAACTGATGAGCAGGTGACATGCTATAGAAAATTAGTCTCAAACTGTTTTCTTCTGTGAAGAATGTTGATTTGTACTATATATTCAGCATTTGCCTTTGGGTTTTTCCTAGCTGATGAAACATTTGATATAGACAACTGGGTGCATATTGGCATATTCAATGTGCTAGCATTTTTAGTTTTGATAAATACCATTGCGGGCAATGGGGTTGTGCCAGAGAAACCTGACAACCAGTGCAGATGGGTTACTTAGCCAAGGCTTCAAACACAAACATTTGCTGGAAACATCTTCAAATGCAATAAAAAAACATTTTAAAAGACTTGATTTCTTGAATAAATGATTTAAACATATTAGTCTCCTTTGTATTTGCAACCAAACAGAATTGTCCCCTTTGCATTGGCAAACCAATGACAGAAGGCAAAGCCTCCGGGGGCGGCTGTCTTATTTACCACCCTACACTGTTCAAAAGCCTTTGGGCAGTGGCGGCGCACGCCTTTAATCCCAGCACTCGGGAGGCAGAGCCAGGCGGATCTCTGTGAGTTCGAGGCCAGCCTGGGCTACAGAGTGAGTTCCAGGACAGGCGCAAAGCTACACAGGGAAAACCTGTCTTGGGGGGAAAAAAAAGGAAATAAAAAAAAAGCCTTTGGGGGTCAGTGTCTTATTTACCATCCTACACTGTTCACTGTGAAGCTAACACTGGAATTGTCTCTCTTTTTATGGCAGTAAGTATAAACCTTAGCTCTCCATCTGCAAAAAAAATGTCTTCAAGATTCAGAAGCAAGTGCAGGAGATGCTGATAATGAAAGAGATACGGTCATGGAAATAATTCACAATGAAAGGTTACCCGTGGAACTCACGCTGTAGTGGGACAGGGCATGTGGGGGTGAGCGCCGAGAAGTCAGTTATGACTAAAGGTGAGAAGAGGACCAATTAACAAGTCCCTAGAGGACTAGCGTGGGAGAATTTGGCCCTATGAGTCCTCATTTGGATAGTGTTTCTTTGTGCCCTTACACATGCATGCATGTACATGTGAGCCCGCGCACATGCACACACACACGCACACGCGCACACACGCACACAATCCACTTGGAGGATTATTTCCTCTAAAATAGAAATGAAATTATATTTTGGTGCTGGTTGCCTGAGTAGGTAACAGTAGGACCTTCAGGACAGGTTTTGCTTCTGGTGGGTCTCCTTCAACATGCTCAGTAAAATGACTGTGTTATTTCCCACCTTTAGTCCACTTCGGAGGGGGAAGTGTTCGTCATAGGCATTTTTGCTAAGAAAATGGAAAACTAGAAAACAGTAGTAAAAACGGAAATATGTGTATATAGTACTTGCATTCCTAAACCATTTTGCAGCTCTGAAGTCTCAGGACTTCACTATGAATTATTAATGTACCACCGAATAAGTGTCTCGGTTTCTGTCTGGAATTTTATCTCACATGTCTCTGTCAGACAACAAGAGAGATGTATGTGGAACCAGTTGGTAAACTGTAAACACAGAACATACGTGAGCGTCTATTAGTTTAGAAGCATAAATGTGAGCTATATACAATTTGGGTTATGCACAAAACTGTTTTAAATGCAAATTTTAAGTAGTACTTTATTCACATCGTGCAGATTTGCTAATTTATGTAGTAGCTTTTAAGTGCTTGTTTTAAATTGAACTACAAGTTGCTGAATTTTAAGCAATTTAACATCTTAATTTCGGCCAGAACATGAGAAATTTACAGTCGAGGACTGAAGAAGCCATCCACTTTAACAGAAATCGTTTTCTGGTATTCCACACATCTGGCTAACGGAGCGCTCCTCAAAAGGAGCACTTTTTTTTTTTCAGCTTTTGAAGCAGGCTCACTTCCAGCATTTCCTTTTTACTCTGATTCTGATTGCTTCACTCAGAGGCTTCCCGGTTTTCAAGTGAAAAGCTATTTATTAATTGGGCATGTTTCCCAGGGACAGGCGGAAGGTAGAAATCCCAAACAAAGGAAACCAGGAGGCATGAGGAACTCGGTCAAGTCTGGGATAGCAGGGGTACACATGGCTGATGGCCGGAAGCACTTTTGAACCTAGCCCCTAAGTTGTCCTCCTCAGGGACATGTGGACACAATCTCCTGGGAACCTGGCCACATGGGTATTTTTCTCTTAAATTGTCGCCTTCATTTCTGCTTTGAATTTGTGATTCAGAGCATTTCAGTTGCTTTTTCAGACTTTAGAATAAGATGCCACTGGATTCCTCAGAGTGAGATGGCGATATGGACCGGCTTATCAGGGCACGGGCTGGGCTTATTGCTTCCCTGCCTTGTCGTACTTTTGGCTTGTGGTGAACTGACTTGGGACTCTGGCCATGTCATTCATGTCTTAGGAGGAATGGGGCAAGTGTGGTGCAAGATGCCTGTTCTTTTCTGTCAGGGGGGCAAGTCCTCAGGCTGACACTGCCAGCTTCTTAATATCGCCAAGAGGCTCATTCAGAGCAAGCAAAGGTAGCCACAGCTGGCTTAAGCCGGTCTTGAACCATCCATTGGAGCTGAGCATGTTGCTGTTAGAACACAGTTGAGGGTCAATGGACAGTGGAAGTTTGGTATAGATCCTGAGTAAGCAGGTAACCATTGACCACGTGACCTAACCTCTCCTGAAGGAGAGGCTGCGGTTGGTTAAACTATGATACATCCTTACTATCTTTGTATCCATTCCAACAGAGACTCCTGTACACTGGTCAAGAAAAATATGTCAGTGCCTTCTGATGTTTAAAGGCAAGTTCAGCCGGGCGGTGGTGGCGCACGCCTTTAATCCCAGCACTCGGGAGGCAGAGGCAGGCGGATCTCTGTGAGTTCGAGGCCAGCCTGGTCTACCAAGTGAGTTCCAGGAAAGGCGCAAAGCTACACAAAGAAACCCTGTCTCGAAAAAAACAAAAAAACAAAAAAACAAAAAAAAAAAAAAAAAAAAAAAGGCAAGTTCTAGGATGTGCAGAATCTATTTTACAAACAGGGGCACACATTGAATTATTAGTGATCCAAGGAGTAGGCAGACTTTTCCTTTTAATTATACTATGTGTCAATTATATCTAGGGTCTCGCTCATGCTTACACAAATACCCCACTACTGAGCTGCACCCCAATGACTACTGAAGAGTTAAGCAGTGAAGGGCTTCCACTGGATTGTCCCTAGCAGGAGAACTGGTTGATTGAAGGAAGAAGAGGAAGGCTGGAGACTTGGAGGGTCCGTGTGGCTAGCAGATCCTCAGCCTACAGCAAGTGCCGTGCAGTCCTGGAAGGCAGGAAACCTTGTGTGTCTTCCTCACTGCTGTTTCTTAGAGCCTAGCTCAGGCCGGATGCTTGGCAGGTCCTTGGTAATTCAGGACTGGAATGTGGTGCACATTGCGTGTGTATCAGGGGCTGCACTAGACACTTAGCTTGTATCCCTGGCTCTCAACACTTAAGAATTAAAAAACCTAGGCTTAAGAGGTATTTTTGTTTGTTTTGTGGGGAGTGGTGGAATCCCCAGCATTGTCCATATTAAAAAAAAAAAAAAAAAAGATGGGGGCTCTATTTTGTTGAAGGTCAAAACCTGCTTGCAGGAAGTGGCCGTGATACCCCATCTTGCTGGCTGAGGGCTCTTTTGAAATGGGTGGAAGTCTCCGGTGCAGAAGCTGCAAAAAATCGGTCAAGTGCTGCTCTGTGGTGACATTCTTTGACTCTGGTAGCCGTGAGCCACTGGAGTGGGCAGCTAGAAGCTGGGTCACAGTCCCTGGGCAGCCCCCTGGCGCATCTCTAACCCTGCAGCACCAGTGTTAGCAGCTCGTCATCATTGTCTGCTGTCTGAGACCCTTGGTCCCAAACGCTCATCAGCTCCCCGGGACTCACAGGGAGCTCGCCGCTGTTCTTCCCTGGCTCCTTACAGCTCTTCCTGCTTCAGCCTCAGCCTCTGCTTTCTTGTCCTTTCTCTCTACTTCCCTTCTTGCCCTGGCCACTCTCACTGTCCAGCCAGGGGCTCCAAATGCTGGTCTTTATAACTTCCACACTGCTGCTCCTGTTGGGCCGACCAGGGTACCTGCCTTTTGGGGCACAAGACACCTCACTCAGTCTCTGTCTCTGTCTCTCCCTCCCCTCCCTCCCTCTTTCCCTCACCCTCCCTTCTTCCCTCTTTACCATTCCCTCCCTCCCTCCCTCCCTCCCTCCCTCCCTCCCTCCATCCCTCCTTGCTACTAGCTCAGACTCCTTCTGAAAGCAGATGAGCCCATTCTAAAGAAAAGCCTGTTCTTGGGCCTGCTTCCCAACAGCCCTGGAGGCAGCACAGGAGACAGACTGTTTTGGACAGTCACAGCCTTGTCTCAGCACCAGTTACACTCCTTGATGCTTTGGCTTTAGACCAACCACAGCCTTGTTTCTAGGCAACAGCTATGTCTCTCTGTTAGACCACCAGGGGGCGTGCTGCCCCTCTGGCCAAGGTGGAAGTAGTTGCAGGGTTATCATAGAGTTCTTCTAGTCTTACGGCAGCAAAGAGTCTAGCGCAAACTGTTTTGAACAGCCTGGCTGAGGTGATCTCTGCATCCGCGACACCACCAGGATTGATAAAAGTCCCAGTGCCAAGTAATAGGCCACCTCCTCTTAGCCCGTGTCTTAATCGGGGTTACTGTTGCTGTGATAAAACACCATGATCGAAAGCCAGCTGGGAAGGAAAGGGTTAATTTAGCTGACACTTCTATATCATAGTTCATCACTGAAGAAAGTCAGTACAGGAACTGAAACAGGGCAGGGACCTGGAGGCAGGAGCTGATGCAGAGGCCATGGGGTGGAGGGGTGCTGCTTACTGGCTTGCTCCCCATGGCTTGCTCAGCCTGCTTTCTTATAGAACCCAAGACCACCAGCCCAGGGAAGACACCACCCACAATGGGTCTTGCCCATCAACCATTAATTAAGAAAATGACTTACAGCCAGGTCTTTTGAAGGCATTCTTTAATTGAGGTTCCCTCCTTTCTAATGACTGTAGCTTGTGTCAAGTTGACATAGAACTAGTCAACCCAGCCTGCCTCACTGCTTAGCTGCCATTGCGGCCACAGTGAGACAGAACCAGCTGGAATCATTGGGTAGCTGTCCCAAGGTATCCGGAATATTCATAATGGCTGGTGCTGGCATAAAGGGTGGTCCCAGTTGTTTATTAGAATGAGTCTTTTTGTTCAAGGCAGCCAAGGAGGCAAGGAAGAATCTAAGGGCTGCTACTAGGGAGCCAAACTGCCCTGTCCCAGGATGCCCAAAAGGACTTTGTAGGTAAAGGTACCCCTGCCAAACTTGATGACCTGAGTTCCATCAGGACCAACTTGGTGGAGGGGAAGAGCCAACTCCAGTAGGTTGTCCTCCGACCGCCATACTTGCACCAAGGCATGTAAGCGCATGCCCACACAGGAATCAATAAGGGATAAAACCATGAAACTCTTTGTATTGCCACACCTTTAACATTGTCTTCTGTTTGCAGGAAAATGAAATGTCAGAAGTTCTTACAACGAAGACTTACCTCATAATTAACACTAGCTATTTTAACAGATTATAACCATGCTTAGCGCCTGCCCAGTGGCCCAGAGAGAGGTGTAACCCCCTTGTGCATCTCCACAGAGCTGGGGTTTTAGTCTTCCTTCTTTTCATCCCCAGGGGATGGGGAAGAGCATAAGGTGAAGTGTTTGGTGGATCTGGGTTCAAGTTAGAGCTCCAGTCCCTCTGACCTGAATGGCTATTGGAAAGATATTTAATCTCTGTGCCCTGGGTTTCCTTGTGATGACTGGAAAGTTAATGAGACGGGACTGTGTGGCACTGCATAATGAACCCTCAACAGTCAGAGAGTGTTGGCACTGTTTCCTTCTGTGCTGCTGAGCCTCCAGGTGTGTGTGTGTGTGTGTGTGTGTGTGTGTGTGTGTGTGTGTGTGTGTGTGTGTGCTCGTGAATGTGAGCCTGTGTATAGCACAGTCCTAGAGTGGAGATGTGGTTACAGGCATCAGGGAAGATTAGAAATGGGGTTATGACATGCACTTCATTCCCCACAGTGAAAGGCAGTAGGTAGTGAAAGGTGTAGACAGGAAGACTTGAGTTGGGAACTGAGTTTCTTAATGCATTTTGGAGAGTAAGTAGGTTGGTAGGGGAGATGGGGAGAAAAGACAGAAGCCATTGTAGGTGATCTTTACCATCCTCGAAGGAGGAGTGGATTTGACAAGACTTTAGAAAAGAAAAATAAGATTTTAGAAACTCGTATTTCAGCAGCATACATCGAGCTAAAAAACAGTCCTGGGGTGCTTACCACAAGCTGGGTGCTGTTTTGGATTCTTAGGGAGACCACAATGAACAAGGCATACAGATAACCTGCTGCCTTCATGAATCCTTGTTGTAAATATTATTTTAAGATGTGTTACATTTGTTTATGCAATGGAACATTTGTAAAGTGATGCAAAGATGTGTTGCATTCTTTTATGTTGCATTTGTCTAACTCTGTAAAGCTGTGTTACTGTGCCTGTCTAAAACACCTGATGGTCTAATGAAGAGCTGAACAGTCAATAGCAAGGCAGGAGAAAGGATGGGCAGGGCTGGCAGACAGAGAGAATAAATAGAAGGAGAAAACTGGGAGAAAAAAGAAGAAAGAGCAAGAGAATAAGGAGAGGACACTAGGGGCCAGCTACCTAGCCACACAGCCAGCCACAGAGTAAGAGTGAAAGTAAGTTATACAGAAATAAGAAGAGGAAAAAGCCTGGAGACAAAGGTAGATGGGATAATTTAAAGTTAAGAAAAGCTGACAGGAAACAAGCCAAGCTAAAGCCGGGCATTCATAAGAAAGAATAAGCCTCTGTGTGTGATTTATTTGGGAGCTGGGTGGTGCCCCCCTGCCAAAGAACCAAAGAGTAAAAAAAAAAAAAAAATCCAATAACAAATCCTATGTTTATTTTCAGGTAGATTTGGGCAAAATTCAAAGGCCAAATGAGGCATGAAAGACCTGATAATGCCATGGTTTTGATCCCCAATAATTTCTATTCATTTACAAAGTTTTAAAGCTAGATTTTTTTTGGGTGGCGTGTGGGAGTCAGCTGGAGTCCAGCTCTGACCTGTTGAAGGGTTCTAGGGAGGAGGAGAGAGGAATGAGAAAGTATTAGAAATATAGACCTAGGTGAAGAGAAAGACAGACACAAGATAGCTTCAGGAGGGCCCTGGGTCAATACCCAGTCATCTCGAGATGTATTCTAATGGGCTTTTTATACACTACCAAGGGGAGAGGCAAAAGACCTCCCTCTTTCAAGATCAAAGCACAATGTACAACCAAGTGTAGACCCTTCAAAATACCTGGTAACCACGCCCCTGGCCAAATCATCCTATTATGCAGCCCTGCTGGGTAAAGCAAGCTCAGATTCTCTGACCTTGAATAAGGCCTTCCTTACTAGGGATCCCCTGTGGGCCCCCACAGTGTATGTGTGTGTGTGTGGGGTGTTAGGTGGATTTTTATCTTTTTTCATGTTTTCAGATATATCTTCAAACCTATTTAGAAGACTCTTAGGAACTCTGTCTTTAACTATTCTTAGTCATCTTTTTGAGATTTGAGACAGGAGGATGACAATAAAATCTTGCCAAGGCTGTGGCCCCTCATTTGATAGCACATCTTATCTTAACACCCGAGGTTTTAGCAACAGCAGTGTAGACACTGGGTTGCACCCTTTTCAATCTAGCAGTAAATGATGGTCATGCCAAAAATCAAGACAGAAGCTGTGAGCCAAGCTGCTTATGCTGACTGAGATGGTCCCTGGAGGTCAAAGAGGGGAGGCCCATGTATGTGGACAGAAGGGTGTCCCCGCTTGCTCAGGAAGAAAGTGCTCTCAAAGTTATTCTATGGAGAAGTGAGCTCTCCTCTGTGTGAAAACGCCATGCACTGCTCAGTGAGCAGAAGACAGTGGCTGGTGGAATGTTATTAGATGTATTTGAACATGTGAGAGTGAATTACTTAACTGCCCATTACCGGCAGACTCAAAGGTTAGGAAGGTCACCGGCTCATTCACCTGAACATTACTTAACTTGACCAAAAGCCCATGAGAATCATTCTGAAAGAACAAAGCCCTCATTACCATTTAATGTTTCTTTCTTAAAGCCCTATTTTAATTCTAGGAAGTCTGATCTCAGAAATGTCGTAATTAAGGTTTTCATAAGAAACATTTAATACTGTTTAAGTACATAATTACTGCTAGTGTTCCATGTCATAAACCAACTAAAACGGCTTTAATCTCTTCCGTAACTACACTGCCTCACTTAACCCTAAGGTATGGTGCTGTCAGACCAGCTTATTAGGCACACAAAAATAATTACCATGGCTTTATTAGAATCTCACCTTATTAGTCAGAAGTATTAACCTCGCTAATCATGAACCATAGTCGCTGGGCTCTAGCACTATTTTTAAATATGAAAAATTTTCTGAAAGACGCAGATTTGCTAAGTCAAAGGCTATCTTAAAAAACTGGCTAGATCCAGTGAGTGCTCGGAGAGGGGTTTGGAAGCAGGGAGCACTTTTGAAATGACTGTATACTCTGCCAGGTCACTGTGTAGGGACAACTTTTGTGAGGCTTGTCATGTGACCTATAGTCATGGGTAACCATTTTGATTGGAGGGAGAAGTTCCTTTGGGGTTGGGAGAATGACTTTGTAAACTGTTTCTGTGGCCTCACTCAAGAACTCTGCCAGGGAGGGAAGCCTGTCCTTCCCAAGGGCCTTGGGGTTAGGTGTGAGCTCCTTTTCAGGTAAAGTAAGAAATGCAAGTCCTAGGCATGGGGCCTAACCTTATGCCAGTATTTGCCTGACTAGTATCCTCCTCACACCACCCTTGGCTGTTGTTAGGCCCAGATCACGGGGACCCCCAAAAGACCACCACAGAGACCAAATCCCATATGTAAAAGCAAAGAGCCTTTATTTCAAGCTCCAGCTTGGTCTCTGTTTGACACAACAATGATAGCAGAGAGCCCTGAGCCCAGGCAATGTGGGGTTATCATAGCAGAGGTAGGTAAGGGGACTTTCAGGGTTTGAGACCCTGATTTGTCTAGGGGTATCTGTAAAAGGGGACTAGGTATGTGCTAGGCTCAGGGACACCTGGCCATCTTATTTAATCTTATCTGACGGTTGGAATGTTGGGGATGTCAGGTTCTTTCCCTTAGATGCTGGCCCATCGCTGAGTGGATCCCTGGGTGATGTCAGCTTATGGCTTTCCCCGAATCAGAGTGTTGCCTGCCAGTAAGCCTGTCACGGCAGCTGTATCTGGACCTCTAAGCCTGTCATGGCAACTGTGTGGTCAAGTTGCTTTGCTATGCCCCCCCCAGCCATATGATGACATTGTTTCTAAATGCAGGTAATAAGGGAATCTTGTTAGCCAAGCAACTGATTCACTGAACTAGCGATTGTTGCTCTGGTGTCTTCCTTTAACAGTAGTGTATCAGAGCCAAGGGGACCTTAATTAGATTGTCTCATCCACGTTCCAGGAGGAAACACTGAGGGGAATGGTGGGTACCAAGTTCAGACCTTCAGAAATGGAGCTCTTGAGTCGGTTTGTTCCAGCTTCCTTTCTGTTGCTCCGATACAACACTCTGACCAAAGCAACATGCTGGAGGTAAGGGTTTGTTTGCCTGACACTTCAGGTCACAGCCAGTCATGAAGGAAGTCAGGGCAGGAACCTGAAGCAGAAGTCAGAAGCAATGCTGCTTGCCAGCTCACCCAAATGCTCATGCTTTGTTACTTACACAGCCCAGGATCGCCAGCCAGGGAACGGTGCTGCCCACAGTGGGCTGGCTTCTCCATGTCAATCAGGACAATCCTCGACAGACATGCCCACTGGCCAGTTAGAGCTGGGTAATCCCTTAATTGAGACTCCCATCTTTGGCTGGGTCAAGTTGACATTAAGGCTAACTAGGGCAGTGTCCAGGAGAACAAAACGAAATCCTAGGCAAAAGGCAAAACCACAACAGTGTCTGTGACTCCAGTCTGGGATTTTTTAAGGGCATAGCAGTCACGGTGGAAACTCAGTCCACGCCAATCAAATCCAAGCCAAGGATGACAGTTTGGTGGTATCACTGCCATGCTCCCCCTACGTTCATGCTTCTCCTCCGGTTTCCAACACAGAGTGCACGGAAACATCATGACAGGTGAGAGTTGTAATTTCAAGCACCCATATTCTCCTCTCTCATTACAACAGCAGGACAGCCCTGTCACCTTAGACAGCCCCGATGATACACGCAAGACATGTCCTGGTTACCAGCCAGCAATGACGGCTCCCTGTGAGCAGTCTGCCCTGGCCAGAGGGTTGATCCAAACCCTGACCCCACCTCTGAGCTCTCAGACTCCACCTCTGCTGACTCCAGAATGCCAAAATGCCAGCTCTTCCCAAGAGATGTTGTGTTTGCCAGGAGCCGTCAAGGCCAGAGGCAGGATGCCTGTAGAGGAACCTGGAGAGAGGTGACCTGCCACTGCCACTCTGAGTGGTCTGAGCTCATTTTCCTGTCACATGATGGCAGAGTAGACTAGGGATGGATTTCTCTCTAGGCTTTTTCAGAAATGGTGGTGATATACACCCTTGGGTTTGACTAAGGAAGTTGAGCACAGAGGGAGAGGGTTTGTCTGCAAATGTAGATGGTTTTATTAGATAAGTAAGGTTTGGCATAGGAAATTGCAACTGTTGATGTCTATAGACAGAGTTAGCCTCCTCCCCGACTCCCACAGACAGCACCCAATCCCTTCCAGCTCCTGTCGGTATTCTCTATAGTAAAGGGTCTAAAAGTATAATTCTAAAAGTGACTCCTTAGTTTGATGGCTCTGATCATTGGTGAGACAGAAAGGTAACACTTCTCAGGGTCTTCTTTGCTTCTAAAATATCTAACTCAGATCCTACAGCCTGATTTATAAATGTACCTGAAGCTAAATTCCAATCACTGGGAGAAATGACATTAGGCTAACATAAACACTGCAAATGATTAATGAAAGAGCAGGTTTTGGGAAACTGTCTTTCTGTTCTTAGACTGTGGCATGACATTCACATGACCTGTGCAAGAAAAGGGAGTATTACAAACTATTTTCCATGACAACCGAAATTTGTCTATTGGGGTCAAACCAATAACTAATAACCGGCACCTTTAAAAATCTTTGTTTATTGACTAAAGATTATGCAAAATTGAACAGGGGTGTGCTGCAAATGCCTTTAATCCAAACACTCTGGAGGCAGAGGTAGGTAGAGCTCTGTGAATTTGAGGTCAGCCCGGTCTACATAGCAAGTCTCAGGCCATTTGGGGCACGCGCGCTCGTGCTCGCGCACGTGCTCGCGCACACACACACTCACTCTACTTCCAGTTAATCTACTTTTCTGTTGGGAATTTTAGAGAATTAAAGACAAATGAATTATGACTCACTACAGAAGAACTTGTAAAGTATCAGAGTACACCTGATACCTCAGATACTTGTAAGCACAGGTAAGTGACACCCCCACCCCGCTGCTCAAGCCTTCCAGTAGGGAAGGCAAGAAACCAAGAGCTATGTGCTGGCTGGACTGTTCAGAGGAGTTAATACCTCTATACAAGAGTCGTGGTCTTACAAACCAGTGGGGATTTATCACATGCTAGGCAGGTACTCTGCCACTGAGCTGTACCCCAGCCCTGGGTAGGATTTATTCCTGGAGACTGAAGGGATTTAGAGGAAGGCAAAATGAAGCAGAGGTACTAAGAACAGGCTGTGGGCCAAGTTGAGAGATGGGGGCGGGCAGTGAGGCATGTCAGGAGGCGGAGCGTGCAGTGTTTCATAGGACTCAGTACTCCTTAGGATTCTGTGAACAAGTTCCAGCAACTGCTTCATCATGGTTGTGCATGGGTGAAAGCCTCTGAGCATGCCTTCTCCTCTACCCAATAACATGCCAGGGGTCACTATGTGGCTGAGTTGTGTATGTGTGTGTGTGTGTGTGGGGGGGTCTTTGGAGACAAGGTCTCAGGTAGCCCAGGTTGGCTTCAAACTTGCTATGTAGCTCAGGATGACCTCAAACACCTGATTCTCCTGCCTCTACCTCCCAGGTGCAGGGAGTCCAGCAGTGCATCATCATGCGTCTAGTCTAGCACAACTGTGGCCCATGGTGAATGCTCAGGAAATGTGAATGTCACTATTTTCACCAACTAGAAATGGAGGCAGGTGAGCTGTCCACACCCAGGGGACAGTGCAGCAGCTAGGAAGGACACGGCAACCTGCAGACAGCGGGCCACACGCAGAGCCTGCCTTGACCACTCCCCCAACTGTAATCTTGTACAAATTAACCTTCTCCCATTTTCTTTAAAAATATTTTTATTGCATTTGTGTGTGGGCGTGTCATAGTGCGTGCATGGACGTCAGAAAACAACTTGTGGGAATCGGTTCTCTCCTTCCACCATGTGGGTCAGATCCTGATTTTGGACTCGGGTCTTCAGGCTTGGCAACAAGCACCTGTACCCACTGACACCTTGCTGACATTTGTCTTGGGCATGACGCAGGCACAGTAGCAACACCTCACCGTGGAGCTGCTGTGTGCTTGATAGTGCTAGGTCCCCAGAAAATGCTAGTTATCTGGTGTTGGTGGTGGCAGATATGCAAGCAATGGGAAGAGCCATGGAACAGGCAACTGGGCATGAATGTCCAGATCCAGGGCGGACAGTCACGGCTGGGATAGCTCAGTGAGTTGCTAGCAGAAGTTACTTAAGCTCTCTAAGGAAATGGACCAGGGGCTGAATTTAGAAGTTGGCCCATCAAAACAACCAGACACATTTAAAATACAAGTGGATGCTTAAAAAAGCTCACATATGTGATATGAATGCATATATATTCATTTTATTAGCCTTTCAACTTTTCCTAGATGGTTCAAGTTAAAAAAAAAAAAACAAAACTTGAGTACAAAACTCAAGTAAAAACATTTTGGGAACTGTGTACACCTTTAGTCTCAGTGATCAGGATAAGGCAGGTGGATCTCTATGAGTTCGAGGCCAGCCTGGTCTGCACAGTGAGTTCCAGGACAGCCAGGGCTGCATAGAAAGACCCCGTCTCAAAAAACAAACAAACAAACAAAAAAACCACTTTAGAAAAGCATGTTCTACATCAAAAGAAGGGACCTCAGAAAGGGAGAACAAGGGCTGTGGAAAACCATATTTGGTTTTGGGTGGTAGCTTAGCCCGCAGTGACGCATGGGAAGGGACCAGTAGAATGGGACATGGTGAGTGTGGGCAACAAGGACTTCTTGACCTTCAGGGGTAGCAGGCATTGCTGGAAACAGGCTGAAGAAAGGGAGGGAATGAGATGGGTTGATGCTGTAAGGTGGCGGGGTGACGTGGCCTCAGGTTTCTCCTTTGGTTCAGGGAGAGGTCTTTGGGGGCCTGTAGGGCAAGGGACTGCTCTTCTAGTGACAGATGATGTCTTGCTAGTTAGGTGGCAAGAGGTGAGACAGGAAATGGGAGAATATACCTACCACTGGGTCCCATCCAGGGAAAGATGAGTTAAGGAAAGAGGTGCTCATGGCCTTGGGTGGAGGGGGGGGCCATGTGAGGTGACTGGGGCAAAGAGGGATAACTCTGGGATTGGCAAAGAGGCCCACTGTGGGGTTCTGTGGATGCTGAAGGCAGGGAGCCAGGGAGTCAATGAAAAAGTCCCGTTTGGGGACTTGGTGCTGGGCCAAGTTTAAACATTAGGAAAGAGTACACCGGATTCCTGGATTAAAAAGCCTCCTCTTCCCTCCCCTGCAAGGCGTATAGGCAGGCGGTGTGATGAGTCTTTGGTGTTTAGAGAACCTTCTGGCTTTAAAAGCCTCCAGCCCTAAGGCACTAGGCAGAGGTTGCTGGAGCCGGTTCCCCTTGCAGTGCGGTCCATCCCGTGCACCCGATCCAGGCTCCTGGAAGGAGTCCTTGGGGCGCTGCCGGGCGCCTGGCGCGGGGTGCTTAGGCTTACTCATGGAGCGGCCTCGCTACAGCAGGACCTTGGTGATCACGTCGTCGTCGCCCTCGAGGACGTCCCCGTCAGGGTCCTCCTTGAGGAGCGGAGGCGGAGGAGAAGGCGGCGCCGGGACCCCCAGCCCCGGGCTCCGCTCCCGCAGCCAGACGCTCAGCGCCTGGCGCTCGGCCTGCAGCTGGCGCCGCGCCTGCGCCATGGCCCGCTCCTCCTGCCGCAGAGCCCTGCGCCTGCGCTCCAGCGCGCGTTCGGCCTGCCGGAGGGCCGCCTCGCGCCGCTCCAGCTCCTGCTCGCGCCGGCTGCCGCGCACCGCCAGCTCGCCCATCTGCTCCAGCAGGCGCGCCCAGTCGCCCTCGGCAGCCGCAGCGGTGGTGGTGGCGGTGGCGGGCGGCGCAGGGCAGGGCGCGGCGGGCGGTGAGCCCCGGGCCCCGCTCTTCTCCAGCTCCCGCAGGTGCGCGCCGCTCAGGTGTCGCCACAGCGCCCGCGTCCACGCCTGGAAGCCCGGGTGGCCGCCCACCCGCTCCCCGCACAGCCGGCAGGTGGCCCAGGTGCCTGTCGTCGTCGTAGTCGTCGGGTGCCCGGGCCGAGCCGGGGCCAGATGGAAGTAGCCCCAGGCCTCCGTGTAGGGCGTCCCCAGGTGGCCCGGCGCGGCGGGTGCCAGCCCGGGACAGGGGCCGCCCTGGCCTGCGCTGTCACCAGGACTCCAGCTGTCTTCCATGGTCTCCAGGGGCTCTTCACTCCTCATTCCTTCTGCAGTGTCTGCATCCAGGGGGGAAGAGGAAGAAGAACAGTAACCCACTGGCCAATGACTAAGTTCTTTCCATGAGGAAGACAACTCACCCACACAACACACTCCCCCCACCCCCAAAGCCTTAAAAAGGTGGCATCTGCTCTTTGATGGACAAGTTGGAATGGACCAAATATATGGATCTAGACAAACTTTCTCTGAAAGTTAAAAAAGAAAATAATACTTAGACTCTGAGCTCTTCTGGGGACTTATCTCAGGAAGGATCATAGCCAAGGGAGAATCAGGCTTAGTGAACTAGCCAGTGACTGCTCATATTACCATGCTGCATATATACACACATACTTATATATGTATATACATAATTACACATATATGTATATACATACACATATACAGTGTATGTTGAGTTCCCTATTTTACAAAACAAATAATGGGCATAAAGGGCCAGAAATGTCCTGACATAATAGTTGATGCTTTCAATACCCAATGCCATCTCCAGACAGATCATCCAAACAAAAGATAAAATTTCAGAGTTAAACTATACTGTAAATTATAGATATATGCAGAATATCCACCCAAAAGACACGGGCTGTAAGTTCTTTTCAGTGGTCTATGGAACCTTCTTTAAAACAGGACTCCTTGTAGTTTTCAAAGAAAGTCTTAATAAATACAAAGGCATCAACAAATCATAGTGCAGTAGAACAAGAAGTCAAAAGCAATCTCTTTTGACTGTCCATACATTTAGAAGTAGACCACACTTTTTTTAAATGAACAGTGGATCTTGAAAAAAACTCAGGAAATTTCAAGTGAATATGAAAGCAGAACCTCTGGGGTACAGCCAAGGCAGCTCCAAGAGGACAACTTATAGCTCTGCATGCTTACATTAAAAATCTAGACAGGTTGCAATAAACAGGCTAATGATGTACCCCGGGGCCTTACAGAAGGAACAAGTTAAACACCAAAGGAGTAGATGGCAAGAAATTATTAAGACAAGGACAGAAATTAATGAAATGTAAATTAAATGAGTAATTTTAAAAATCAATCAAAAAGTCAGTTCTTTGAAAACAACAATCTCAGAATGACAACCCTCTAGCCAATATAACCAAAATAATGAGAGACTATCCCAGTGTGTAAAACTAGAGATGGACTGAAGGAGGGCACACCAGATCCTAATGAACTCAGAGATTAGCACGTGTTTTTGAAGATGTTTTCCAAAGCACTGTAAAATTCAGAAGGATTAGGCAAATTCCTGACTACATATAACCTACCAAAATTAAAATCTAGAGGATATGAACAATTTAAACAGCTTATTAGCAGGCAATGGCATTAAAGTCTCTCAACAAAGAAAGGTGAGGTCACTGCTGAATCCTATCAAACATTTAAAAGAAGAAGCTAATACAAATTCGTCTCAAAACTGTTAACATAAAATAGAAAGAAACATTACTAAACTCTTTACAAAGCAAGCATTCCTCAATGCCAAGTCCAGATATGGACTCAAAGAAGAAAACTACAGACCAATATCTCTGACCGCAATAGGTGCTGAAGTATGATCTGTCTTTCATTTCTTCAAGGCTTTCCTGCACTTATTGAGATCATATGGGTTTTCTTCCCCTGAAGCCTATTTTATGTATGCTCTTACATCTATCATCGAGAAAACCATCACCAACAAGTGATGGCCAAGACATGGGAAAAGGGAACCCCTCTCTAAGGCTGGTGGGAATGGAAATTAGTGTAGTTATTATGCTCACCAGTGTGTGTGGGGTGTTCCTTAGAAAATTAATGCCATAATACGTTACTATCTATCTGTACCATATGTGGTGTATATACGCCTGAACAATTCAAAGTCAACACACCACAGAAATATTTGCACATCCATGTTTATTGCTGAACTAGTCATAATAGTCAAGATATGGAACCAGGGGCTGAAGAGATGAATTAGCAGTGAAGGGCACACATTGCCCTCTCAGAGAACTCAAGTTCAGTTCCCAGCACCATTTTGGGTGACAACTTATAACTCCAGGTCCAGGGGTACTTATGTGCATACATCCCCAAATACACATAATTAAAAATAAAAAGTACTTTTAAGAAAGATATTGAACCAGCTTAGATGTCTGTCAACAGATGAATAAAGATGTGATATATAAAGAAAAGTGAAATTATGACATTCACAGGGAAATGGATGGAATTGGAGAGCTGTATGTGAAGTTAATAAGCCAGACTCAGAAAGACAAATGCCATGTTTTCCCTCAGATACAGAATATAGATATAAGTTTATTTATAAACGTTAGGTACTTGTGTAGGACATGGATGTAGAAAGTAGAGAAAGGAGTCTATAGGGTTAGGGAGGGGACAAGAGAGGACAGCAGAATCCATATGTCATAGGAGCAGAAGGTAGAATCATTTAGGGGAGAAAGAAGACCAGTAAGATGGTCAAGGGGGGCAAGAGTAAGAACAAAGTGTGGAGATATATCTATGTATGAAAGTGTCGCAGTGAAACTTGAATCTATCCTTTCCAGGGCTCCTTTTAATTACTAGATATAAACAGAAGACGGGATACTATTATAGTGAATCTAATTTGTTTCATAAGTGTAAAATGATTTGACTATCTGTACCATATGTGGTGTATATATGCCTGAACAATTCAAAGTCAACACACCACAGAAATATTTGCACATCCATGTTTACTGCTGAACTATTCATAATAGTTAAGATATGGAACCAGGGGCTGAAGAGATGAATTAGCAGTGAAGGGCACACATTGACAGGCATGTGAGCCTGCACATTCTTTTCACCTGTGTCAAGGGCTCAGAGTTCCCATTGCTGATGCACCTTTAACAGTGCCAAGGGTGACTCCTGACTGCCAAGCTTTTGGCATCCCCGTGAACTGTGAGCTGGGTTGCCTGTAAATTCTGAGATGCGCAGAGGAGTATCTGCCACATGTGCTATCTGCACTGGAAGAGTTAATGTGTGCAGAGCAGGAGAGTGCTGGTTTTATGTCCTTCACCTGAGCCAGGGACAAGCAACACTGAGATGTGGGCCAGCACAGTGCTGCCCCTCCAAGGTGCTGGAGAGGGACATCCTTTGCCTGGTCAGCCCTTTGCTGTCGGAGGTCTTAACCAATGGAAGGCAGCATGGTATGGAACTGCCCCACCTTCTCAGTCCTCCATAGTGGGCTGCATTCTGGCTCCATGTGATGGGACTTTATATCTAGGGTGGTACCCCAGTCCTAACATCTGTCCAGCCCTGGAATATAGCCCGAGTTCATTTCAGCTTCACCTGGAGCACGGCAGAAAGCCCAGGCTCATCCATCTAGCAGTGGAACTCCTCACCACCACAGAACACACCAGGAGTTCTCACAGGGGGAGTTTAAAAGGCAAATGATCCAATATAAAACCAGGCAAGAAACATGAGCAGGCAAGTGACTTCAGGGCCAATTCAAATGTCTGTGGAAAGGCAACTCTGTTCAGGGACGTGCTATGAGGGCAAGAGCAAAGTGTCATCCTAACATCCAAAGACAGGCAGGTGTAACTATCGAAGTCAGGAAGGAGACAGAAAATAGGGCACATTCACTTTCCTGCTGAAGGTTGGAGCGCTTTGAGGAAGGCCATCTGGAAGTTTCTACATTAGTTAAAAATAGATAAGATATCCATTCTGTAGAACTAAAGTTATATGTGGTAGACTGTTTTATTTCATCGTTATTTAGAATGGGAATCATGGCTGAGTATATAATGCCCGTTTGCAACAGAGAATATTATGCAGTCATTCAAAGGATGGGGAATCTGCCAGGTGTTCTAGGGGAAGTTTTGGGGGTGGGGAAGAAAAGCTAGATGTTGTAAAGTGTATACAAAATCCCATCATTTCTAGATAATACCAAATCACTATAGTATTGTAAAGATACAGATGTGCCTCAATTCATGATGCAGTTACAGCCTAGAACTCATCATATGTGGAAAACACTTTGAGGAGAAACTGCATTTAATATAGTTAGTCTACCAAGCACCATGACTGAGCACCATAGGGCACTACAGAGCATCTGTTGTTTCTTCTCATGACTTCCAGGCTCCGAAGAGCTGCAGCTGGACATTCCTGCCCAGATGCCCTTGCCATGTGCTGTGTGCTACTAGCCGGAAAAGATCAAGTGTCAAGATAAAAACTACAGCTTTTATGGAATGTCTACCTCTTGCACACCACCATCGCGTCCAAAACTAGATGGAGCCATCTCCACAGATTTAGGTTAGGAAACAAGGAGGAGACACTACAGATTGAGGCAGAAGGTGATGGGAAAGTAGGAACCACAAAAGCCAAAAAAAAAAAAAAAAAAAAAAAAAAAAAAGCCTCTAAGAAAGCCATATGGTCAATATACTTATGCCTTACCACAAAGTATATATACAGCAGGGTCTATATGTAAATAAAAAGTGACTTTTAATAAACAATCCTCGGCATATCAGCTATGAGTTCAGATAGGGGCAGACCTTACTTAAGGAGGCTGAAGGCGATGGTCCCAAGAGTAAAACCCCTGCTAAGGCACTTGAGAGATCCATATGCACAGGGAGATGCCATCGAGAGGAAGGAAGTGAATGTATAGGGTCAGCCAGTACAGCATGGTTTCCGTGTGCCTTGCACAAGCAGGAGATCCTGTACCCACCGGAAGCAGAGGACATGATGGGAGAGGAAGGGGTTCAACCTGTGGACCTCCTTGACACAGAGCAGACGCGTTAGCTGCACCCGCTGCAGGTGCCTCTCCCAGGATGAGGATTCCGTGCTTCTAAAGGGTGGCCGAAGTGGGGGATGCCGGGCTCCCAGCACCATGCAAATTTAAGGCGTGGACTACAGAGGAGAGACTGGCATTTCCTGCTCAGCTTCCCCTACACGGAGATTTCGGTGGCTGAAAAACAGTGTTGTGTTCCTCGTGGGCATTCAAAATGGGAAGAATCCCTAAGGATTCGTAATGCCAAAGGGAAACCAGCGAGGTAAGAGACCCATGACCACTGCTCCTCAGATTTTCACTTCCTAAATGGACCTTCACACAACAAATAGCCTGCTCATCACTCAGGTCCGGGGGACCCCGGGAAGGTGGGCTAGCCCCAGCTGGGCGATGTCTGTTCTCCTTTATCGAGCCCCAAATCACGATGCATAACCATTAATTATGTGTGCAGCTAACAGAAAGAAAAGGAAAAACAAGAGCGTCCTTCATTCTTTTCCTTGAGCATTTTTTAAAAAACAGGCACAAAGTGGCCAAGAGATGCGATTATTTTGCTTATGTCCACTTATTCCATCCCACTCTCTCGTCCAAATGTTCACTATGCACCCGCTCAGAGTTCCACACGAGCCTGCTGCCGACCAGACCAGCTGAGAAGGGCAGCACAGACTGCCTTCTGGTAACTCACTCACCACCTGGGAGGGGGTGAAGAGAGGTTTCCAGTGCTAATTCCGATATCCTTGGTTAAGGTTAGACCAGGGTTCGGCTCCAACGAGCTCTACTTTGTTAGTCTATAACTCGGCGTCTGAGTCACTGTTTTAACATGAAACATAGTCAAGCTACACCCAAGTACTGCTGGGATGAACGCAACTTAGCCACAGCAACTTAGCAGTGGAACTTTTGAGTCCAGTTTCAAGGGTGACAAAGCCAATGTGAAGTCTTTCATGGCAAGAAGGGAGCTGAGCTTCACTTGGGGATCTGCTCTCTGGAAGGAGGACGGGTAAGCTTACATCTGTGGGAGATAACAGATTCCCATTCATTATGCCTGCATTGGAGTCTCTCCTGAGAAATTCTATTCTTCTAGTAACCTATCAGGTTAAATCCAGAGTCCTCACTGTGACCTCCCCAAGTACCAACCCAGAAGCTGAAGGAAGCCACTAAAACCCGCTGAGGTGGCTCACCACGTTAGGCACCTGCCCCTAAGCCTGATGACCTGAGTTTGAGCACTGGGACTCACTTAGTATAAGGAGAGAACCAACTCCCACAAATTATCCTTAGACCTCTACACACGTGGGCACCCACACACATACACAGAAAACAAATGCAAAACTTTTAGAAAGCTCTTGGCATGGTCTTCTTATACACTATACATATGACCATATACATGTATACTTGTATGACTATAAATTTTGTCATAAGACAAGCAGACATTTCCACTATTGGCATAGAAGCACAATCTCTATTAATTCTTTCGTTGGCAGGGGTTCTTCTGTTTTCTTTCTGTGCTGTTGGAGACTGAACCCAGGATTCACACACACTAGGCGAATGCCCTGGCATTGAGTTACAGCCCCTATAAGTGGACTTAATAAGGAAAAAAAAATTATATATATATATATATATATATATATATATATATATATATATATATAGTCTCAAACTCAGGACAAAGAGCTGAGGTGCCTATCAAAGGGGAGGACGGCCTGGTGGCATCTCTCTCAACAGCACAATACCTATTACAGAGTCCTGGCTCCTCTCAGCACTTCTCAGTCTGCCCCTGACCTTAAACCCCCCAGCTCAAGGGCTGGGCTTCCCTTCCCCCAGTCTCTGATCCCCAGATAACCTCAACCATTTTGGCTACCCAGGCTCTTGGTGTCTTGCCCTCCTGGCTTTCTTCTGGCCTCTCAGCCCCTTTCTTCTCCCCTCTTCCTCTCTTAATCCTCCCCACACCCCCTCTCAAGAACCGGTTTAGTCTGGACCCTTCCAGATGCCTCTGGCTGTGTTCTCCCTCATCTCTGCAATAACCCTCCTCACCCCGTACCTAGGAGCATCTCCCCCATCCTTTCCACCATTCACTGCAAAGCCCCCTGCTTGGAAGTACACCTTTATTTCAGATACCCTGCTTTGTGTAGTTCATACAGTCATTCTACAAACGACCCATGGAAATGGATTTCGCTAGGGTATGCTTATGCTTGCACACCTTAGAAGAACTGGGTAGGCTAGGGGCCAAAGAACCAGGAAATGTTTTCCAAAGGCAATGGCAAGGGAGGAGGTTTGTCCTGCAGTCAAGGCTAATCACCTCAGTTTGCCGGGCGGAGTAATAAACAAATATGTGCTGATTGAGCCTAGATCTACCATGAGAAGCGGACACGATTATGAAATCCACAGATTATGTGGAAGCACTAACGGCATGTTCGTCTCCTTCATCCAACAGTGCTTTAAATCAGAGCAGACCACAATTGAACAATTAGCCACGACAGCTGAGGTGTCAAGGAAACTACAGTCCGTTCACCTGTGATCTGTCTATCTCCGAGAACCTATTAGTTCCCTGCCATGTGTTCATATATTTACAAATAGACCCAGACAACTAGAAAAATTAATCTGTAATCATCAGCCAGAAGGCACACATGAAATTAAAAGCCAGTAAAGGGGCTGGAGAGATGGCTCAGTGGTTAAGAGCACTTGCTGCTCTTCCAGAGGTCCAGCATTCCATTCCCAGCATCCAGGTCCAGCTGCTCCCAAGAGCCTGTAACCCAGCTCTGTGGAATCTGACAGTCTGTTTCCACAGGCATCCCTCATGTACATGCACACACACGGGGGCGGGGCATACACATAAAAATAAATCCCTTTTTGAAGTTGGTAAAAATGACTGCAAAGTGTAAAATGTATTGTGAAATAACAGGTTAATGTGAAAATATTAGAAAAAGGTTACATATGGGCTATAAAACAAAACACACACTGGACCCGTAGCTAATGACGTTACCTTAATGTTTTAAGCTGAATTCTCAGCTATTTCTACTATTAGCTAAAGGCCAGTAAAGAACTCTGTTAATACATTTTAAAATGAAAAGTATAAAGCATTGTGCCCTAAAGTGGACCTTTATTGCACTTGGGCATTAGTTTATTATATATACATATATAATATGTATATATGTGTGTGTGTATAACACACACACACACACATTCCCTTGAGAAAAGGTGGTGATCCAGTTTATCTTGAAGACCCTCATTTCTAAGGAATCATGAGGATTTAAAAATGCTCTGCTGCCAGGTGGTGATGGTGAACACCTTTATTTCCAGCACTTAGGAGGCAGAGCCAGGCAGATCTCTGTGAGTTCGAGGCCAACCTGGTCTACAGAGTGAGATCCAGGACAGGCTCCAAAGCTACACAGAGAAACCCTGTCTTGAAAAACAAAACAAAAATAAAATGAAATAAAATAAAAATGCTCTGCTTTGAAGACCTTTGTTTTAAAATATTTTTAAGTTGAGAATTACCTGGTTTTGGACTCTTGGTATTTTTACACAATTTCCTAACTTTTTTTTGTCACTTGCCTCGAACTATTTTGGAGGCCAAAAGGTGTACTAATACAGTGCAGGAAACTGCCAGGAGTGGTGGCCCATGTTTTAAATCCCACACTTGGCAGGCAGAGGCAAGTGGTCTCCCTGAGACCTAGGCCAGCCTAGTCTACAGGCAAGTTCCAGATCACCCAGGGATATACAGTGAGACCCTGTCTTTAAAAAAAAAAAAAAAAAAAAATCAGGAACACTAATTATTTCAATTTATGAAACTAACCTTTAACAGCTGTTCTAAACCCCGGATCTCAGCGATGGCAAGTACTTATTTCTTTTTTCTCCCAATGAGGAAACCCACAGCCTGTTTAGGAAAAACTCTGGGAAGGGTCACGGACGGCTTACACCACCAGCTCCAGACAGTGCGCTGGGAAGGATCGGGGAACTCTTTTGTTTGTGTCTAGTGGAGGAGGGGATACTGGCTCACACCGGTTTTCTTCCCTGCACAAGTGGGAAACACGAACTAAGTCCACACAATTCGTGCAAGAGGCCCCTGCTGGGCGCACAGCTACCGGCTGGGCTCAGAGTCAGTCTTCAGGGCAACTTTACCGGGATGGTTTTTCCTTCTTCCCCGGGAGCTGGGAAGCCCAGAGGCCTCTCCGCCAAGCCAGGGGTGGCAGGCACCCCCGGCAGGCACTCACGGATCCCGCCCGGGAGCAACACGACCAGGGGTCTCCCGAGGTCCCCGCGGTCTCCCCGCACCCCACTCACTGCGCTCAGGCCGCAGGCGTCCCTCCCCTCCCGCCACGCCTCCACCCGCGGTCTCCCCCGGCCCCCGCCCCCAAGGCTCCCCCCCAGGACCTCCAAACTACCGCAGCTCCCGGGTGTCCACGTAGCCCCGTGATGTCCTCGCGGTCCCCCGTGTCCCCCGTCCTCCCGGCTCCGCGCCGCAGGCGTCCCTCCCCTCCCGCCACGCCCCTGCCCCCCGGACCCGCCGCGCGCCGCAGTGCCCCAGCCAAGCTCACCCGGACGTCGCCGCGATGCTCGCCCCTCGCCTCCCGGCTCCTCGCAGACATTTTGTCCCGGACGGAAAGGGCCGCTTCCCCCCTTAAAGCCACAGCGCTCAATTCGAGCATCTGGGGGCGTCCGGGATTGGGGGTGGGGGAGCGATGACGCGTGGTCTGGACGCCCGAGCGCCTGGGAGCCCCTCTTAAAACCATCCCGGTCGATGAGGGGTTTAGAGGAGCGGGTGGAGAACTAGTTTAATGAGGTGAAATTTTTCCGGGGTTTTAAAATGATGCAAGAGCACAGTGATGCTGAACATGTTAACTGCGGTTCTGCACGTTTGCGTTAACCTTCCAAGACCTGGATTCAGCTGGTCCAGGTCCTCCTCGGGGCGCGGTGCTCGCGATCTTTCATCAGTTTAAGATCTCTGATGGGGGAAAAAGTCAGAAATCCTTGCAATCAAGGTCTGAAGAGGAAAAGGTGTTCACCAAAACATCAGCATGGGGTACTACTTTTATCTTGATTATATCCAGTAACAGCGTCTTCGTGATTTACAACAATTACATCAGCTGCGCGCGGCTTCGTTCTAAGGCGGTTTTCTGTCTTCCACGCTCTGGGTGGAAAGATAAACTTTTTCAGGACTTGCTCGCTGCAGTGCGGGTGAGCGCCCTGGGGCTTTGCAGGTCGAGGGAGGAAGTCCTGTTGTATAGTGTTTGCTGTTTCAGCCAAGTAAATATTCCCACCAGGTGGATTTTAATCTACAAATAGTCGTAAAGAAATGACTTTGCCAAGTTCCTGGATGCACCAGTTAGCTCTTGTGAAATGGCACATTCTGTTCTTCGTTTATTCATTTAAAAATTGCGCTTTTTTGTTTGTTTGTTTGTTTGTTTTTGTAATTACTGGTGTATTGGGGCAGGCAGAGTGGTGGATCTGTGCGTGTATGAGTGCAATGCCAGTGGGGTCCAGAAGAGGGCGATGGATCTCCTGTAACTGATTGGGCGATTAGCAATGGCCTGTAACTCCAATGTGGGCTAGGAATCCAACTTGAATTCTCTGGAGGGGTGGTGGTACCTGCTTTTACCCTCTGAGCTATCTCTTCAGTCCAAAGCCTTGCTAGCTGGGAGACGATGAGCAAACAAACATAAAAATAAAAGAAACAAGAAATGATTGGGTAAATAGTACAATCCATGTTGATTGCTTGGGTTCAGTAATTTAGAAATGGAATTGCTGGGGATGAACCCTTATCCTTGCTCACAATGAGTGCTTGCTTGCTGGGCCATGGAACTATTACTACAACCCTCCTCATTTTTTTTTTTTAACCTGATAGGTAAACCATGGAAAGTCTATTTGTTGACTTTTCTTTTTACTATGCCAAAAAAGATTTCAGAAGAAAGAAAAGCCTGGTTAGGTATCTCTAAAGGAATAATTTTGCAATGGAGAGGTTAACTATTAGATCCCTTACTACCTTTTAAATTGTATTTAAAACTGTTTTCATACACCATTTTTTATCATAGTCCTTTTTTAACCCACCAAATCAATAAAAAAGCACATAAAAACATGGTATATTATACTTATAGAATGAATATACATATTATGAGAATGACTTACAGGCTGTGGCCCAGATAATCCAGCAATGGCTGCCTATGAACAGAAAGTCCAAGAATCCAGTAGCTGTTCAGTCCATGAGGCTGGATGTCTCAGCTGGTCTTCAGTAGACACTGGAATCTCAAAAAAAGTAGGCTCTAATGCCAGTGAAGGAATGAACTTGCTAGCAAGCAGAGAGTAAGCAGGCAAAGAGCAAAAGCTTCCTTCTTCCATGCTTTATATAGGTATGGGCCAGATTAGAGGTGGGTTTTTCCACCTCAAAAAAAAAAAAAAATCGGGATTACAGGTGTATCGTTGCAGAGTGCATTTGTTTAACTATGTAAGATGTGTTGCATTTGTTTAATTATGTAAAGATGTGCTGCTGTTTTTACCTTGCCTGCCTAAGGCACCTGATTGGTCTAATAAAACGCAGAACAGCCAGTAGCAAGGGAGAAGGTATAGGAGGAACTTCTGGGCAGGGAGCGTAAGTAGGAGGAGGAATTTAGGCTTGGAGGAGAAAGAAAGAAAAAGAGATGCCAGGGAGACACCAAGGGCCAGCCAACCAGATATGAGGGAAGCAGGAAAGCAGGACACACAGAATGAAAGAAAGGTGAAAGGCCCCAAGGCAAAACGTAGATGAAGAGAAACCGGTTAAATTAAGTTGAAAGAGTTAGTGGGACAAGCCTTGGCTAAGACCTAGCATTTCATAGTTAATAATAAGTCTCTATGTCTTTATTTGGGAGCTGGTTGATGACCCAAAGAAAATTCCAACTACAGTGTATCTTCTTACCTCAAAAATCCTGAATGGAAGTGGATCTTCTTACTTCAAATTATGCAAAGCTCCCTCACAGGTATGCCCTCCATTTTTGGGTTTTAGTTAATTCCAGATGTAGTCAGGCTGATAACCAAGAATAGCCACCACACACGGAGATGGGTTTGTGTTGGCTAATTACTCGGAGCATGAGGCCTGGTGTGTGATTGATGTACAGTATTACTCTGTTGGCAAACAAATGTCCCCCTCTCTCTCAGGGGGAGTGGGACTTCGTGCGGACTTCTTCCCTGCACTGGGTTGTTGTCTGGCTGGCTGGTCCTTTTGCAGCCTTTACACCCTGTCACATCTCTGTGAGTTATTATGTGCATCAGCCTTACTATGTCTGAAGGATACTGTTTCCTTGGAATCATTCACACCTTCGGTCCTTACAATCTTCCCACCTCCTCTCCTACATAGATCCCTAAGCCTTGAGCGGAGAGATGTGATGGAGACATCCCGGTTAGGACTGAG
The DNA here is from genome assembly GCF_049852395.1 of Peromyscus maniculatus bairdii. NCBI lineage: Eukaryota > Metazoa > Chordata > Mammalia > Rodentia > Cricetidae > Peromyscus > Peromyscus maniculatus. The sequence continues at coordinate 74,020,829 of NC_134866.1, read as the reverse complement.
TGCTCCGAAGTCTCCCACTCTCTGCACGCTGTCCAGCTGTGGGTCTGTGTTAATTCCTGTCTACTGCAAGAAGCTCCTCTGATGAAGGTTGAGTGCTGCCCTGATTCCATCTGTGGGTGCAGCAATGTGTCACTAGGAGTTGCTTATTGCTGTGTTAGTTTAGCAGAATCTTACTAGTAGGTTTTGCCTCAGGGGCCATAACCTATCTAGTTTCAGGCTCTTAGCCTCATTGACAGTGCCAGGTATGGCTTCTATCTCATGGAGGGAGCCTGTCTACCACTTTTTTTTTTTTTTCAAGACAGGGTTTAATTTTGGAGCCTGTCCTGGAACTTGCTCTGTAGCCCAGGCTGGCCTTGAACTGCCTGCAGAGAGCTGCCTGCCTCTGCCTCCTGAGTGCAGGGATTAAAGGCATGCACCACCACTGCCCAGCCCTGCCTACCACTTTTTATCAAAAGGACACTTAGCATTACAGATATCTGATGAAAAGTATCTAACCTGAGTGAGTTCAATTAAAACTGTCTCTTAATTCATGTTTTCTATATTAATGAACTTATCACACTTGGTATATTGTTTAGTAAGAGGCCTCATTTATTTGCTTGTTTTCAGGGGTGGCGACGGAACCCATGGCTTCTCTGATGCAAGTGCTCCATCCTGGGGCCACATCCCCAGCCCAAGGTGTCATTCTTTGAGTGCCAGAGAATCCATTTGGCAGCTCAGGTTGGTGGCACACTGTATCTGAGGCCTAGGCAGAAGGAGTCCAAGTTCTAGGCCAGCCTGGACAGTTTAGCCAGACTGTATCTCAAAATTGAAAAGAAGAAGGCTGAGGCTACAGGCCAATAGTCGTGGGTACAGGGTTCAGTCATCTGACTTCAAACCAACCATATAATGAAGTATATGATATTTTTGTTAGTTTACAGTATGGTGTATTCTCCTTTTTTTTTTTAGATTTTAAAATTATTTATTTGTGTGTGTGTGTGTGTGTGTGTGTGTGTGTGTGTGTGTGTGTGTTGAGGTCAGAGGACAACTTTCCAAAGTCGATTCCCTCTTTCTGCTATGTGGGTTTTGGAAATTGAACTCAAGTCATAGAGTTTGGTGGTGGCACCTGGATCCTGCTAAGCCTACTTCATTGGCCACCCCATCCCCCTTCTTTTACAATTGGTCTTATTATAAACCCAGGTTGGTCTGGAGTTGGTGACTGGTCCTTTGGTCTCCCCTTCCAGAATACTGGGCTTACCATTGCGTACACCACACCTGGTGTATCTTTTTCATGATGATGGAGTCTTGACCAAGTACCAGATCAGTCGGCCAGCTTTAGAATCCCTATTAGCTGGGATTGTGAACCTACAACGTGGCATCCACCAGACAAGCAGAAACTGGGAACTGGGAGTAAGCCCGGAGTTTCATAAGAGCTGCCTTCAAGATTTCAGCTGAGGGTGATGCAACTCCAGGAGAGCGACGATGACGTAAGAGGAAAGTAGTCCAGCCCCATAATGAATTGAGAACATCCAAAGACATTTGAAAGTGATAACATTTCAAGACCTGAAGATTTCGGGACTTGGTCTCCAGGCATTATGATTTGTTATGCTAGCTAGATGTGTTTGGTCTATTTTTTTTTAAACACCAGAGGAAAACGAGTCTGTCTTTCCTATGTTTGATATCACACTTAACAGTTTCTATAGTTAGACATCTCTTCTTTGTAGTTTTAAATTAATTTTTAAATCCAATTACAAAATATGCATCGAAGTAACTAATAACTGTAATAAACACTGCTTTCCCTTACGTTTTTTGCTTACATTCCAGCAGGAAAAATATTCTTCAGTTCATATCTGTTAGTTCACTCAGTGGCAGTGCTACAGACAATGGCTTATGATGATGGCCAGGCCCAACCCAGGCCAGATTCTTACCAGGTAAATGGAAACCTAAACTCAGCATTCCTCAGAAATCCCTGTGAGGTGGCCTTCTGCTTGCCAGAAAAGCTGCTGCTTCTCTTCTCTGCCCACAGTGGTCAACCATCTTGGGCAAAGTGCATCTAGTTCCCTATTAACCCAAACAGCCTGCTCAGAAACCCCCACAAGCTTCCGCTCTCTACTCCCTGAGGCCCCCAGCAGTGTGTCCCCTAATAAACTGTTTTTCTACACAAGGAGTGATCTAGATTGGTGGTTTCACTGGACCTGGCTTATAATATCTCGGTGGGGGCAAATCCTCTAGCTTTTACTGTTCTCTTAATAATATATAAATAGTATCTAATTTTCATTAAAAAAAAAGTCCCTCGGCCAGGCAGTGGTGGTGCATGCCTTTAATCCCAGCACTCGGGAGGCAGAGGCAGGCGGATCTCTGTGAGTTCCAGGCCAACCTGGGCTACAGAGCAAGATCCAGGACAGGCACCAAAGCTACACAGAGAAACCCTGTCTGGAAAAACAAAACAAAATAAAATAAAATATAAAAAAAATCCTTCATTTCTGTGTGCTACCCTGGAATTTGGCAAAGAGTAGGGGTTCAAATTTTATTGTTAAGACAGAATATTTGTAATCCAGATTCACGCCAGAAATAGCTCAAAATCAGCTGTGTCATATTTATTTAAAAACAAAAACTGTTTGAGAAAAGTATTTATGGAGATTGCCTAAGATATACAAGCCCTGAGCCATGAACTTGGAGTACAGCATTTTGGTGCATCCTTAATGTGGGTTTGCTCTGTAGTTTTTTGCTTTTTTAATACTACTTTATCTGGTTTGTGTACCAGACTAATCTGGCCTCAGTAAATGAATCGAGAAGTGCTCTTTTCTCTTCTATTGTCTTAAAGAGTTTATAATGATCTGGAAACACTTGAATGGCAAGAATATCTTTTTTAAACAGAGGGGGCCATCTGGGTCTGCCCGTCTCATTATGGACACACTTTGTTCTTGTCTCACAGTTCCACACATCTCTAGAATGAGTGTTAGTCATTTTCAACATCTCATTCCCTGTCTGGTCCCCACCTCTCTCCTCCTGAAACCCTTATTCTAGCAAATGCTCCTCCTGTTTTCCTGCCTTCGTATGTGGCCCACTGAGTTTAACTAGTTGTCTGCAGGAGTGTGGGTGGGGCCTACTTCCTGGAGCAAAGGTAACTTCTCAGTGGCCATACCACTGAAGAAAGTGACACCCTCTACCCCAACAGCCGATAGCTTCTACCTGTCCTTCAGGAAGAGGTAGAGCGTCTCATGGGCCCCTCCACAGCCCCGAGGGAATGTTATTGGGCCTAACCTCCTGACGTTCAGATAACCACAGTTTCAAGCTGTTCCTGAGTGCAATGGTCATCTTTTTGTTGTACACCTCCCAGTTCTCTGGCTCTTGCATTCTTCATGCCTCATCTTCTATGATGTTCTCTGATCCTTAGTGGGGGTGATACAGTGATTCCCTTTAGGGCTGAGCACACCACCATCACATATGGGTTTCTGCACTAACCACTGTCCACTGCTGTGAAAAGATTCTCTAATGAAGGTGTAAGGGACCAGCCCCCACACTTATTTACCCCAGGAACTCTTGAGGCTTGAGCGATAAGAGACTTAGAGAGTTGAGAAACAGAGAGAACACAGGATAGACTCAGGTGGGCCTGGATCCTTATCCACCGGTCCAGCACTTTATTCCAAAGTCTATCTATAACAATGCCAAGGGGTGGAGCAAAAGACCTCCCCCTTGCTAGGTACAGTCAAGTGTAGACTCTTACAAACACCTGGACCCAGACCTGTGGTCCAATCAACCTCTTATACGGTCCTGCTGGGTACAGCCACTAGGAAACCTAGTGGGCTCCAACATGAAGGCTGGCTGAAACTTTAATCTATGGGTATAACCATGAGGACTGAGATGACAGTTTGACAGTGTGACTCTGTAGCTAAACAATAGTACTAGCTAGATTCCCCAGTAGGGCCTATGACCTCCCAAGCCACAGACTCTGGACCAGATTTACAAAACCATTCTCTCCTTTGCAGAGGGCCTCAAATCTAGTCAGAGAGCAGTAGGTTGCCCTCATTTTTTAAAGATTTATTTGTTTGTTTATTTATTATGTATATAGTGTTCCTCCTGCATGTATGCTTACAGGCCAGAAGAGGGCACCAGATCTCATTACAGATGGCTCTGAGCCACCATGTGGTTGCTGGGAATTGAACTCAGGACTTTTGGAACAACAGCCACTGCTCTTAACCTCTGGGCCATCTCTCCAGCCCCATAGGTTACCCTCATATCAGCCATGCCAGTATTGTACTAATTAGCACATCTTGTCTGCAGTTCCTAACTATAGCTCACAGGATTCACAGCTGGATAAGGCTGTTGATCATCCCCCCCCCCCCAACAGTCTGCCCGGCACCATGAAAAGCTCTCCAGGAGGGAGGGGCTCCCAGCTCAGGTCCAGCTTGATTTCTCCATGTCCTGTGACCAACGCCAGTGGCGTGTTCAGCAATAGGGGTCTTACTCTCCAATGGGTAACCGAGCGCAATGGCAGTAGCCTGTATCCTTTCAGATGGATGTATCTGAACCTGCCTGGCCCACATCTCAGAGGGAGCTATCCTCCACCTGGCACTGGTTCTTCTCTTTAGGAGCCCGTGGCTTCTGGGAGGAGCATTATCTATTCACGGAGGGTAAAATGGATCGTTCTTTTTAAAAAAGTACTAATTACATCTCTTCATGTGTTTCAGGTCTAGATTGTTTCTTCTTGTGCCAGTTTTGGTAGTCTGATAGTGTGTATCTTTTAGGGACCCATTCATTTCACTTCATATGCTGGGTATAGTCGCTATAGCATTTAAGTCCTTTTTATTGCTGTCGGTTGATGGTGACATGCTCTCTTTCATTTGGTTCCCATACAGGGTTCTATCAAACTGTCTCTTGATGTCATACCATCTGCCTTCAGTGAGGCAGCTTGTAGGAACACTTGCATGAAGTTCATCATCAGATGCTGCTGCCCCCTTACAACTGACTACTGCATCCCAAGTTTCCTCTCTGTAGATCCGGAGACTTTCTCTGATGTCATAGTGTCATAGTGCAGTGCATCTCCAGGACAGCTAGGACCTGGTGTATATAACAAGCTGTCCTCTTGCTTTAGTTCTCCGGGAGGCTAGTTCAAATTTAGTGCATCAGTTTCACAAAAGAAATGGCTTAATGCATCAGATAGGCATTCTTTCATAGTTCAGGTGACTGGAGGTCAAAATCAAGGTGTCAGCAGGTCATGCCACTCAGTTTTTAGGAAAATATTTATGGAGATTTCTCCTGAGGACATGAATTATAAAGCTGTGTGTTTGCACCACTGTTTTGTAGCAGAAAAAAAGATGGCTGTCTTCCTATGGGAATTCTCAGAAAGTCATTAGACATCACTTTATATTTCTTAGAACTATTAGGAAGAAATGGTTTAGAGATTTGTCCCAGATTTCCAGCTCATTTTCAGAATCCATTAGTCCACTCTCCCGGCAAGCCTGCCTCTATTATGTATTATCTCTCACTCTCCTCTCCCGCGGTTCAAAGGTGCCCTGGAAAGGCTTTTCTGGCCGTTTCACTCGGCACCACACTTGCAGTTTCTGTAAAAATGCATTTAGGTGACCGGATCATCAGAATCAAACTCGTCTACTGCAACACATCCTGAGAATTGTTTCTGTCTAAAAGTAAGCTTCTGTTTTTGCCTTTTAGTTGTAAATTAAAGGACAGGGGTAAATGTTTTGGTTTATTTTCCACTGTCATAACAAAATCTCAGAGGCTGGATACAGTACAAAGAAAATAAGTTAGTTTAGCTTATTTTTTTTCTGAAGGTCCAAGCATATGGTACCGGTATCTGCTTCTCTCGTGAGGGGATTCACAATGGTGGCAGCCTATGTAGAGGGGTGAATGGCAGGCTTTCTTACAGACCCAATCCCTGGACAACTGATTTAGTCCCAGAAGACCTTCATTAATCCCTTCTAAAGGAAACGCCCATGACCTAATCAACTTTCCAGATGACTCCAGCTTTCAACATACCTATAATGGAGATCAAACTTCTGGGAAAAAATATGGTATTTGGGGGAACTTTTAGAAGAAACACATGTACTAATTGCTCTTCTCTTGTGGTCAAATACTTGACAGTAATAATGTAAGAGAGGAAAGAAGCAGGGGTATAGAATTGGTAGAGTGCTTGCCCAGCATGTACCATGTCCTGGGTTCAGTGCCCAGCACTTTATAAAGCTGAGCCATGCTGGCACACATCTATAATCCCAGCATCCAGGAGGTAGAGACAGGAGGACCAAAAGTTCAGGGTCATTCTCAGATACAGAATAAGTTCAATGTAACATGAATCTCAAAAGACCTTATTAATAAAAACAAACCCAGAGCCAGATATTGAGGTGAACGCTGAAAGATCAGAGAAGCAGAACAAGCCACAGCTAACCTCACCTCGCCAATTCCCCAGCTGATCTTGTTTCCTCAAACTGGAAGCCTCTGAGTCCTCACCTGAATGGATCTCAGCTGAACTGCTGCTAAAAGCCTAGAAGCTTAACAAGCCCTCTAGTTCCTGGTCCTCACACCTTATATACCTTTCTGTTTCCTGCCATCACTTCCTGGGATTAAAGGCATGCGTCTTTTCCAAGCAAGACATGAGATCTCAAGTCCTGGGATTAAAGGTGTGTGCACCATGCCTGGCTTCTATGTCTATCTAGTGGCTGTTCTGTTCTCTGACCCCAGATAAGTTTATTAGGGTGCACAATATATTGGGGGACACAATACCACCACAGGTCAAGACCAACCTGAGCTACTTGAGACACCGACTTAAGGAAGGGACTTACTTGGGCTGTGTGAGAGGGGCCAGTTCATCACCGTAGGGAAGTCATGGCCACAGGAGTGTGAGGTGGCTGGTTTTATCAGATGGGCAGTCAGGACACAGTGTGGGCAAGAAGCAAGCCTGAGAGAGCCCGCAAAGCTCATTTCCCGGTGACCCATTTCCTTCAGCTGGGCCCAGTCTCCTAAGACTTTCATAGCGTTTCAAAAACAGCACCGCTGGCTGGGGAACCAGGAGTCCAAACACACGAACCCAAGGGAGACATTTCACACGCATCCAGAAGCGTTCTCAAGTGATAGCACGAGAGGAGGGATGTGAAAGCAAATGGGAAGAGAGAGAGCAGCAGCCTCAGGGTCTCGTCTGGGATGCACAGAGGGGAGCAGAACAGGGGACAGGACACAGGGAGAGTCCCCACTGCTTGTTCTGCCCTCCAGAGTGACTGGCTGGAGCAGACATGGCTGCAGGCCTTGCTCTCTGAGATTTTAGGAGTCCATCTCTCCAGCTGTGGTCAGGGTTGACATGACCTGGCCCGGCTGGCCAGACATTTCCCACAGGTTCCAGAAGGTTTTATACATCCCTTTTGTAACAGGAAAAAGATACACTTGCTCAGAAGTGCTGGTTTAGAGATTTTTCTGAGAAAATTATAAAGACCAAGACAGGAATTAACTCATTTTTCTTTTTCTTTTTCTTTCTTTCTTTTTTTTTTTTTTTTTTTTTTTTTTTTACTTACTCTGCACCGGGAGAAAATTAAGTAATCACCCATGGATGTGAGACTTGGATTAGATAAGTAGATATCTGATATTCAGGTCCACAGTGTGTTGCTCTGTCTCCAGAGAAACTGTCAGAACACTATTACATTGGCTTTGTCTGGCTCTGCTTGGAGTCATCCAGCCTGCCTGCCTGCCTGGGGTTTAGTCATTCCAGAATCTTCTTCTCTGATCTCCCAGATGTACCTGTTATTTGAGTCCCAACTCTTATGAAGACTTTTTAGATCACTTTGAAATGGCAGGTGCCCCAAATGGTATATTTTATATATTCTCCTCCATAGAGCCAGGTATGGTGGTAGGCAATGATAGATTTCAGTAAATACTTGGAAGGGATCGAAAAATCCAACACAAATAACATGATTAGGAGTAGATCTCAGCAATGGAGCATGTGCTTAGCATGTTCGATATCTTGGGTTGATCCCTAGCACAGCCACCCACCCACACCAACACATGTGATGTACCACTTATGTATGGCAATAATAACCAGCTTTATGGACACAGAAAGCAGAATGGCCGGGTGGTGGTGGTGGTGGTGGCGGCGGCGGCGGCGGCGGCGGCGGTGCATGCCTTTGATCCCAGCACTTGGGAGGCAGAGGCAGGCCGATCTCTGTGAGTTCAAGGCCAGCCTGTTCTACAGAGCGAGATCCAGGACAGGCACCAAAACTACACAGAGAAACCCTGTCTTGAAAAAATAAATAAATAAAAATAAAAAAGAAAGCAGAATGGTAGTTGCTGGTAGCCAGAGAAGAAAGAGGGGGCCAGTGATTAATGTGGACAGTGTTTCAGACTGAGAAAGCCTCTGAAGTTTGCATAATGATGTGATGCACTGAATGATACCGAACCATGCTTTTAAAGTCCCACTTTGAACAGCATGTTGGGCAGACTCTAGCTCCAGAGCTCAGCATCCCACTTGCCAGCTCCATTTTTTTAAACTGAGAACCTTTATAGCAAGCTTTTAGTTTAGGTTGTTTGTGGGAGCCCATTCTTGGGTTCCTCGTGGCTTTACCCAGCAGGTCCGAATAGAGGATGATCAGGACCACGGGCCTGAGTGCAGGTGTCTGAGATGGTCTGCACTTGGCTGTGCTGGGGGAGGAGGTCTTTTGCTCCACCCCTTGGCGTCTCTATAAAAACCCTGGGCCAGAGACAGTCGGGGCCCGTTGGAATAGGTTCCAGGCCCTCTCGAGACTATCCTTTATTTTCTATCTGTTTATCTCCGCAAGGTTCTCCGCTATAAATCCTTCTATCTAGTATTTCCTGCTGCTCACACTCAAGAAAACTCTGGGGAGCTGTGGGGGTGGTGGGTGAACGCCCCACAGTTGTTGTCTTTAAAGTTCGTCTGCATGAGAAGAGTTAGGACAGCCGAAACCCACCACAGCAAAGTTTTCATGTCTCAGAGTCTGGGGGGGGCAATCTCAGGAATGACATACTCATGCATGGGAAGTTTCTGATCTGTTCTCTTGTTTTGTTTTTTCTTCCGTGACTTCTGTGTGGATTTAAGCACAGCAGACCCCACTCATCCCCTGGGATGTGTGCCCTCACATGTACCCAACCCCCTGGAAGGGCACCACACTGGTGGCTGGGCAGGGGCGGCGGTAGCTCCACCACCCAGAGCACCAGGGCTCTTTTCTTTCAGACTGACTGTCCCCACCCAGTTCAAGAAAGCCACCAGTGGCTCCTGGGCTTATGTGCTCATCTGTGCTCTTTTCTCTAGATCAAGTTAGAAAGTAAAAAAGTCGACTGACTCTCTTACCTCGGTGGCTGAGGTGCTATAGGCCACAATGGGAAGGGTAGTATCCCCTGTGGGAGGGGTCCCTTAAAAATAGGACTGTGGGTAGGGGAAAGTAAGTTCTCCATCCTTCCTGCACGCTGTGGGCAAGCCAAAGGGCCAGCAGCTGCAGACTTCAGCTTGAAGGCCCCCCTTTTTATTGATAATTATTAGTATGCTCTGACACCTGTTTCAAACTCTAGAAAGTTGGCATCTAAAATTATTTTTTGCCTTGGTTTCCTATTGGGACATTTATGACGTTTGACAGCAGAAATGTTTCATGAAAAATACTTCCAACAGACCCAAGACGTAGTTTACACATTGAGACGGCTATCATCATGCTTCTGTTTATTAGTATGATACTGTATTATTTTACCCCATTCCTCAGTACTATGGGATACTTCCCCCCTTTCTTCAAGTCGGTCTCCATTTGATGGTGACTGAGAGTTTCCGTCTTCTCCATAGGTTGTACATTTATAGCCCCGGGACAGAGCAGGGATGCTGGGTACCTCAAAAATACTGCTGGGTTTGAATAACATAAAAAACGACTTCATTGAATTCTAACTTGGGACCCTGTGCATGTAGCTAGTGCAGAGCGGAGACCAGAACTCAGGATTCTGGCCTCAGTCCCCAGTCCATCTTACCTGTTCTGAACGGAAACCGTCCACTACCACATGGGAAGGGCCCAGGAGCGAGCAATGGGGAGCAGAGGCACGTAGCTGAGGACACGGGCTTTGACAACAATGGCTCTGGAGTTGGGTTCCGCCATGCCCCGGCTCTGAGAGCTTGCTGCGGCCTCTTTGCCTCTCTGCCCTTGTGTGACTTTCCACGGGAGATTGTTCCACCCAGATGGAGAGGGCAGTGTCAGACCAAAGAATGAACTCCATCCAAGTGTAGTGGTGAACCAGAGATTTTTCTTCGAGTTGCTTATAGGACTTGGATGATCTTGCCGTTGTATCAAGAGGTTTGCCCCTCACAGGGTGGGGGGTGGTGCATGCCTTTAATCTCATCAAAAGCAGAGGCAGGGCAGAGAGATCCAAGGCTGCACAGAGAAACCCTGCCTTGACCCTCCCCCCCCAAAAAAAAACAACCAACAAAGGGAAGTTCACCTCAGCATGGGTGACATCCCCTGAGAGCCTCATTGCTGGTGTTTCCCATGAGGGTTATAGGCAGCTACAGTACTGAAGCATCTCCCCCAGTAATTATTGACCACTGTTGTGAACTCAGTGAATATGTCCACTTTATCTTCCCTCCACGAGGCTCTGCCAATAGGTCCCATCTCCTGAGGGTCTCCTGTGGTGATTCAAGATGGCAGCCATCATGTCCGACCCAGACGGAACCGCTACACAGCAGCTCCGTTTACCCCTTCTGGTAAAGTGGTTTTACTATTTTTTGTCTGTCTGTCTCCTCTGCTGCATCCTTGCATGGCTTTAGTGACTTGGACCTGATTGGGGTGGCCAGAGAATGAAGACAGACAGATGGCAGACAGACAAAAAGCTCAGATCAGGTGGCCTGGGCTCTCAGCTGGGAAAGCTTCAGCATCACAGAAGGTGCAGTGTGTTTATTATATGGAGTTGAACAGAGAGGTGGGGTTATTGTGTACAGCAGGACAAGGAGGTGGGGCTATTACAAAGAGATAAACAAGGAGGCAGGGTTATTACAAAGAGATAAACAAGGAGGTGGGGTTATTACATAGAGATAAACAAGGAGGCGGGGTTATTACATAGAGATAAACAAGGAGGTGGGGTTATTACATAGAGATAAACAAGGAGGCGGGGTTATTACATAGAGATAAACAAGGAGGTGGGGTTATTACATAGAGATAAACAAGGAGGCGGGGTTATTACATAGAGATAAACAAGGAGGTGGGGTTATTGTGTACAGCTTGGTTGAGGGGATGTCAGTCTGGATAGGAGCAGTCACTGTAGGGGGCAGTCTTCAGGATGTAAACATCTGAAGTGGGGGAGAAAGCTATAGTAGACACACTACACCCACACTGTCTCACTCACACTAGGCCTCCCAGGGAAGGCTTTGCCATGCTTCTGACTTCACTTTAGGGGAGGCTTTACCATTCCTCCGTGGGTCTAAGGCTCTGGGTTCTTTGACATGGCTAGCTCATGTCAACACATACACCTGCTCAGCCCCGGCTTTCTTCACTCCACATTCCCCTCTTTCCCTGCCTTTTTCTCAATGGCTAGGGCTTCTGATTGAATATCAAATGAAACTGATGTGAAGGGCATCCTTGTCTGTGAAGTTCCTTAGAGAAAAATATCCAGGTTTTTACCATAAAGTAGGGTAAATGACTTGTTGGTTCTTCACAGGCATGCTACAATCTGGTGTGTGTGTATGTTTTAAATAGCACCCTATCCGGTCAATTCTAAAATAAAAGCCAGTGATAAAATACTATCACACATACACCCAAATCTTTTGTTGGACTAAATTCTAAACAATTGCTGAAATTACTCTTGAAATTTCATGGATGTGTTATGTGCATTTCAAATGCACACATTTGTGCCAAGTATCCTTTAATGATGGTATTTTACATGGGCATTGAAAAGAATTACCAGTTAGGTCTAGGGAGATGACTGAGTTGGGAAGTGCTTGCCTCGAAAGCATGAGGATTTTATTTTGATCCCCAGAACCCCTGTAAAAAAAAGTCCAGGCATAGTGACCAATGCTTTAATCCCGGTGCTGGGAAGGCAGGGACAGGTGGATCCCTAGGGCTCGGTGGTCTGCCAGTTTATCCTATGTGGCCAGCAGAGGCTATCCTCTGGCCTCCACACATGTGCATATATGTCATCCATCATTCATACACAGGTGTACCTGCATACACACACACACACACACACACACACACACACACACACACACACACACACACTTCCCCAGTTATGTGGGTAGTGTTGTGTTCCCTACCTCTCTTCCAAGCGTACCCTGAATTGACCCCAATGCATGGTTCTTTTCAGGAAAAATTTTCTAACAGGTCCCTGTTAGAAATCCCTGCAACTTGCTTCAAGTGCACTTTGTATCTCCACTGTTGAAGATTCCCATATTCCCACATTTCAACCTCCAAGTCCTCCAAAAAATTTTTTTGGGCACAATGATTGAAAGATGAAGAAACAGAACTTCCCTCTATATGACCACTGGAGATTTTGTGTTTAAAATTTGAAACAGTGGAGCTGTCAAATGTAATGTTTTCATTTGGTGAGGGGAAACTTTTATTCCTATATTACATATTTTACTGATTTGAGCAAGATCTTTAAAGTTGAGAGTTTTTTCACTTTAATTATGATGATTGTTGCTTATTACTAATTATAATATCCATTTTTTTGGTGACAGATCATTATGCATGTCTAAGACTATTTTCCTTAAAAATACATCGACGTGTCTCAAGGGTATGGAACTCAATAGCAGAGTCACTGCTTCCCATCATCCATTCCCTGGGTCCCATCTCCACCCCCTCCAAAGTTAATGGAATGAAAAAAAGTCTTCATTTTTACATATTTGTACTGTAATTGCTTCTTTCTATTCTTATTTTTCTACTCTCTGATTTATTTGAATGCTTCTGTATAGAGGAGTCAATCAAAGAAACTCTTTCAGAGCCAGCTTTCTACCTCTTGGGGTTGAAGATGACAATTTTAAGAATTTGTTCTGGTTGTGAAATTCTATGAGTCATCTGATCAGGACATATAAGGAATTGTTCTTACTGTTGTTTGAATTAGTGAGCAACAAAAGAGACTCTGGAGACTTCTCAGATGGGATAGAAAGAACAGCAAGATAATGAAATATTGAAGCGCTTTCTAAAGGCAACAATGAGTTCATCCTCAGCTGTTTCAATTGTGCTCATTCCCATCACAGACGATGATTATACACTTTGTGCCCAAGGTGATGGGGTCTTTGCTAAGTTAAGCTGGAGAGGTAGACTCCAGTAGTGACTAACCAAAGCTGTGTCTATCCCCAAAGCTTCTTCTAGATGCTCAGCTCACATCCATCTCTGCCTGAGCTGGGAGATGAGGAAGAAACTCATGTCTGATGCTGTCCTTTTACTGACAGATTCATATATAGTATCAGAGGTCAGACCTCAAGATGTCCGTGGGCCAGCTGCATCTTCGGAATCACTGCAAGAGCATGCATAACCATGGAATCATATCTGGGAGCTGGGAGCTGCCCTTGAACGTATTTGTGGTTTGGAGAATACATGATGAAGTTTGAGCACCATTCATGTAGAAGGTATGGTCAGTGAAGGAAACAAGACTGGAACCATGGTACAAGGCTGAGAAAATAAAAATTAACATAGTTTTACTGCCTTTGTTACAGCACAATGCTTCTAATTACTAAATGGATATTCTTTTGTCCATAAGACTTATTCTGCAAAATCAAGACCTATTTCAAAGTAGGGCCAAGGGCTATAGACTCAAAATAGAAGATGCTGCTGCTAAGACAAGTTCCAAAGCGACACCTATCACCCGCAACCCATGGTGTAAACGAAAGGGCAGGGAAACCGTGGGTCTCTAATCAGAGTTCAGTCTCGTGAACTCTACTCTGAATAGACTTGCAATGGGGGCTTGGCCCCTGGGACTTAGTAGCTAATTATAAGTACTGCCGGGGAACAATGGGTAATCTGCATCTCAGCTTCACGTTAGATTTGTCATAATTGTGTCTGTCATGGCAGCCAGGCAGAGGGAATGGAGACAAGCTGCAGCTTTCCAGAGAGGTTCCAAGATGCTGCTCTGCAGGCTGGAGACGGGGTGCCAGTTGTCAGCCACAGATGAAGGCTGAACCTCTCGTGTCAGAGGATGCAGTACACGCCCAGGTGCCTCTGTGTCGGAGGTCAATGACCCCTTGCCCTGGGCCATGAGGTAGCTAGTTTTTCCCGACAACACTGCCTTTTTAGTTATATCTCTCACTCAGCTGTTTCCCTTCAGTAAGTTGGGTATCGGGCAGTGAGCTTCCAAGTTCCATGTCAAAATCATTTGATACAATTCAACATCTTTTCAAGATGAAGGTTCTCATCAGACTTGAAGCTGAAGATGCTGTAAGTTGCTACCTGGGCTCTTTTAATAATTAAGAAAAATCACTTTGACTATTAAATTAAGAATGGATTGTGGTAAGATAGGCAAACATCAAGGACATATCTAGGAAGGTATTATAGTAGGTCAGGGAAAGATGAAATCTAAGACTTTGGAGGCATTCAAAGAAAGGGAAGCTATTTGGTAAATTAAAATTGACAGGGTATATTCGGAGATTGGCCATGGGGATGAGAAAAATGACAAGGGTAGCATCCTGCTTGGTTAGATGGGCAGAGCTGCCCTTACCCAGGAAAGTCAGAGTGATGGGGAATTCCATTCTCTTCTGGAGGGACCCAGTCTGTGCCACAGGCCCCTAAGATCAATGAGAAGAGTCTGATATCTGTGGGAAAACTGTGTGATACGAATGGGCATGAGGTAATTCCAAGCATGTGAATAGATTTCAGTATGTCAGAATGTCGATGAAGGATGTTCTGAACAGTTCTGAAGCATATTGGTAGGAGGATGGACCATCATTGATGCCAACACCAGAGAACAGGTGAGAAAGGAATGCTCTGGGGGCCTTTACAGCAAAGCTCTTTACTATTATCTCATTTGGACATTGTTCTAGCCATGTGAGGTAGGTGTTGTCCTCTTTTAGGTAACTGGTGTCCCAGTTTATCCAATTATCTGCCCAAAGCTATTGAATAGTGAACGGGTTTTTAAATATAAAACTTCTGAAGCTGGAGATCCTGTAAGTCCCACTGAGGATCATTAGGAGAGCTGAATAGAAAACCTCTTTAAACCTCTGAATTAAGACATGGTCTCCAGCCGGGCAGTGGTGGCGCACGCCTTTAATCCCAGCACTCGGGAGGCAGAGCCACGCGGATCTCTGTGAGTTCGAGGCCAGCCTGGGCTACCAAGTGAGCTCCAGGAAAGGCGCAAAGCTACGCAGAGAAACCCTGTCTCGAAAAAACAAAAAACAAAAAACAAACAAACAAAAAAAAAAGACATGGTCTCCAATGCAAGTGTTAAAAAAAATGGAGAAGAAACACTATAAATGGGGAAGAAACAGATATAGAGGTCATTACGATTGGCTTTAGTGTGACTTGACACAGTTAGAATCACCTGAGTAGGGAGCCTTACCTGAAGAACTGTCCCGGCTGCATCGATTGATGTGGGGAAAGCCAGACAAAAATCATAAGGTGCAAAAATTCAAATATCTAAACAGATGAATAGATAGAACATGGCATTCACAGATAACGGAATACTTTGTAGTCCAGGCTGGCCTTGAACTCACTGTTTCGCAGGAAGGCCTTCCACTGTGGCAGTCCTCATACCTCAGCCTCTCAACTCCCGAGCTTGCAGGTGAATACACCATTCCCAGCTATCATTTATAGTTTTCAAGTTTTGGTTGGGAATCTTAGCATTTAGCAGCTAAACTATCTTTCCAGCTTTATTATTCATATTTTAAAGGAAATGAAATTCCAACATATGCTACAAAATATTTGAAAGCATGAAAGAAAAGGTTTTATATAATTCTATTAATACAAAATTCATAGGACATAAAGGTTATTTGTAGGTGGGGTAAGGGGAGACTGGGGGATTCTGTTTAGTGGACAGTTTTAGTCTGGGCTGCTGAGACTGATAGATGGTGGTCATGGCTGTCCATCAGTGTATGTATACTTAATAGCACTGAACTGTGCCCTTTAAATGGGCAAAGTGATAACCTTCTGTATGTTTTATCACAATGAAAACTGTCTTGAAAGTGAGCTCCGCATGTTCAAGGAGGAACTATGTCTGATTTGTCAGAACATGCCATTTGATGGTAGCAACACAAATTCAGTTTTATGTAGTGGTATCTATGTGTATTTCCTACAGAGCTAAACAATCTGTTTGCATAAATTTAAATTGCATTTCCTTCTATGATTTCCAAATAACATGTTCAGAGAGCTGCCATAAATGAACAGTGGAAAAAAACAAAACAAAACAAAAACCTCTTCCCATACTTCCACATCCCAAGGCTTTCCGCCTCCTTCCTTAATGCTATGTATGCCAGGAAGATTCTAGCATCTGGACTCGATTTATTGCAGATTGTTATTTTGCCAAAGTCTGAAGAAACCATCCTACTCTTGGATTGTTCCTTGCCAGGACATAGATTTAAGTCAAGGAAGAGAGCTCCAGCATCCACAGAAGTCTCTGTATTATTCAATTTTTTTTTTTAATTTCTATTCTTCCCCAACAGCCTCAAGACCTGGTGTCATAAGCATGCCTGGGTTCCTGCCCGTGTGCTTTAAGCAAGTCCTTTCATTTCCTCAATAAGTCATTTCCTCCTAGAGCAGAGCCACGCTTTGCCATCTGCCGAGCGGAGTCCTGTCCGTGATTGTGTTCCCGGAGTCCGAGAGTAGATGCGGGTGAGGGCTGGGAGAAGAGCAAGTATCTACTCTGCAGGGCAAGTGTCTACTCTGCAGGTTCAGGGTCGCCTAGCAGGGTGAGCCTGATCCCCTGGACGGTTAAAACACACCCCGTGATTCAGCATTTTCAAACCCTGTCTCGGGTCTTTAAACCTTCGAGTTTTCCTAGCAGGAGCCTGACTTTGAAAGAGGACACCGACTTTGGCTTTCATCCAGTCTCTTTCATAAGCATTACTGGATGGCTTAATTTTCAAGACAGTATCCCCTGCACCTGCAAAAGATGCCTCTTTCAACGTTGCCATGGCGATTTCTTTCTCAAGCCCCACTGCATTTGAGTAGTTAGTAAGCTCACCTGACTCTGTCATTTCCTTTCTTCAAGACTTCCAAAGCAAATTCACAAGGCTAATGACTATTCCGTTCCTTATGCTGTAATTAACATTGCCACCATTTTGTTCACATACCACAGCTACCACGTGACCTGGGGCTGCTCCGTCCACCTGTGTGTCACCCCTGTCCTCCACAGGTGAAAGTCCTGTGTGGCCACTCGGCTGCACTTACTGTCCGCAATGGCCTGCTCTTTCTGTCCCCTTACGACACCCCAACCACGGAGAGCCCAAAAGGAGGAATTGCCCAGCATTTTCCAACTGTGTACTTGTGCCTGCCCAGCAGCTACCCAGGGCATCATGGATGCTGGTGTCAGAGAAGTGCTAGAGTGACATCCGGAGGTCCAGTGTCTGGACTAAGACACCATCACTCTGTGTGAAGCTAGCCGGTGACTTCATGGAACGGTGACCGGACTGAGTGACTAGTGCTGTGGGATGGTCTGTATGTCAAATCTGTTGATCTGATTGGTCAATCAATAAAACATTGATTGGCTGGTAGCCAGACAGGAAGTATAGGCGGGACTAACAGAGAGGAGAATTGAGGAAACAGGAAGGCAGAGAGGGAGACTGCCTGGAGCCGCCACCAGAACAAGCAAGATGTAAGGGACCGATAAGCCACAAGCCACGTGGCAAAATATAGATTAATAAAAATGGACTAAATATAAGAGTAAGAGCTAGACAATGATAGGCCTGAGCTAATGGCCAAGCAGTTTAAATAATGTAAGCGTCTCTGTGTTTATTTTATAAGTGGGCTCCGGGACTGGTGAGACTTGGTGGGACCCGGAGGAAAAATCTCTCCAGCTACAGACTAGACTAAAGGGATGTGACTCTCACTGCTCAAGGTTCTGGTAGCCTCTCCCTGGGATTAGCTTTCTAAACAGTCTCGGCTCAAAGCTGAGCCTTTACTTCAGCCCATAGAAGTTGGAGGGCAATGCTTAGGTACGTTCACCAGAACAAGGACAAAACCTATTACATAACAAATATTCTGGCTCCTTTTTGCCTGTGTGGTGGTTTTGACCCTGAGCTTGGCCAAGTCTCAAGACCATGATCACAAATCTACTTCTCAGGGGACAGAGGAGATGGCTTAGCAGGTATGTTAGGACACTTGCTGGGTAGGTATGAGAACCTGAGTTCAAATCTCCAGCAACATGTAAAAAGCTGGGCATGGCTACAGGTATGTCTGTTACTGGGATGTGAGGGTTGGAAACAGGATGTCTGGGGCTTGCTGACTACGAGCCTAACTCTAGGTTCAGTGAGAGATCCTATCTTAAGGGCATAGTGTGGAGCATGATAGAGCAGGATGCCCAATGCACTCCTCTGGCTTCCATGAATGTACACAAGTGTATGTATGTTCCTGTCTCTATCTTTCTGTGTTGTTCTTTGACTCTGTCTGTCTGTCTGTCTGTCTGTCTGTCTGCCTGCCTCTCTCTCTCTCTCTCTCTCTCTCTCTCTCTCTCTCTCTCTCTCTCTCTCACACACACACACACACACACACACACACACACTTCATAGTGGATTAAGGTAGAAACTAGGTTTAAGAGTCCTAAACTTGACTGCCTTGTCATTAGCCAGATGGTAACTTAATAGTAACTTCATTTGCTAGCAGTTTGCAGTGTAAAAACAGCTCAGTTTCTTTGTTCAGCTATTCAACATGAAATCTGTTATGTGAGCTAATATGCTCACACAAGAAAATTAACAGTTTTTCCATGCTACTTTATTGCTGATGGGACCTCCCGGTTGAAAGTATATCTTGGTATGGGAAGAAAGACACACACTTGTTAGAAAGCCATCATGAGTATTTACCAGTGGTTGAAGTTACAGCTGTGTAAGGCTTTCCCAAGACATATGGGAAAATTCCAAACAGAACACAGAGAAGAATGAAATAATAAATCCCATCTTGCCATCAGCAGCATCTTCACCCAGATGCCTGAGGAATCTGGAATGCTAGGCATGCTTTTGTGGGTAGCTGGATGGTCATCGTAAGAGAGGAACATTTTTCTCACTGTTCTCATCCCAGCTTGAGTGAGCGATCACATCGCCTAGCTTGGAAATGGATTTTCCCCCTCCGCAGTAGGTTTATTTGCTCAGGTTTCTGTTTGCCAGAGGAAGCCAGAGGGCCCGGGGCCAGGCACGAGGCATGGCTAGCTGTGCACACTGGAGAGAGCCATGTCCTCCTGTGTTTTGGTAATTTGCTATAAATTGGTGCTGCTGATCCTCAGAATTTTATCTAGTTCAGTTCTTCTCCTGTTGGAATAGCATTCGTTTTCCTTGGCTGTGGGATACGGTCCGTGATCTTCGCACTGGCCCTCACATTACTGGCTGGTGTTTCACGGTCACCGAATTGGCATAACGTCACCCACCTTCTGCATAGTTGACTCTTGTGTTTTCAGCAGCAAGGGCTGCTCACTGTTTTCCATCTTCGTTCAGGGAAACCAGAAAAATGTTGCTTTGAAATTGATTTTTTTTTAAAAAAAAGTATGTTTTTCTAATGAGATTCTTCTGTGCCCTTGATTGTGTTTTCCCAACTCTCTTTTGATTTCACACCGAGACTCAGTTGTTTTCGAAGTCTGGAGCCCAGGGGAAAAAGTGGGGGACTGTACTCTATGCTGATCAGAAGCCATATGGGTCTCCGGGGTTTCATTCGTATAGAGTTATGGAGGGGAACTGCATTTAGAGGGATATTTTGGCAAACTGGAGTGCGTCGGGGGAAAAGCGAACAGGTTGGTCCAAGCAGTGCATGATGAATAATTAACAGGGAGAAGTAGGCCTGGGCGAGACAATAGCTGTCTGCAAAGGCTGTGCTGAAGTACAGATAGGACTGTGGGGCAGTTAGTGGGAGGCAAGCTTCAGCTTATTATGGGATTGCATTGCAAGCAGTCAGTGTTGAAGCTGGACCGACTCGTGGAGAAGTGCATTTCCCTCTTTAGAAGTTATACACAAAGCCAATATGCAAGCATCGAGGCAGGTGTGATGGATGTGACTGAAATCCCCCTTGGGAGGCTGAGTTAGGTAGGAAGGTCACTTGAGCCTGTGAGGTCCAGGCCAGCCTGTGCCACATAGGGACACTGCTTTTTTTCTTTTCTTTGCAGGTGTGTGTGTGTGTGTGTGTGTGTACACTTGTGTGTTGAGACCCTGGACATCATCGCCCAAGTGCTATGCACCATTTTATTGATAAGGTCTCTCACTAGCCTATGACTTACTGAATAAGGCTGGCTGGCTGGCCAGTGAGTGTCAGGGATCCATCTGCCTGTCTCCTCCTTTCCACCCCTGGGATTACAGCAGTTACCACCCTACCTATAAAAAATACCTTCAAGTTTTTTTCGACAGTTTCAAGCATGGACATAAGGAATTTTAGTTGTTTTCACCTCCCCCGATTCTCCTTGCTCATTCCCCTTCTCCTGATGAAGCTCTTCTTCCCAGTAAGTGCTCCTTGGGTTTTCATGTCTTTTTTTTTTTTTTTTTTTAAATTTGTTGTAGTTGGGAGGTTACTCAGTGGAATAAGGGCAAATTACCAGTGACTACAACACTGAAGAATACCTCCCTTCCCCAACAACTGTTAATTGCTAGCAGTTCCTCAAGGAGCATGGGGCATCATGGACTCCCCCCCCCCCAATTCATGATGAAGTGTTGATGAGCCCAGGCATCTGAAGGTATTGTGCAGCCCAGCTTCTGTGAGATCGTAAGTACAAGTGCTATGTCATATCCGGAAGACATCTTTTTGCTTCACGCCTTGCCGTTTTCTGGCTCTAGTATTGTTTCTATTCCTATTTCAGTCATATTTCCTGAGCCTTGATGGTGGTGATATAGCTACCCTGTTTACGGGGGAGCACCTCATTACCATGTATTCACAGCATTTTGGTCAGTTATGGGTCTCTACATTAACCTATACCCAATTCAGGAAGCTTTTCTGACAAAGGCTGGGTATGGCACTAACCTATGGGTATAAAGAAGGTTGTTGACAATGGGACCCTTTAGCAAAGCAGGAGTCCTAGATTCCCTCGCTCTCTCTGTGATTTCCCAAAATACAGACTTTTGACAGGGTTCACAGAACCAGGGATAAGTTCTCTCCTGTGGAGAGGGCCTCAATTCCAATCAGGAAGCGGTTGGTTACCCACATAACAGTCATGCCCCTGTTGCGCTAGACAGTTGTTTCTTGTATGGCATTTCGTAACTGTAGCTCACAGGAGTCACAGCTGGATAGGACTGCTGATCATTTTTTCTCTCCCAACAGTCTACATAACACCCTCTGGAGCTATGAAAGCTACCCAGTGGGGAGGAGGCTGCCAGCCTATCTCCAATTTGATATCTCTGTGACCAATGTCTTTAGTTTTTTTAGCAATGGAGTATTACCATCAGGTTCTGGTGGACAACCAAGAGCAATGGCGACAGCCTCCATTCTTTTGAGGGTGTCTCTGGGACCTCCCTAACCGATGACTTGAACGGAGATATCCCACTTCTGGCACTGGAATTTTTGTTTACTAGCTATGACTTCTGGGAAGAAATTATCCACCAGGAGGGTACCTCTGTTTAAAGCTCTTGTTTTTAAATAATAATTGTTTAAAAAACTTGTAAAGTAGTAGGTTTTCATGTGGCGTTTACACACATCCTTAATTTTGGTTACCCCTCCTTTCCACCTTCTCTTCTCTACCTTCCCAACCCTTCTGCTTAGACCCTCCCACCTCCTAGTATTCTCTTCCTTCACTATTGCGTATATGAATTACATCTTAATTAATTACCATCCATTGATTGACATTTGATCTGGTTACATTTCCTCACTCTTATGATCCACGGGTCCTATGGAAGTCCTGACTTTGGCTTTTTGAAGAACCTCCATACTGACTTCCATAGTGGTTGTACCAGTTGACACTTGCATCAACAATGAACAAGTATTTCCCCTTGCCCACATCATCACTGTCATCAGTTTTATTGATTAATAGCCATCCTGATGGATTAATTGTAAATCTCACAGTAGTTTTTTTATTTCCCTGGTGGCTAAGGATGTTGAGCGCTTTAAAAAAGTGTTTCATTATTCATTTGTGATCTTTTGAGGGCTTGCTGTTTAGTTGGGTAAACCATGTTCTAATTGGGTTGTTTGTTTTCTGGATGACGAGATGTTTTAGGTGCATGTATATTTTGAATATTAGTTCTCCGCCAGATGTATATCTGGCAAAGATGTTTTCCCATTCTGTAAACTGCCTTTTCATTAGATTGATGTTTTTTTCATTTACTGTGTGGAAGCTGTGCAGGTTGGTTTTTTATCAACTCGACACCACAAACCTAGACGTATCTTAGAAGAGAGAATCTCCACTGGGGAATTGCTTCCATCAGATTTGCCTGTAGACAGGTCTGTGGGGGCATTTTCTTGATTAATGATTGATGTGGGAGGGCCCAGCCCACTGTGGGTGGTGTCACCCATAGGTAGGTGGTCCTGGGGTATTAAGAGAGCAAACTGAGCAAGCCAGGAAAAGCCGAGCACACACACACACACACACACACACACACACACACACACACAGGTCCTCATATTGCAGTGAGTGTGGGACCACTCATCTCTGTGCCTGTTGCAATAATGGGGAGCTACTGGGTGTCATCTGCCTGAGAATTTCCTTCATCTCTTCGTGACAGATTTTCTACTTCCTGTCTTCTTCTCTTTTGGTTCAGTCTTTCTAAGTTTTTTATTCTCTAGTAGTTTTCCTGAGAAAAGACACCAACAGAGCAAATTAAATGGACTGCATGGCTCCAGCGCCTTTATTCTAGCCTATGACAGACTGGTGATTTAGATGGATCTAGGTATGAACTCCCTTCATTCAGAATGTGGGTGACATTCCATTGCTTCCATCTTTTGATGTTGCTTCTGAGAGGTTCTGCCAGTGTGCTTTTCAGTCCTTTGCATAGGATGACTGTTTCTCAGTGCTGGGATTTTGTCCGGATTGAACCTGTTTGCACCTGTGCATGCTGTCACAATTTCTGTGGGTTCATGTGTGTACCAGTCCTTTGGATCTAAAGTTCCACAATCGCGTATGTGATAGATTAGATTGTTCTTCACAGTATTTACTCCTTACGGGCCAAAGAGATGGCTCTGCACATAACAGAACTTGCTGCTCTTGCAGAGAAGGAGGGGGGGGTCATTTCCCACCACCAACAGTGGTGGCTCACACCTGCCTGTAATGCCAGCCCCAGGGAATTGGGCTCTCTCTTCTGGTCTCTGTGGGCATCTGCACATTCATACAAACAGACACATGAACACACAGAGAACATAAATAAAAATAAAATCTTTAAGAGACTTTTTCTTTTGTGTGTGTATCAGTGTTTTGCTTGTATGTATGTGCACCGTGTGTGTGTGTGTGTGTGTGTGTGTGTGTGTGTATGTGTGTGCTGTGTGTGTGAGATACCTGCAGAGACCAGAAGAGAATGTCGGATCCCCTAGAACTGGAATTATAAATGACTGTGAGTTATCATGTGGGTGCTAGAAATCAAACCCGGGTCCTCTGGAAGAGCATCCAGTGCTCGTAACTGCTGAGCCATCTCTCCAGCCCCCCAAAAGCAAAATCTTGAAAATATGGATCTCCTCTCCTCTCCCTGTCACTTACGTTGGCGGAATGACTTCCCTACTCCTAACTCCAGGCCTGGTCACTTGGCTGACTTTGTCAGTATGAGGAGGGCAGCTGAAGAGCCAGCAGAGGCTTAAAAAGCGCACGTGTGCTTGGGTTTATTCTCTTCTATTTATGCCATCAGAACAGAAGAACACGCTGGTGGTCCAAAGAGGAAGATAAATAGCATGTGAAATGAAGCCAGTTAGTTCTAGCCAAGCCAAGCCTGCATCAGAACCCAGCTGAGCCCAGGCTGCAGCTGCCAGCACTCAGCTGATTCACAGGTCACCGAGAATGTATTGCTGTTATTTTAGGCCACTGTGGTTTTGGATGTTTTCCACATGGCATTTTGTGAGGATAGCTTTGGGTATTGGACATTGGTACCTTATTGGCATGAGAAATTGATAACAATTATGTGAGACAGATACAAAAAAAAAAGCAAAAAAAAAATGGCTTTGGTTTGGGAGACTCATGGGCACAAGCAAGCTGTGATATAAGTTAGAAAGAAAATGGCTGTGTTATGCAGGGAGGAATAAAGTATTTTCAAAAGTATCAAACTTGGAAATTGGAATAGATACCAAAAATATTTGAATTTTTGCTGAAAGATGTCCAGGCAAAGGGGTGAAACTGAGAGCTAGCTGTCATCAGCTGCATGTATATTATAGATCCTGTTCATCAGAGAGAGAAGCGTTCAGGAAAGAGCCAGTTTTGAAGGAAAATGTACACAGACAGGAGAGAATCCAGGGAATTCTGCGATTGCTGAGTTGAAAAAATAAGGCTTCTTTATCTTGGGCCATTTGAGGGACCATATGGAAGTCTCCTATGGTAGAAGCTCCCTAAAATATATACACATATGAACAGAATCTTAATGGAGTCACCCAATAACAGGTGAGACAGAGCCCAACCAGATGGGCATCTCTTGCCACCAAGAGAAACCTCCAATGCCAGGAATGGGTTACATCTTGTTGAATTGTTGGCCAAAAGGACCCCCATGGAACCCCCCCCCCAACCTCAGGCAGTTGTCAAGGCTTTTGGTGGCTCCTCACAAACTGATAGTAAGGCCCTGGAAACCAAGAGGCAGAAGCAGAAGTGGCCTTGCGTACTATGATTTCTAATGACCCACTGAATTTTTTTTTTTTTTTTGCTTTGTGTTTCTGCATCTCTGGACTCCTCAAGGTTAGAAGTTCTGTTTCTCAAATAAAACATGCTCTTGACAAAAAGACATGCAGCAATGGCCTCATTGTGCCACATTTTTTTTTTTTTTTTTTTTGTAATTGTAATTTTTGAGATAGGGTCTTGCTATGTAGTCTAGGCTGGTCTCGAACCATGACCTTTCTTCCTCAGTTTTGCAGGTGCTAGGATTTTAGGGGTGGTGGTTTGAATGAGAAACACCACTCACAGGCTCATGTAGTGAAGACTTGTGTCCTCAGCTGACCGTGCTGTTTGGGAAAGTTATGGAACCTTCAGGGAAGGGAGCCTTGCTGGAGGAAGTGTATCCCCGGGGTGGGGGTGGGGTGGGAGGGTGGGGGGAGTGGGGCCTGGAGATTTGATAACGTGGCCTCACTTTCTGTTCCCTTCATCTACTTCCTGTGTGCTGATGAAATGTGACCGGTCTGCTTCTCAACTGCCAGGCCAGCCTCACACTCCCACTGCCAGGCCTTCACCACCTCGATGGGCTGTATCCCCTCTGGGACTGTAAACCAGAACAAACCGGTTTGTTTTGCCCTTTTGTTTTTCTCTAACTTGCCCTTTTCAGAGTATTGTGTCACAGCAACAGAAAAGGAACTAACACTCAGTCTGTATTTGTCTGCACTTTAGACCGTTTGTATCCTAAGGCCCAAGGTCAAAAGAGGAGCAGGATTCTGGCGGAGAAAATTGATTTTTGGTCAGGAGTAAGATGTGGGACTACTTGTACACAATGTGGGGAGAGAGGAAGGCATATGTAGGTCATTTGCAGGGATCCTCATGAACATCTTTTCAAATCTCATCCTCTACTTGTAAATAGACACCACAATCAACTGGGCTAAAAAGCTGTTATTACGAATGGCTAAGACATTTCTAGAACGATTGTAAATCACCAGGAGAGCCATTAAGAACTGCAGAACTGAGAGTGAGGGATCTTAGACTGCATGGTGCAAGAATCAATATTGCTTGTGAGCTCAAGACAAACAGTAGCACCAGACGTTATGGTCATCATTAGAAGAGAGGCCCATCAAAGTCATGGAGAGTTGGACCTGTACAGGAAAAATATGGACTATCTCAATCACAGAGGCACTGCTCATGCGTCCCTTTAGGAGAATCTGTCATGGAAGGCATAATTGACTGACAGCACCAGATCTCTGCCTTTGGCTCCACCACAATGTTGGACAGAGGCCATGTTTTCTTAGATTACACTGGCCAATTATTGGATAAGATGCTGATGCCAGGCTGTGCTTGCCTGTTACAGGACCCTCTAATGAACATTTGCTTTAGAGGCTCCCCTTTGCTGTGGCTGAGACCTTCTCAGAACAGTGTTGGAGTCTGAAGCATTTCCCAGTCTGGCTTGTCATTGCTATTTCCTGGGTACTGACCTGCACTTTGGTCTGAGGCCTCTCCCACCTGCTCCTGATCCCTATCCCTTCACCCTTTACAGGTAGTTCTCTCTGTAAATCTCTTCCAAACCCATTCTCATACAATCATATGCTCAAGAAAATCCAATGCTATAAATGCCTCGTGGCGCTTTATGGCACTAGCTAATTGATTCTGCATGCATCGTTTTCATCCACTGTGCTGAACAGGAGAGACTCTTCAGCTGGGGAACTTCAGACTTCCAGTTGGAGGAAATATGTGTTGCTTTTGAAAACCTTCTTCCCAAATTTCTCTTTCTAAATGTCCTAGGAGTTGAATGTCGGACATCAAGATCAAGCTTCTACTTTTTGACTTTCTTGTCTAGCTCTCATGTCTTTGTCTTCCAGCTCTGTTTTCTAGAGACTTCCACGACATCATCATTCCAATTTCTGTTCTTCACTTCTAAGAGCCTGTTATTGCGCTAGTTATTTCCTTTCCGGATGATACCATTTTCAACCTCATGAACGCCCCCCCCCCCCCCGCCCCCCATCTATTTAAGGATGGTGTTACTAGTTACTTTTCTTATGGCTGCAACCTAATACCCAACAAGGAGCTATGTTAAGGAGGAAATGTTTATTTTTGTCCTCAGTGTGAGGACACAGTGCACCAAAGTAGGGGCAAGGTGGAGACGCAGGTGGTGACTTCCGGATGTAGCCGCAGGAGTGTGGGGCTGCTTGTTCACATCTAGGAAGTTCTGGGAGCAGAAAGTGAGGAATGTCCATGTTAGTCTGGCTCCCCCAACCCTTCCCTTCTTAATTAGTCCAGGATCTCAGGCAGTGGATTGGTGTGTGGGTTCCCCCAATCCCTGTTAACTCTTGTCTGGAAATGTCCTCAGACATGCTCAAAGGATGCTATGGTGGTTTGAATTAGAATGGCCCCATGGGGTCACATATTTGAATGTTTGGTTCCCAATTGGTAGATTGTTTAGGAGGGGTTAGGAGGTATGGCGTCGCTGGGGGTGTGGGCTTTGGGGTTTCAAGAGCCCACATCAGGCTCAGTCTTCCTCTCCTTACCTCATACTTAGAGACCAGATGTAAGCTCCCAGCTGCTGCTCTGGTGCTGTGCCCATTTACCTCTGGCTGTGCTCCTCACCATGATGATAAGGAACTGATCCTCTGAAACTGTAAGCACACTCAAATTAAACACTTCCTCTTATAAGTTGCCTTGGTTATGGTGTTTCTAACCATCCATAGGACAGTAACTAAGACAAATGCCTTGATAATTAATACCTTGCATATTTATTTATCCAATCAAGTTGATAATCAAAATTAACCATTACAAGCCTACCACTTGTCCTCTTGACACCCAAACACATCACTTTAAACCATGATAGCTCAGCCCCTGGTCCCCAAAATCTCATAGCCATTTTAAAATGTAAAATACAATCAACCCAGCTTCCAAAGTTCCATAGTCTTAACAGTATCACATTGTTCAAAATTATTTTACTATAGTAGCAGGAAAAACAACTAAGACAGACTTCCTTTCAAAATGTTCATGTTAGACTCTTGCTCCTATGTGAACTCTTCTTTGCCCTCATATTTTATGGATTTTGTTCAATTGGAGAATTTTCTACCTGCAGGAGTAAATTATATATATTTATACATGTATATATATACATACATATATACATATCTGTATATATATGGTGTGAGGTAACATAATTAAATCACCCCAAAGTCCCAGTAGACTTAGGAGACAGCGAACCCTTAGACTCACCACTCACCACAAGTGTGTTGCTCACCCTAGAAGACATTAAAAACAAGAATGGGGGGCTGGAGAGATGGCTCAGAGGTTAAGAGCACTGACTGCTCTTCCAGAGGTCCTGAGTTCAATTCCCAGCACCCACATGGTGGTTCACAACCATCTATGATGAGATCTGGTGCCCTCTTCTGGCCTGCAAAGTGACATGGTGGCAGAATGTTGTATACATAATGAATAAATAAGGTTTTAAAAAAAAAAAGATCAATACTAAAAAAAAAAAAAAACAAACAAACCAAGAACGGGTACCCAGATACCAGAGAAGACAATGTCTACTTCCTCCTGGTCTTCTGTCTTTGTAGAGCATCACTAAGAATTCATGAAGGCAGTGGCTCGGTGAGCTGTCTCTGTCCTAACACTCGTCTGAAGCGGGTTTCAATAGGAGGTGGAGGTTTGTGTTCAGGAGGTAGGCTCTAGGAGGTACTGAAGCACAGGAGGCGGAGTCTATCGGGAGATTTGAAGGAGACACATGCCGAGAGACGTTTGTAGGGCAGCCGCAGGGTTATAGAAAGGTCAGGTACTAGAATAAAGACCCAAAGAAGACAGTGAAGGGCAAATAAAGGCGTGGAACAACACAACAACACGCCATGTTAAGAATTCCCCTGCTGGGGCTGGAGAGATGGTTCAGCGGTTAAGAGTGCTGGCTGCTCTTCCAGAGGACCTGAGTTTGATTCCCAGCACCCACATGGTAGCTGGCTCCTGGGACCATCTGTAACTGAAGTCTCAGGGGATTTGAGGCTCTCTTCTGGCTTCCTATGGCATCAGGTATGCACATCCTGCACAGACATATGTACAGGCAGGACACCCATACACATAAAAGAGATTTAAAAAATTAAAGGTCATTAAAAAAGAAGACTCTCCCTGCTGAGAGCAATCGCTAGTCTATCTTCTTTTTGTTTGTTTTTTAAGTTACCTTTTATGTATCTTTGTGTGTGGGGGGGCACATGCCACAGAGCATGTGTAGGAGTCACAGGACAACATGAAGAGTCAGCTCTCTTGTTCTGCCGAGTGGGTCCCCGGGGATTGAACTTAGGTTGTGAGACTTGGTGGCAAGCACCTTTACCTGCTGAGCCATTTCACTCTTCCCAGAATAAGAGAATTCTCCTCTCTAAACCCAGCCTATAATACCATTATTGCCCTGTGGATGAAACTGTCTTTTGCTGGCTGGACCAGGAAGTCCATTATCAGCTACAACATTGGTTCCATGAGAAAATGTACCCAAACACCAAACTGGAGGATCTACAAAGAAAGTTTTAAACACTCCCCATTATACTCCAAGGAGTCTTTAGGCGTGTAAATCTTAGTTACAGCGAGCTGTATTATAAAGGAAATATTTTCACAGAGATAACTCTTTTAATCTATAGGCAATATAGGTCATTAGAGCATTCTGCTCAGACTTGGGGCCCATAAGTGGAGGATGTTATGGAGAGATTGGAGTGGAGCCAGGGGAGACAAAGTGAATGATGAAAGGTTTTGAAATACAGCCCTTCAGGGAAAAGTCTCCATTAGCTCAGAAGAGAGAGGTGTGCATAGACTGAATATCAGCCTTCACACTATGGAGGGATGCTACATTATTGACACCTACTCGTCTTTTCTCTGTCCACAGAGGGCAGTATAGAAGGAAATGAGTTTAAAATGCAGAGGAAGGGATTTAGGCTGGTCATCTGCCAACCCAAAGATCAGAGACCCGCTCCAAGTACTCAAGAGGCCATCTCGCCAGGGAGCAGCTCATTCCTGGGACTCTTTTTGATTTCTCTGATTGTTTGCATGTCAAGTTCATGTAGACCTGCTCATCTGCTTACAGGTGTTTATTTGTTATATTTGTAAACTGGTGAGCTGGGTCCAAAAACACGAAGTATGAAGTGGACTGAAGTGTGAACAGTCCACATAAGAGCAGTCTCGGCCTTCAGCCTGTCTCTGACAATGCTGCCCAGAGGAGAATGGGGTCTGGAAATAGGGTGGTTGGCAAGATTGTTGATTTAGCTCTGTGATACACTTGGTACCATCAGGCCACATCTCAGGTCTTGTTGGGGCAGTTCTTTTATTTTTATTTATTTATTTATTTTTGGTTTTTCGAGACAGGGTTTCTCTGCATAGCTTTACACCTTTGCTGGAACTCACTCTGTAGCCCAGGCTGGCCTCGAACTCACAGAGATCCAGCTGCCTCTGCCTCCTGAGTGCTGGGATTAAAGGCGTGTGCAGTCCGTATGTGTTCAGGGGAGTGTGGACAACACAGAAAAGAACAACCAAGACGGAGAGAAGAATCTAGAAACTGGGTCACGTGGGACTAGTTGCAGGAACTGTGTGGTGCCTGGGAGGTGAGGGGCCAGGAAAGAAGCTGTTTGCAAAGATTTTCAAGGGCTTTCAGGTGGAGAGGAGATTAGAATGGTTGGTTCTCAGCAGTTCCAGAGGGCCAGCGTGGGGGCAAGGAGCCCAGGTTGCAGGGACAGAATGTCAGCCGAGAAGGGAGCAATTGTAATTATTGCAGATGATCAAAGGGATTGCGGTGTCTAGTGACGTAAGAAATACTTGTGCAGAGATTAACTATCAAAAGAACACTGGAGGGGGAATTTCTGAACTTTTTTTTTTTCATCTTGTTAATCAGATAACTTTTTTTTTTTTTTTTTTTGAGATAGTGATCCAGCAAGAAGCCCAAGCTGACTTTCGACTTGTAATCCTCCTGCCTCAGTCTCTCCGGAGCACCAGCATCAGATGCACAGGGATCACCACCACACCTGGCTGGGCTCAGATGGAACTTCTTGGAAAGTGAAGGCTTAGCAGAAGTCTTTTTTTCTTGTGGTGCTCTAGAGGGGTGAGCCTTGCAGTCTTAACCACTAGAGGGACTCAGGGCAGCAACATTGCTGGGCCACCATCCACTCTGCCGTGAAATCACAACGGACGCTAGCCCTGGTTTGGTCTCCACAGTTCTGTGGCCTGCCCTATCTTCCCCATAAATCTTGCTGGAATGAAAAGATCTTATTAAACTCATCAACTTCCTAGAGGCCTCTGTACATGAGGAACACTCAGGGCTATTTACCGTCTATTCAATGTTCCATTTGTATACTAAACAGGCCTCTTCTAGGAATCCAAGCACTTCTTAAATAACAACAACAAAAAGAATTAAAACCTGTGAATTTAGAACATATAAAAATTTGCAAGCATTTAAGCATTGCTTGATACGTGCATTTACATGTGCACACACATATATGTACATAAGCATGTATATGTATAAATGTATATATATATATCCATACACATATGTACATATATATATTTATTCTTCTAAAATCACAATATATCTGAGACTCTTAAATGCTATAAATGTCCTATAGGCAGAAATGCACAGGCGAACCATCAGAATGCTGCATACACGAAGTAAGCGGTGGATCTGGCTGTGCAGTTGAGATGATTCTCCCCCCTCCAAAATATTGACAGTGCCACCTGGTTTCTTCTCGGTACTTAAAGTAAAATGCTGGAGGGCATGGGTGGCAGGGAGGCGCTGGCAGGCAACAAAAGGCACCGGAACTCAATGGTTTTTGAAAATCCTCAATCCTTGCAGAGGCAAAAAGATGTAAAATTAAGAACTTTCCCTGGGGCGCTGGTGAGATGGCTCCATGGTTAAGAGCATGTGCTGCTTTTACAGAGGATCAGAGTTGGGGTCCCAGTATCTGCTTCCCTTGGCTCAGAACATCCTCTAAGCCCAGCTCCAGGAGACCTGCTCCTGTGGGCACCTAACTCACATACATAGGTCTACACACAAACAATTAAAATAAAAATAAAGTGCATGAGGGTGCACGCCTTTAATCTCAGCACTTAGGAGGCAGAGGCAGGCAGAGTTCTGTGAGTCTGAGGCCAACCTGGTCTACAGAATGAGTTCCAGGACAGCCAAGGCTATGTCTCAAAACAACCAAATAAAATAATGGAAACTTAAAAAAAGAAATTATGTTTGAGCAAGGAATTCAAATGGAAGGGGGAAAAATCTCCAATGGAGATTGAACAAGTTTTGTTAAAACTGCAAAGATGTCAGGCACGTGCAAGCCTTCCCAAGACACAAAGGATAAATGAAGTCCACAGTCTCTGTCTAGTGATGACGTCATTTGGAAGCTCAATGGAAATGTCCTTCAACCCCTCAGGAGGAACCCACATAGATAAAGAAGGGCTCGACTCAAAAAGAGCTGCGAACACAGCTTTCATGTAAGGGGAAATTCATGGGAAACCCACAAGGTATTTGAGGAAATCATTTCTGCAAAAACGCCACCAAACCGAAATGGATGGAAAGGGTACAAAATGATAAGGCAGCTGGTGGATCTCAAAATTGCACCAGCAGGGAGCAGGTTCCCTGAAAAAAGAAAGACCCAGAGGGTGTGATCAGCCTGGCCTGGGGGAATTCTTCAAGAAGCCTTAAGGTTGCAGGTTTTAAGACTGGCAATTTTATTTATTTATTTATTTTAATCTACTCTTATTTCTAGATAGGGTCTTGCAGTGTATCCCAGGCTGGCCTAGGACATGCAGTCCTCCTGCCTTGGCCTTCTGTGGGCTAGGATGTGGGAGCCCACAGAGGTTTCTTAGTGAGATCTGAGCTTGCTTTACACAGTAGGGCTGCATTAGGGGATGGCTTGACCACGTGCATGGTTAAGCAGGTATTGGGAATATTCTGCACTTGGCTGTGTTAGGGGGAGGTCTTTTGCTCCACCCCTCAGCCCTTGACCAGAGACAGAAGGAGCTGGTGGGTTCAGATATGGCACAGAAGCTGAGATTCTTCATGATAGACCTAAGCACACATGCCTGTCTGGCCCAGGAGTCAATAGACTGAAAGAGAATCTGGGGAAGAGTAGGTTCCAGTCCAGATGCCCATGCTACAGAAGAACGCAACTGACCAGAAATGAATATTAAATACAAAGTGATGAATTTAGCATGGTTTTAGTTTTGCTTGCAGTTGCTGTGATTAATCAACTTTAATAGAGAAAGGGTTTATTTAACTAAAAAACTCTAGGTTATAGACCATCATTTTGGGACAGTCAAGGCAGAGACTCCTAACAGCTACTCAAAGCCACAGTCAAAAAGCAGGGAGAGAATGAAGTACATGCATGAGACTCATCTCACCTTCTTCATTCTTAAACAGCCAAGGACCCAAACCAAGGGGATGGTGCCACCCACAGTGGGCAGAGTATTCCATTAACCAACATGATCAATATAACCCATCATAGACATGACCACAGGCCAACTTGACTTTGACAGTCTCCTTATTGACACTTTCTCCCAAGGTGATTCTACTTTATATCAAAGTTGACAAAACTATTACAGGTACCTAAACAGCAACACAGAACAGTCAACACATGTGAGTGTAATTGCCTTTTATACCTAACATTAAAACTACAATCTTCACTTTCCACAGCTCAAGTAGCTACTGTGTGGAGAGTTCTCTTACATGGCTTTACTAAACCATGCATCTCCATCTGTCAGTGTTAGTTTGGGTTGGTTCCAGGTGTTGACTGTTATGAATCAGCCACCACAAATATTAACATATAAATCTTTAGGGGGAATGCATTTTTAGTTTCTTGAGTAGGTTTCTAGTGACTGTATGGTAAATGCATGCTTAACTTTAAAAATAAATGTGGCAAATGATTTTCTAATTCTCCATTCCTATCAACAGTGTGGAACTATAGTAATCTCATTCACCTGCAACTCACACATACACGCCTTGGCTTTTCTCTCATCTTCCTTTTCTTTCACTTCTATGTCCCCAAAATTATTTCCCCCCAAACTATATGCACCACGTCATTGTTTCGAAGATACCCATCCTAAAGCAGTTCATCATGGGACTTGTTATAAGTTGGGGTGCATCTATGGACAAGGGACAATGGGGGACTCTGGTCAATAGAAGGTACAAGTGTGATATAAGTCAATTGCTGAAGGCAGAAACCCTGCAGAGGATTCTGGGAGGGCATCTGTTGACTGCTGGGGGCACGCACAATGGCATGAGATGTGGGGTTCGCGCTCCAACTACAGTCACTGGAATTCTCTACGAGGCCGTGAGCCTCCTGTCACAGAAAGAGCTCAAGGATTGATTGAATGCTCCCCTGTCAACGATGCTGTCAAAAAGACTCCTGGGAGAGTGGACCAGGTATCCCCGAAAGATACTAGCTTGCAGTTATGAAGCTACACACTAGCTCCTTCTCTCCTCTAGGTGTATAGTGTGCCTTTGTCATGCCCATTTCATCCATGAGGAAGAAAGACACAGGCAGGTTAGGTAGGTAACCAATGTCACACAGCATGCAAGGTGTAGGTCAGACACCTTTCTTAGTTAGGCTTTCTAGATACCTTACTCTGAGCCACTGTCCTCAGTGATTCTAAAACAGACGTAGTCTAAAGGCGTTCACATTTGGGGCAGGGTTGTTTTTAAGATATAACTCTGTATTTAAACGTGAAAAAGATTTCACATGAAGATCCTGTTTTCCAGTTTCTATGGAAAATCGGGGGAAAATCTGTCAAAACTGGTCTTGCAGACTCTGAGGTTAAGTCAACAAGTAGGAGGCGCTAAGGAGCGGGTGCCTCCTTCAGCTGACTGCTAGCTTGGGAAGTTTTGAACCTGTGGGAAGTGAAGGGTCCAGTCGAAACTGAGTTGTTTCTTGCAGAGCGTGGAGCTGGGCCCACCTGGGGCCTCAGTGGTTATCCAAGAGATGAACACCCACTCTGGGTCCTCTCCCCCTCCCCTCCTCAACTCTGATGAGGAGAAGCTGCTCACCCTGCTGGACTAAGAGATAACACACTAGAACGTTTTTTTCTTTTTGTCCCAAGCAGGACGGGGGCTCCAGAGACCTACACATCCCGGGCTAGGCCTGGGTTCAACAGGCATTTTTATCAACTGGAAATGTTTGCTTCTTTACCAATAGTGTCTGTGCCCGAATAACCGAATAACCGTCCCCAGGCAGGTGCTTTGCATTAGGTTGAGCACAATGAGTTCTTTGTAGAGTCCTGGCAGAAGGGAGTGGCAGGCAGCCTCCACTTCTTGCTCCTTAGCAGGGACTGGGCACAGTTCTGAGCCATGGGGCTCAGAGAGGCTGTGTGTGTGTGTGTGTGTGTGTGTGTGTGTGTGTGTGAGAGAGAGAGAGAGAGAGAGAGAGAGAGAGAGAGAGAGAGAGAGAGAGAGCACTTCCCTAAGCCACTTGCCACTCAGCTCAGAGTTATTCTCTCTCTCTCTCTCTCTCTCTCTCTCTCTTTCTCTCTCTCTCTCTCTCTCTCTCTCTCTCACACACACACACACACACACACACACACACAGAGAGAGAGAGAGAGAGAGAGAGAGAACTTCTCTAAGCCACTCAGCTCAGAGTTGCGCTCTCTCTCTCTCTCTCTCTCTCTCTCTCTCTCTCTCTCTCTCTCTCTCTCTCTCTCTCTGTGTGTGTGTGTGTGTGTGTGTGTGTGTGTGTGTGTGTGTGTGTAGGCTTTGCTCCAGTGTCGTCAGCAAAGCTCATTGGGAGAGGGCAAGTCTGGGGCATGGCCTGGATGACAGTATGACGCACACACCTAAGCCCCGAGGCCACTGATCCCCCGCGGAGCCAAGCCTGTCCTCCCTTGCTGGCCAGACTCCCAGGCCAGCCTTTCTCTGCAGAGGGCCACCTCCCTCATCCACACAGGAAGGAGGGAGGGCTCTGCCTGGAGTGGGAAAGGAGCCACACCAGTGTCCTGTCGTGTCCACACTTAGGAGTCCCCATACCCAAAGAAAAGTGCCTTGTTCTCTTACAGGCGATTTTTACCCAGGAAATAAGAGGACTATAATAATCTTAAAGTTGCTTAGCAGTCTCGTGCACTTATATAACAAATGCACATCATGTTCACCTCCCTTTTTCTCATGCCTCCCCCGCCCCCCGGGGGGGGGCTTCTCAACAGCCCCCCTCCATTTGCATGTTTTTATTTTGTGTGTGGCCCACTGAGTTTAATTAGTTATTAGTCCAAATGTGGGTAGGGGGTTGTTCAGTGGAGTAAGGGCAACGTACGGTCCCTGATGAGGGTGGGGCTTTGTGGGCCTCTCTCCCCGTCCATGATGAACTGTTCATCCCACCCATTCTTTCCCTTCCTCTTATGTGATGCTCCCTGACCTTGGGGAGGGGGACACAGCTGTCCCATTTAGGGCAGAGCGCTCCACCATCACTTACCCTCAGGCGGTTTTGGGTTTCTGTGTTAACCTCTGCCTGGTGCGATGTGAAACTTCTCTGATGAAGGCTTGGGAACCTGAAGCTGGGGCTGGAGAACGAGGATGTGGGGCCCTCTGTGACCCTAAAGGCAATCAGGCGCTGGTGGTGTTTTTTTTTTTTTTCTCGTGTGTGTGTGTGTGTGTGTGTGTGTGTGTGTGTGTTTTAAAGCCATTTTGCTCCCCTGTCTTCACCTCTTGAATACTGGGACTCAAGAGAACAATTTTATTAGTATATGTTGTTATACATAATAGATTCATTATGACATTTTCATACCCATGCATAGTATAGTTTATCATAGTCATACACACACACACACACACACACACACACACACACTAATTCTCTTCTTTCCAGCTAGCTCTCTCTCTCTAGTCACGCCTTTCTGAGGGTGGGGCAGGAAGGTAGCTCCGTGGGTGGAAGAGCAAGCCTGATGCTCTGAGTTTCATCCCTGGTGGAAGGAGAGATCTGATTCTCCAGAGTGGTCTTCTTACCTCCGTAAGAGTGGAGTGGCATGAACATGCCCACGTATACATACACATTGCATGTACACACACACACACACACACACACACACACACACACACACACATACACACTGAGTAATAAATAATAAATAAAATAAAATTTTGGTGGCCCCACGAGTTTCCTTAAGGCTGGTTACAGGACTCCCTGGAGGAGTTTGTTGACAGGATCAGGGACACCTTATCTGTGGCCCCACAACTGAGGAAAACGCCCCTCCCATATCAACCATCAATTGTGTATGAAAATCCTCAGAAAGGCGTGGAGTCCTGTGAGGCCCGCCCCCTTTCCATGGCAGACAGGGTGTTGACGGGCCCAGTCTTGTGTGAGGAATCACAGCTGCCATGGGTTTGAGAGTGCTAGAGCCGTGTTGTATTAGTCAGGGTTCTCTGAAAAGAACAGAATTGAGAGAATGAACATACTCTTTAAAAGGGGATTCATTGGACTAGCTTACACATTGGGGTCTGGGTAGTCCAACAATGGCCGTCTCACACTAGAGAATCCAGTAGGTTGCTCAGAATACAAACCTGGGTGTCTCTGAGGTCTCAATCCAGTGCTGAAGGCCTGAGGAATCCTGGAGAGCTGTTGCTTTTTATGGTGGAAGCCCTAAGGGGTTGCTTCTAATGTCAGTGAAGGAATGCCACAGCAGTAAGATAGAAGAATTACCAGCAAGCAGAAGGCAAAATTTCTTTTTTCCATATCGTTTCGTCTAGGCTGCCACAAAAAGTGCCACCCATGCTTAGGGTGGATTTTTTTCATGTCAATGATCTGATCAAGAAAATCTGTTACAAAGGAGAAGAAAGGTGAGGAGGAAGAGGAGAGAAAGTAAAAAGATAAGGAGAGAAGGAAGGAAGAAAGAAGAAAGAGAGAAAGAAGGGAACGAAGGAAGGAAGGAAGAGAAAAGGAAGAGAAAAAGATAATTTGTTACAGGTGAGCCTAGCAGTTTGCCTTTTAGTTCATTCCAGATCCAGTCATGTTGACAACCAAGATTCGCCATCACACCTCACGCCCGGAAGTCAGCATTCCTCACCACTCCCCATTTCCTCCAGTTCTTACATTCTTTCCACTCCCGCAGGGTTTCGTGAGCTTTGAACGGTGTGGTACGGACGCTCCGTTTATGGATGGGCCTTATTCTCAGTGCTCATGAGTCTCTCTCTGCTGACCACTGCGAAGAAAGCTGCCCCACGCTGACAGCGGCAGTCTTCTGTGAACATAAACGTAATTACTGATAAGGTCATGTGTTGGGCACATCATGCCCATTTGAATGCTGGGGATTTTGATGGTAGTGAATCTGGAGGTGCAAAGGGTTCACATGGTGGGTAGAGGCCAGGATACCGATGAACAACCTATCATGAATGGAAGGCCAGGTCAGCCCTAAGGCAACCACTTACTGCCAAGTGCCAATGACACCTGGGATTGAGAAACACTGTCTTGGAGGAAGGTGTCTGTTTGCTTTGCATTTGATTTTTTTGTTTTGTTTTGGGACAGGGTATCATGGCACCCAGGCAGGCCTCAGCTAAGGATGACCTGAAACTCCTGATCTCTAAGTCTCTGCCTTCCACATGCTGGGATTAGAAGTGGGGACCCCAATGCCTGGCAGTTCTTTTTAAATACTTTTCAAAATTTAGATATTTAAGATTTTTTAAATGATAAGGGCTTAGATGTGACTCGGTGGGGTAGCACCTGACTAACAGACACAGGCTCTGGGTTCCATCCGAGCACCGCCAAAAAACCAAAATAACAACCAAAATTTATTATTTTCTAATCCGAGGAATAAAGTAAGTTATTCAACATACAGGTAAATACGATGGAATTCACGAGTATCACCTCATTATTGATGGATGACAATCTTGGCGCACAGTGGGCTCTCAATATTTGTGCAATGAATGAATGCATGGCATTGTGCAATCATGTGTCTTTCTTGGCTTGTTATAAAGCTGTTATTGCCTTTTCTGAACCAGTCCACAGCTTTGTGGGGAGTGGGGGTACATACTGTACAGTCTATTTGTATTTCAGTACACTTGCTTAGTTTCCTGCTTTGGATTTTAGCAGCTGAAGCGCTGACTCCAGCCATGCTCCGTTTAATAAAATATTGCCAGATTTATTAGTAAGCTTGGCCTCTCCCCCTTCTCAACCCTTCTGCTATTGTTTGGGTGAGTTTGACTTGAAACGTTTCCAATGTATCTCTGCAAGAACAAGATTTGGTATTGATATGGATGGCAGGCATAAAGCTGTTTCTCATGGAGGAAGAAATATCCCATAATCAAACGATTAAATAGTTATGTATACCCCTTGACTCACACAACTCAAAGTTGTATGATTCATAGTGTTGGCAACTGGGGGCCTTGGTAAAACTGAGTCCCACTTCTGGTGCCCCTTGGCACCCTCCCAAGTTGCCCATGGCCCTGGGTCCCCGTGGACTGTTTTTGCCACATGGCAAGTGGCCCATAACGCTGTCACCACCTGAATTTCTGTCAGACTTGTTTTTTATTTTATAAGAATTGAACCAAAGGCTTTGAATATGCCAAGCAAATTCTCTACAACTGAGTGACATCCCAAGGCTCTGCCTGACACTGTCATGTGGCTCTCTGATCCTCCTCTAGATATGAGTTCTCTTGGGGCAAGGGCTCTGTCTCATCCAGCCATTTCTGTATTCTCAGTGCTTTGGATGGTAGAAGACATTCACTAAATATTTACTGAACTAATGAGTTGCAGGGCAGAGGGACTTCGACACTGAATGGTCTACCCAAGTCCATACCAACCCCCCGTCAGAAGTGGTCACATTGCCAGTGACCAGATGTATGGTCCCTGTGTGACCTACCCAATCTCTATTCGAAATACTGGATTCTTGGCTTTATATCCTCGAGTCCCTGGAGCCTTCGATGAGATGCAAAATTGCCAGAGAGCAGCATGGCACTGACACTATCCCAGGTTGTAGAAGCCACTGCAGAGTGATCTTGTGATGTCACACGAAGGCCAACCTGGTTTGCTTAGGACAAAGGAATTTCCTGGCTTGCAAGACTCTTAGTGCAGTGAATTGGTCACTCTATGTGACAACAGCCTTCCATTTCCGTGGAGATCTGTGATGTCCTGCAGTAGACACCTTCTCTGTCAAACTGTGTCCTGTTGCCAGGCAATCATGGTCCCTTCCTGGCATATGGGAGACATCTGGGTGGTCACTGAATTTAGAAGTCGCAGGACCAATATATCTTCACAGGGACAAATTAAGGCAGTTGCTACTCAATTTAAAGTAAAGGCTGTGTGTGTGTGTGTGTGTGTGTGTGTGTGTGTGTGTGTGTGTGTGTGTGTGAGAGAGAGAGAGAGAGAGAGAGAGAGAGAGAGAGAGAGAGAAAGAGAGAGAGAGAGAGAGCTCTGATTTTCAACACTGACGGCACTTTAGAAAAGTGCAAACATTATGGAAAGCAGCAAACAGTGCTGCAGGTGAGTCCTCTCCAGTGGCCCCTGAATGACAGCAGCAGCGGCCTGACTGACATGTTGCATAGGGAGAGACTGAAATGCAGAGTACGGCGAGTGTCCAGTCAGGGATGTGGGTCCAGGCCTATTAATCAGGGAGTATCCAGAGTAATTTTTATGAACACAAGTCAATATTCTTGGGGGTGTGAAGAGGAATAAAAATAAACCCTAACTTAGCTCCTGTTACACTTCTGATAATTGCTTCCTGATTTCCACGTGCACTATCACACCTAATTTTCATAATATCTTCTTGAGCAAGTTAATCCCTCTGACTGCTTCCTTATATGAAACAATACTAGTAAATAATTCATGAGGTCATGGTGAAGATTAAAGGAACGCATTTGAACCACAGAGCAAGCCTGTGTCCGCTGCTAGTGTCACCAAGGCAGGTACATCTTGGTTTCATATGAAAAGAACCTCGCCTTCCACATGTTACCCAACAGGCCTAGGATGGTCCCTCCGTAAACCAGAGCGGAGAGTCGCCTGAATCTCATTACCTCATTTCTTTAGCTCTAGGGCTGATATACATGTAATGTAAGAAAAATAAAACCAGGGCCAGCGAGATAAGCCAGAGGTTAAATAAGTACTTGGTGTGCAAGGCTGACAGCCTGAGTTGGATCCCCAGGATCCACACAAGGGTGGAAAGAGAGAACCAACGCCACAAAGTTGCCCTCTGACCTCCGTGTGCATTCCGTGGCATAGGTGTGTCTACACGTACCCAGATAATAAATATTTAGAAAAGAAGAGAGCAAAACCTCTCCGGGGGCTGAGGAGAGGGCCCAGTGGAAAAAGAACATCCTGATTGCTCAGGATGTGAGTTTCTTCTTTGGGACACCTGGAACCCACGTAAAGCCGGTTGGGGTCACACGCGCCTGTCGTCAGAGTGCTCCTCCGTCGAGCTTTGGGGCAGAGGCAGGTGAATCCACGGAAGCTTTAGCCTAGCCAACTTGATGTGTGCAACCGGGCACAACTAGGGACTCTGTCTTTAACAAGGCGGAGGGTGAGTACTGACCCCCGGGCTTGTCCTCCGACTCCCGCACATACGCTGTGGCGCATACCCACTTGCCCTCACGGACAACGTTGACAGAAAATCTAGTTTTCATCCTGTAGGGAGCACCGCAGAGACAATCAATTTCAGTTGTCGGGTTCAGTGGTATTTCCTTCTGCTGCAAGGATCGAAGGGAAAATGTTACACCGTTAATAAAGACAGCAGATAATAAAAAGACTTTTTTTAAAAAAAAAATTTTTTTGGCCTGGGCATTCATTATGCAATCTTGGGGGCAGCTAATTTGTTTTCCTAATTATGTTTTGCTTAAGCTGATTTTAAAATTAGTTTGTTTATCCTGAGCACACACTGATTAACAGCAGGGAGAGGTGGCCTCGAAGCATCTTGGGTGGTAGAGGGAAGATATTTTGAGATTTCAGGCAATTTCCACAGATCCTTCTCAAGTGGCTACAGAAGGTAGAAGGCTGAGAAGTTGACGGTGCTATGAGCATAATAACTATGGTGATTATTGTTGGGATTATTTAAATAGAAGCTCTCAGCTTGCAGACCCGGAGGTAAAGAGACCCCATGCTTCTTGCTCATTTTTCAATGCTAATCAGAGTTCAGCTAGTCAAGGGAGGTAGATGGGAAAAGGGAAGAAGGGATGGGGAGAGGGCTCAGGCTGTGTTCTAGTTTGCTTTAGTTTTGTGGTAAAGGCCACACCCAAAAGCCATCGGGGAGGAGAGGGTTTATTTCACCTTACAGCTTATAGTCTATCGTGAAGGAAGTCAGGGCAGGAAGTCAGGGCAAGAACCTGCAGGCAGGAACTGAGGCAGAAGCCATGGAGGAACACGACTTACTGGCTTGTTCTCTTTTCTTTCTTACACAATACAGGACCACCTGCCCAGGGGTGGTACTGCCCTCAGTGGGCTGGGCCCTCCCACATCAGTCATTAGTCAAGAAACTGCCCCCACAGACTTGCTTCCAGGCCAGTCTGATGGGGGCATTTTCTGAATGGAGGTTCCCTCTTTCCAGATGACTCGAGTTTAGTTAACAAGGTCTCACCAGCTCAGTGGGTAAAGAACTTGCTGCACAAACCTGCCTGCCGGAGCTGGATCCCAAACATCCATGTAAAAAGCTAATTACATGTTAATTAATTAATTAATTAAAAAGTTAATACTCATGTCTGAAATGCCATGCCAGCACTCAGAGAGAGAGATGGGAACTGAGGAGAGGAGACTCCCTGGAAACTCAGGGAACAGTAAGGTTGGCATAGGTCGTACTCAATAGCCCTGTCTTCAAACAAGGTGGAAGGGAATGATCCACACAGAGCTTGTCCTTTGGCCTACGGGACATGGGCATGCCTGCGTTTACTCACACATCACACACAGAGATTAGTAATAATAATAACAAATTTCAACGAAGAGGAGAGTTGGGATATAGCTCAACCATAGAGTACTTAGTAACACACACACACACACACAGAGCTCTGAAGGTGACGGAAGGAACTTTCCATCTCTATCCAAGGATGGTTGAGTGCCTATTGCGTACTGTGAATCATACCAGTTACTGAAGACACCAAAATGAACGAGGCCATTCACGGTTCGCTGCTCTGAAACCATGCACTCTGGTGAGGAAAGCAGAATAGGAAACAGAGAGGCCACAGCGGGTGGAATCAGCATTCTACCAAACTCAGAACCAGCGCTAAGGAAGCAGGAGGCTGCCTGCCTGAGGGAGGGGGAGAGGGAGCAGTTCCTTTGCCCCTCTTCCTGGCTCCCTCAGTTGCCAGGGGAGAGAAGTATAGAGAGTGAGGTAGTGGTGACAGGTGGGCTGCTGGGAACCCCTTCAGGTTCACAGTCTGCCAGCTTTCAGCTGTTTTAGCAGAGAGAGGCACTGAAGAGTCCGCAGAGACAGGGGTCAGAGGCCGCTCTCGTTCCTCTGGCTTTTGTGGCGTCTTCAAGATGAAGATCAGCTGGGTGACTCCACTTCCTGCTACACAAGGCCGCTGAAGTCCAGCTCAGCAGGGTGACCATGGCTTCTGGGCTCTGGTCACTTCCTTCAGTTGCCCTTTTAGCCTCAGGGTGTCACCAGCTCCTCACTGGTGCTAATTCCTAGTTTCCCTCACTGACCCTGGTTGGTGGCTCAGCTTTCCCACCACTTGGGAAAACACCACCCACCTGTGATTCACTCATTTGAACCCAGGGAGCTGTTTCTGTATTTCTAGATGGGCTCTGTGCTGCTTGGTCTCTGTCAACTCGACACAGAATTTAGACATAGTCTGGGAAGACGGAATCTCATGGAGGAATTGCCTTCATCACAATGGCCAGTGAGCATGTCGGTGGGGCATTTTCTTCATTATCAATTGATCAGGAGGGCCCCCGGCCTACTGTGGGAGGGGCTACCCCTGGGCAGGTGGACCTGGGAGGTATAAGAAAGGTAGCTGGACTTGAGCTTGGAGAGCAGGCTAGTAAGCAGCTTCCATCACTGCCCCTGCTTCCAGGTTCCTACCCTCACTTCCCTCAGCGATGGACAGGGAAATATAAGCTGTTATGGAATATTAGCTTAAGATGTGTTATATTTGTTTATGCTGTGGAATATTTGTTTAATGATGC
The DNA here is from genome assembly GCF_049852395.1 of Peromyscus maniculatus bairdii. Classification (NCBI taxonomy): domain Eukaryota; kingdom Metazoa; phylum Chordata; class Mammalia; order Rodentia; family Cricetidae; genus Peromyscus; species Peromyscus maniculatus. The sequence continues at coordinate 73,976,988 of NC_134866.1, read as the reverse complement.
AAAGATGTGTTGCATTCTTTCATGTTGCATTTGTTTAACTCTGTGAAGCTGTGTTACTTTGCTTGTCTAAAATACCTGAGTGGTCTAATAAAGAGCTGAATGGCCAATAGCAAGGCAGGAGAAAGGATAGGCAGGGTTGGCAGGCAGAGAGAATAAATAGGAGGAGGAATCTAGGGGAAAAACGGTGATTGAGGAGCAAGAAAAGGAGGACAGGAGGATGCCAGGTGTCAGCCACCCAGTCACACAGTCAGCCATGGAATAATAAGAAAAGAAAGATGTATAGAATAAAGAAAGGTAAAAAGCCCTGAGGCAAAATGTAGTTAAAGAGAAATGAGATAATTTAAGTTAGAAAAGCTGGCTAGAAATAAGCCAAGCTAAGGCTGGGCATTCATAAGTAAGAATAAGTCTCCATGTATTTGTTTGGGAGCTGGGTGGCGGGCCCCCAAAGAATAAAAAACACCAACAACAGTAAGCCACATGAACCCTTTCCTCCCCAACCTGTTTTTGGTCCATGTTTGATCACAGCAACAGAAAGCAAATGAAGATAGGCTGTGATGGCTGGGAGAAGGGTAGCTGAGGGGTAGGTAGGGATTGAGGGAGTCGGGGCCTCCCGAGGGATGGGGACGCTTGACTTGACATTGCTCTTAAAAAAGAAGACATTTGCTAGATAGACATCCAAGGAAGGCCATGTCATGAAAATGTTTGGAGGAGTGAGATGCTTGAGCATGAGGATCCAGGAAAGACAGACCACCCTAGCAGTGCGAGCCACCAAAAGATATTTAGAAAGGGAAATTTCCAACCACTTTAGCACTGACCAGCTCTGTTTAGCATGGGTGTGGAAGGCTGAGGAAGAGACTCCTCGCTTCAGACCAGAAGGTACCAGGACTTGAACTGCATGCATCAGCTAGATATAACAGAGGAGACACATCCTAGCTGTTATTCTCTCAATTCTAAAAAAAGAAATCTCTTGTTTCCGTGGCACATAATGGATGTTCAGTAAATATTTGTTGGGTGAATTAATTATATTTGAGTAGCTAATAGTATTTGAAATGACAAAATATCCACAAACACATGAATATAGCTGGGTGATAGCATTTGGGTGGTGCCTTTTCTTCCCCACATTTCTATCACTTAGCCACAGTTCCAGGGGCTGTGACAATATTGGAGGTCTGCTGGAGTCTGTGGCGCACTATCCCTGTTTTCTGTCTTCCAATTCAGGACAGCACAGATTCTCTCTGCTGGCATGCTGGTTTCCCAGCCCATGACAGTTTGCTTTAATTGTCAATTTGACCCAACCTAGGGTCACCTAGGAAGCCAGTTTTGCTGAAGGATCACCTACATTGGCTTGGCCTGTGAACGTATTTGTGTGGGATTGTTTTAATTCTGTGGATTGCTATAGGAAGACCCGGCCCATTGCAGGAGGCACTAGTCTATCAGCAGTGGTTCCTGAACTGCGTGAGAGTGTAGGAATGGAACTGAACCCAGCAAGTGGATGAACATGTACATGCTCACTGCTCTCTGCTCTTGGCCCTGATATGTGACTAGCCTTCCCCACAACACAGGGGCTGTAACCGGGAATTCTGAGCAGAAGTAACCCCTTGGTCCCCCACGTTGCCTTTTCTCAGGGTGTTTTATCACGGCAACTGTAATGAAACTAGAACACAGTCCCTCTCTGTTTACTTAATGGCCCCTCCTATGAGAGCTGTCCCGTCTGAGTTCATTTGCAAGCACCTATATATTTAAAGCTGACATTTCCTGAATACCCACAACAGGACCAGGCACATGCTAAAACGGGTCCTGTTTGTTCCAATTCCCCTGTCAGGCCCAAAACACAGGAGTTACTTTGTTTCCATTTTACAAATAAAGGTAAAGGAAAGGATGACTCAGCAGACAGTGCATGGATGGAGTAATTGCCTGAGTTCACACTACTGTTTCTGACTCCAGGGTCTAGGCTCTGAGGTGTGAGGCCACACCTCCCACCTCTGTATATTACATGTACTTGGAGATGGAGAGAAATGTAAGATATACGGGGGGGGGGGGGGCAAGATATTAATGCTCAGAGTAAATCTTGGTACTAAAAACGTACGGTAATTCCAGGCAAGAGACGGGGGGATGGGGGTGGGGGGGTGGGGGGGGGGAGTGTGCTACCACCTGGAGTGTGATTCCTGGCTGCAGGCACGGTCCGGGATAAGGAGAGATCAGCGGAGGCTGGAGCCAGCAGAGGGCTTAAGAACTGGGGTAGGGTTTAACCTATGGCCTTCCTGCCAGCTAAGCAGATTTGCTGAAGACCTTTGAACAAAGCAAGGGCAAGCAGGAGGTCGGGAGTGGGCTGATGAAAACATCAGTGGGAAGTTAGCATGAGTGTGAACAGGGCAAAGCATCTGCTTGGTTCTCCAGATCTGGGAGCTGGTGGAGGAGCCCCGAGGGGTGGACAGTGGGCAGAATGCCTTGACTCCCATAGCAGACTCTTTCCACAGGTGCACACTTCTAGGTTGTCTGTTTTTCTGGGATGCTAGCTTTTCCTTTTGGGTGTGGCCGGCCCCCATAATACCCACGTTCATAGCAGGGAAGACAAATCCCACGGCGGCTGAGAAAGAGACATCTCTCAAAGTTCACATGGGGGGATAGGCTGCATGATAACGTACTTCTTAGGCAACATACTCCTTAGGTGGCAGGAAAATGGCCCCAAGGATTCCAGAAGGAATTGGAAATTCTGATTATGGAGGGAAGATGGTGCTGGTCCTCTCTAGTAGCCTGTATCTTTTTTCACCTGCCCCTCATTTCTGCCCTTGGTGGTCCCCTTCACTGCTCTATATGGCTTAAAGGAGACTTGATCTGATATACTATCATACACAGAAGTATATGCCCCAGATGGCCAGTCCCTCAGACTATTCCTGGGCCATAGTGATTGAGTCAAGTACAGGCAGCCAATCTCTCTCCCTCCCTCTCACTCCCCGTCTCTCTGTCTCTGTCAAGGTTGAACCCAGGGCCTCATGCATTCTAGGCAAGCACTCTGCCACTGAACCCTGAAAGATGTCTGCAAGAGTCTCTTAGGTAGCAGCTATTTTGGAGATTTGGGACGTTCACAGAGTGAGGATGGTTTGTTCAATGAAGGTTAAATTTTGCCACCTGGGGTAGAAGTGCACAAACAGAGGCATAAACCAGGCGTTGAACCAGAGGTGGTTCAAGGAGCAAATACAGCGCAGCTATCTATAAACCCTACATGTGGACACTCGGATAAAGGGGCATTCTGTAAATATCGTGACAACTCTTCCCCCAGAGAGATTACAGCAGCTCATGTCCCTTCTAAAGTTCTAAAAACTTCTCTTCTTAACTGCCTGGAGGGAATCTGGGTATCTAATTAAAAAAATAGTAGATAAGAGGTTATGGGATTTCTGTTTTGATTTGTATTTCTTTGATCTCTAAAGAATTGTCTTTTTAATATTCATTGCCCATTTTTCATTTACAAATAGCTCCTTTGTTGCATCTGCAATATTCTATTGGTGTGCATACCATTTCCATGTTGTCTTTAAGGGCTCTTTCTAAACCGAGGACCTTACCAGCTTTCCTGCTTACAATGATGCTCTCAGTCTCAGTCAGCCATTCTCTTGACTGTTTGCTATGATTTAAAAATACAACATTAGCATAACTTATATGCATTAAAATGTATCCACCTTTAGTGTACAATTCATTGAAGTTTTTAAAAGATTTATTATTTGTATGTATGTGTGCCTGTGTGAGTTTATGTGTACCACATGAGAAAAGGAATCTGCAGAGTCCAGAAAAGGGTGTAGGATCCTCTGTAACTGGAGTTACAGGTAACTACGGGTGAGCTGCCAGGTGGGTGCTGGGAACTGAACTTGGATCCTCCGCAAAAACAATAGACACTCTAAATCCTGAGCCATCTCTCTAGTTCCTGACAATTTACTTAATTTTAATAACTGTATGTCCATATGACCATGGACGTCACAATCCAGAGACAGAATATTTCTGTCACCCTGGGGCATCCTCTTTGGCCATTTTATATAGATAGAACTTTCAAAACTTCTTGTGCATGTGTGTGAGTTTACGGATGTACATATGTTGGTGTGCATGTTCATGGGTGTGCACACACATGGAGGCCAGAGGTCAATGTCAGTCATCTTCATTAGTCCCTCTCCACCTTATTTTTTTGAGAGAGGATCTCTTGCTGAGCTGGGAATTCGCTGTTTCAGGTAGACAGGCAGGCCAGCAAGCCCCAGCAGCCCTCTGGTTTCTGCTTTTCCAGCGCTATGGCTACAGGGGCATGCATCCATGCCTGGCTTTTATCTGGATGCTGGATACAAACTGAGGTCCTTTGCCTGCACAACAAAAGAGTTTTACCAGTTAAGTCATGGTATCGCTTCTTGGCCTTTTGACTAAGGTCAAGTGCAATTAAGTCATGGTAAATGGAGGCAGAGTCTTTCTGTCCTGATCCCTGATCCCAAATACCCGGCGGCCAATTCCCAAATCATCACACAGAGGCTTAGATTAGTTATAAATGTTTGGGCTATGGCCCAGGCTTGTTACTAACTAGCTCTTACATTTAAATTAACCCACTTCTCTTCATCTATTTATTGCCATGTGGTCCGTGGCTTACCGACTCTCTGGCATCTTGTTTCTTGTGAAGTTGGTTTGTGTTTCTCAACTCTGCCCTTCTTCCTCTGAGTCCTTAGTTTGATTTTTCTGCCTAACCTTATCCTGCCTTGTCATAGGCCAAAACAGCTTTATTATCAGCCAATGAGAACAGCACACATTCACAGTGTACAGAAGGACCATCCCACAGCAAGTCATCACTCTAACCCAAATTTCAAAAGTATTTTTATTAGCTTTTCCAATGCTAGAACTTCACATATATGAAACCATACAATATGTACTATTTTACAAAACACAGTGTCTTTTAAATTCACCCATGCTGTGTATAGCAGTTGTTTATTCCTTTTCATTGTTGTGTAGTATTCTATTGGGTGACTATATGGCAGTTTGTTTATCCATTCTGCTATTGGCAAACCAGAGGTTCTCCATTGTTATTCTGAGTGAGGTTGACACGAGCATTCAAGTATACATCTTTTTGTGGACATGTTTTTGTTTCTCTTGCCTGAGCATCTAGAAGTGGAATAATCAGAATATATAATTAGAGTTTAACTTTATAAGACATTGGCAAATTCTAAAAAGAAGTGCTATTTTACACTTGAGCCAATACTGAGGAAACTTTCGCCCATACATCCACCTTCATCTACAATTAATATATTTAGTATTGGGCTTTGCTCGGTTTTAGCCATATGATTGGGTATTTCTTGGGATCTTGTTTAGGTTTTTTTTTTTTTTTGGTTTTTCGAGACAGGGTTTCTCTGTGTAGCTTTGCGCCTTTCCTGGAACTCGCTTTGGAGACCAGGCTGGCCTCGAACTCACAGAGATCCGCCTGCCTCTGCCTCCCGAGTGCTGGGATTAAAGGCGTGCGCCACCACCGCCCGGCTTGTTTAGGTTTTTATTTGCATTTCCCTCACAGCTAAGGTGACAAGCATCTTTAAGGACCCAATGAATATGTGTAGCTCTTTGGCTAGACACATTTTTAAAAAATGTTTCATTCATTTTTATTGTGTTGTCTTATATTGGAACAGTAAGAGATGTTATCTGAGGGAAATGTGGCCAGGTAATAATTCTGCGGAATATATCCCCCCAAATAATAAACTCTGCTGGGACTAATAATTGGACTTAGCAAGGTTGTAATATTAGAACTTGTGGCCAATATAGAACATCAATTATATTTATATGTACCAGCAATAAAATTTGGGTGTGAAATATTAAAGTACCATTTATGGTGTCATCAAAACTTGAACTATTTGGAGACAGTTTTATTTTATTTATTGATTTTTAAAAGTTATTATAAATGAATGAGTTTCTTTTTCTATGGCCCCTTAATATCTATGTTGTTCTTACTGACACGCCCCCTCCTCCTTCTGGTCCTCTTCTCCCCAGCCCTCCCCGCTTCATGGCACATGTATCCCATTGCCTTCTTGCTCCCCTTCTCCCTTCCTCTAAGATCTCTTTGTCCCCTTATGATCCCTTACACTCGCCTAGCCTTGCACAGATATTAAAATCTAGAATCCATATATGAGAAAACACACAGTATTTGTCTTTCTAAATCTGGTTTATTTTGGTTAGTATAATAATTTTCAGTCCATCAGTTTTTCTGATGGTGTCATGATTTCTTTTGTGTGTGTGTGTATGTATTTCTGAATAAAATTCCATTGTGCATAAGTACCACATTTTCTTTACCCAATCACCTGTTGATGAATATCCTGGTTCCTGGTTCCATTTTCTGACTATTGCAAACAGTGCAGCATTAAACATGGATGTTCAAATATCTCTGACATATGCTGACCTAGAGTCTTTTGTGTATATACCCAGGGGGGGGGCACAGCTAGGTCACATGGCAATTCTTTAGAGATAAACTTAGATAAAATATAACCAAACCTAATGTGCAGGGGAAAAAAAACACATAGAGCTGCTGAAAGAACTTGAAGATACACATCAGTGAAAGACTCTATGCGTTCGTGTATTAGATATAATATTGATAAGGCATTCATTGCCTTAAATTCATTTATAACTTTGGCCAACCCCAATTAATACCCCTGAAGTTATTTTATGGAGATTGACAAGTCAACTCTAAGACTTAGAGTGAGCTAAAGGTCATGTAGAATCGCTGAGCAAGGAGAACACAGTTAGAGAGCTCATACTGATTTCAAAACAGGGTAAAGTTGAACTAATCAGAACAATAGGGTATGGGTGGAAAATAGACCTGAAGTCAGCAGGGCAAGACAGTCCGGTGTACACCACACATTCACAACCAGGTGATTTGTTTATTTTCCAAGACCTTTTGATGAGGTAAAGATAGTCATTATTGACAAATGTTGCCAAACACTTGGACATCTGCACGAAAGAAAACTGTCAGTCTGGGTTCCATAGAACAGACCAAGATTCACTTGAGAGGAGCCAGAGACTTAAATGTGAAAGCCAGAATGCTAATGTTCTGGAATAAGGCCTTAGACAAACAGCTTGGAGACCTTGGTGGTAGACAAAGCTTTCTCGGTGCACAAAAGTTACTTAACCTCAAAGAACAGACTTGATAAATTGAATTTCATTAAGGGTTTCTGCTGTCAAAATAATGGAGAAAATTGAAAAGGCAAGTCTCAGAGTGGGAGAGCATTGAAAAATGGATGCACTCAGCAGAAGAGTGTATTGTAGATGCTTTTGATGTACAAAAGCTTACATTTCTTACATAGTCAAATGTATCAATCTTTTTTCTCTATAATATGCCTTTATTATTTTTCTTACATCCTATTAAGCCTACCTATATAAAAATTTATAATTTTGTGGCTTTATAATTAACTGGCAATATCAAAACCAGGCTTGGGACTGGCACTCAGTCACAGAATACTTGCTTGGTGTGCATGGGGCCCTGGGTTCAGTCTTCAGCACCACAAAAATACTATTATCAAATTACTCCAATTCTGCTCATTGTTTGTCTGCTTCCTCCTATCTTAAAACCCCCTGTTAATTGGATAGCAAATACTCACATAGAAACCCCTGGGTCTGCTCTGGGCTTTTATTCTGCTTTCAAGGCAACAGTCAAAGACTGTAAATTCTTTTTCTGTTTTGTACCTATTTATGTTAATCTTGCTTTCTCTCCCTCTCTTTATCAACCCCACTCTTTTCTCTTTCTCCTTTCTTTGAAGGCAGTGCTTCTCACAGTCTTCTCATTGTGGTGGCCCTCAACCAGAAAATTATTTTTGTTGCCACTCATAACTACAATTTGCTACTGTTATGGATTGTAATGTAAATATCTGTGTTTTCCAATGGTCTTAGGCAACCCTCGTGAAAGGGTTGCTTGACCTCTACAGGGGTCCTGACCCATGGGTTGAGAACCACTGCTCTAAGACAGTGGTTCTCAGCCTTGACCTTGAAACACTGCCCCTAGTGTGACAGCAAGTAACTGCCACACCTGCCTATGACCTGTCCCTGAGGTGTGGCCAAGAGGAGACCCCTTAAGACCCAAGGTGTGTACATGCTTGGCTCTCTCTCTCTCTTGATCTCTCATGGGCCTGGAGGCTGGACTGTACCTCATCTCTCCCAGATCCTGTAACCGACCCCTTATTGGCTGTAAGTTACCCCAGTAATAAACCTCTTTTGATTACCAGATAAACTACGTGGAATTACCCCATTAATAACAGTGATATTGGATTCTAATTGTTCTTTGTGGCAGCCTCTTTTCCCTACCAAATCATTTGACATTGTTTTGAGTTAGTGAGAATATTCTTGACTTTATTATCTAAGTCATGTTTACTTGGTAAGAGAATACAGAAATGGGGGTGCTAAAGCTAGGGGTAAACTAGCCCATTATTACTCAACAGTTCAGCAACCCTATTTCACTGGGTAGAGAAAAAAATGTGAACCACTTTTTTCAAATCACAGGAGCCTAATACATGAACAACCTTTCCCAAAGTGCAAATCTCCAGATGGGATGAGGAATTATTAACCATTCACAATAGCTCTTGGCAATAATTGAATTCTTTGTACCAATAACTGCTATTCATATTCATTGTGAGCAATCTGAGCACAAAATAGCATTGACGTAAAATGGAGAAGTCAGGTTCAAAGGATGAATTGATCTTACTCGCAGGAAAGTTAAGCTAAACTGATTTCTACATGTCCTTCAGAAATAACCAATTGCTATTGACTTTGCCCATAAGACAGGCATGTAAACCAACAAAAAGGACAGAGTATCTTCAGAGCCCAGTTTTGGGGTAAGGATGAGTGTTAACAATGGAATTCCAGGGGACCCTGTGGGACCCAACATTAGGACAGGAGGGAGCTGGAACAATGCTTGCAACACTCAGGCCCTCTTAGAACAATGCCTCCCCAAAGTTCTGTCTTTGGGAAGATTATGCCTCCACTTGTTTGGGAACAAGACCCCTTGGCATGGTGTTCCCATGACTCATTTGGGAGCAACAGAAAAGAATATAAAGATTGATACACCCTATAAACTCAAGATTATATTATTGTGCTCTGGGATGTGAAAGGTAGATGGGGAAAATTGAGTTACCTAGTTGTTGTATGAGTGTGGATAGCAGAGCTTAAAGAATAATCATTTCCCTTCAAATAACTACTGTTAACAGCTTGGTACAAGCATTGCTAGTCATATCTTATAAAACAAAAACTCCTATTGCAAGAATACAAGAAGGCGGTGGTTCTCCCAGCTCTTTGGGTCTGGCCCAAGGACTGTTGAGCAGCTGTCTGTGAAGCTGGCCATTCTCCTCCCTCTTAGCCTCGCTGTCCAACTGACCAGCAGATTAATAAGGCTTAATGTCATCTTGTCCTTCAGTCCAAATGAAGAAGCCCATGTCCCACAAGGAGTTTAGGCTATGTGGCTTCACTATTTAAGAACTCCGTGCTCTTTTCAGCAGAGTCTCCTTGGGACCCTTAGCGTTCTCCACAAGTCAGTTAAACGTGGCCTTGTGACCCATGGCCTTGTCTTCTCTGTTTGCTGGTGTTATCCATTAAGGACACTGAAGGCCAGCCTCTAATCTTACTTTCTAGTAACCATACTTTTTATGTGGTACACATGGACAGGATGGAAGTGGAAACAGCCTGATGCTGTGGGTCAGCAGGAGAGCTGGTGTGAGGGCCTGAGAGGAGGAAGGAGAGAGCAGTGACAGGTTCACTGGTGACTTCAGGATGACCCAGCTCCCTAGTTGGAACAAGGCGAGCCCTGGGGCTAAATCCCAGCTATCCAAGAAGCCAGCCAAGTGGGAAACTGAGTGGATGTGGGGCCTTTACAATAAATCATAATGGGGTCAGCAATGTCCTAAAAATCGTACATGAGAATAAATGATGTGGTTCTGGTAAGTGCACAAGGCCGAATTCTTCTGGAAGTGCTCCCCTTTGACTCAGCGCTCTGCATGAAAAGCCAAAGTCTGGAACTGGAAGCTCACTTCCCACTTGCTCAGTCCTTCACTTGCTGCCATCGTGTGTCTGCACACAGAGTGACCGATGTCTGCACACAGAGTGACCGATGACCACTTCAGCGTGTAGGACCAGATGGTGAGAAGAGATGGTATCACCAGGGTCCTGCATCCAAGATACCCTGTTAGCTCTGGGTTTCCCCTCTCACCATTCAGAAGCATCCCCTGTCCCCCATCCCTAGATGTCCTCCCGGTTTGGGTTGGTGCTAACAGTATTCACCAGAAGCCTAGGGCATTGACTACGAAAGTATATGGAAGGGGTTGGGTGTGTGGGTCTCTGAGGCAGGAAAAGGTACCGTGGGAGTGACTTGAAGAAAGCAACTTGAGGAAAGCCCAGGTGGGGGTTTGACTTGTCCATGAACTTGGACATTGTCGCTCTGCTGTTAGCTGACTACCGAAGCAGCTCTTGAACTTACTGGGGTCACAGCAGTGCTGTGCTGATGAATGTGAACAGTTGACTTGGAGAAGGGACAGTCAATATGGAAGCTTCCCAGAATCCCCAGGGTCAGCCCCAGTGTCTTGCTGTGGCTGTGCTACAATGCTACCCTACAGAGCCAATGGGCGTAAATGGCTTCAAGTGCATCCACAAGAGGAAGAACAGTATTGATTGCCTTTGCCTTTTACGTATTTGTTTAAATGTATGCCTACTAGATAATTTAATGTAGCTGTATTATTTATTTAATGTCGCTGACTACTGGCAGTGATTAATTACATCTTGTGAAATTCCCCAGAATTTGACACTGGGCTCCCACGAACCAGTCAGTGTAAGCCAATTCTAGTGTGCTACTCCCTCCAAAGAAAGAATGACAAGATGCTGAGCGTCATCTGGAGTGGAGCATCCAATTTCTAAAGAGAGCACAAGGCTCCTGGCTCCCATTTTACCCATTTTCTGGCAGGAAAACATCTCTAAAACAGGTCTAGAGCAAACAATAGGGTTTCTTTAACAAACTACAACAAACCATACAAAAATAAAACCCTTCCCCATCCAGGAATAAATTCCCCATCTCGCCTCACGGCTGCAAATGTAACATGCTGGCAAGGGTTATTCAAGAAGTTTGTTTTTGGGATATAAGAAACAAGGAAGCTTAAAGGGAGTCTAACTAGAACCTTCTAGAAGGTTCTAGAAGCCATTTGTGGTATTCAGATGCAGGATACTTGGGTTTGGGAAGAGAAGCAGGAGACAGAATGGAGGAAATCATCTCCTTGCCCTTCTGCCTCAGGCTGGTCTTGGCACAGTTCTTGAAGAAGAATATTCCTTCATGAGAGTCTTTTGATAAGGGGAAAAAAATCCTCCCAGAAATATGTCTTACAAAATGGGTCTCTCAGCATTCAGGCTAGAGCATCATCCATGGTGCCATAATGGAACACAAAGTGAGAAGGACTTGAAATCCATGCACTGCTAAGTAATCCTGCCCCACTGAGCTCACACAGAGAGGAAAATGGCCAAATGCCATTTCAGTCCATTGTCAATCCAATCTGCCTTTTCTGGTTGGGAACAGTTAGAAATGTAGTTCTAAAAATAACACTGAAAAGTGTGCCTTGGAATAATTACATGTATGTAAAGTTAGCTAAAGCTTCCTTTGTGTGCACATGTGTACATGCATGTGCGTGTATATGTGTGTGTTTGTGTGTGCACTCATAGGGCAGGGTCAGAGCATGAATACTACCTGACACACACATGAAACAGTTACTTTCTCTGCCATTTTTATGTTTTCTTTCTAGGCAGCAGATGCATCTAGATCAGAGACAGGGAAGAAAAGAAACCGCAGGTCTCCGTCGACATTTGTGAAGACCTATGAGGACGTAGGTACTGTGCACAGCACTTTCCATTGGTTATTCCTGGCACCACTTACAGACCTGGGGGCAGGGGATGTTCTCAGAGAGAAATGCCAGAGTCAGACAGCCAGGAAGAGATAGTGTGACTTAAACTTATCTATGGGTCACCCAAGGCCATTGGTTCTTTTCCCACGCTGTACATTGATTGTGTTGTGGTGAAACTCATTCTTCCCGAGTCAGCCCAGAAGTGTCAGAGAAGTAGGGACAGCATCATCTCCATCTGCCATCACCAGAACCCCCCCCCCCCCCCCCCCCCGAGAAAGCTGAGCTCACCGATGTCTATTGAATGCAGTGGTTTCAACGCAGAGATTTAACGTCTGGGTTTCTGCATAGTGAATGCAGTGGTGTGGCCCCAAGAGTCAAAACATTAAGTCAGATAATGGCAGACACTCATGGGGACTTGAACTAACTGCTACAGTGTATTCATATATACACTTCGTTTTTTGAGCTTCAGGGCACAAAGGCTGCTTAGTATCCAGAAAAACTTAATAAAAGAATAGTGAAATCATGAGGCGACAACTCAGGGAAGGCTTACACTACAAAATGTTTTCAGATGGTTGTGTGCCAAAGTGTGTTTAAAATGTGCACCAACACTCCTAGAATTATTTACACGCTGCTTTCCACCAGTACATCAAAACTGACCCTCCATGTGCAGGTCCCCCTCTCCTGTACTCCTTTTCTCCTATCTGAGAAGAGAAATATCACCTCATTAGTTTGTCAGGACAGCTTCTGGTAAAGTCTGGCTGCTGCTTCTTAGAAGAGAGGTATTTTGTTCTGTTTTATTTCATTTTATTTTGATGCAGGAACTTGCTATGGCAAGGCTAGCTTTGAACTTGCAATTCTCCTGTCTGAGCTTCCTAAGGACTGGGACATAGGCATTAAGTCAGATACGGCAGACATTCATGGGGACTTGAACTAACAGCTACATCACCATGCCTTGCTGGAACGGAAATTGAGGTATTATTATTATTAATTTTGTCAACTTGACCCAAGATAGAGAGTCATCTGGGAAGAGGGAACCTTAATTCAGAAAATGCCTCCATCTGATTGGCCTGTAGGCAAGTCTATGGGACATTTTCTTGATTAATAATTGAAGTGGCAGGATCCCATCTACTCTGGGCAGGATGCCACTTCTGGGCAGGTGGTTCTGGGGTCATGTAAAAAAGCGAGCCATGAGAAGCAAGCTAGCAAGTAGATTTCCTCCATGGTCTCTTCTTTCCTTCCTGTCTTGAGTTCTCTCAGTGAAGGACTGTGGCCTGGGAGGTATAAGCCAAATAAACTCTTTCCTCCCCAAGTTGCCTTTGGTCACAGTGTTTATCATCGCAACAGAAAGTAAACTAGAACAGAGAAGAACGTAGACTGGAGGACATCGAAAGGGTAAGCAGGAAGAATTATGGCATCTGCTAGAAATGTGTCCTTCAGCCCAGCAAATGTCCACTCCAGGAGGTGATACCTACCCCATGGGACCCTGAGGGAAGCATGGTCCCTATCCATGATCAGAGCCCCATCTGTTTTCACTGAGAGCTCCCACCACTCTGGGGGTGGGGGTGGGGCATTGAGCAGAGGATCTGTTGATGAGGAAGTGGAGTGGAATGTGAGAATCCTCGCTGCTGACGTCAAGTTAGCCTTTCATTTTATTTATACCCGTGACATTATGACACAGGATCTAATTTTTCCATTGTATTTTTTTCCCTCTCTCTCTCTGTTAGGAATCAAGTGATGACAAGTAAATTTATGTCTGAGCCTAGAAAAAATATTTCAATGTGAATCCACGGGCTATAGGGGATTCCGTCTCTAACACCCCGGTGCCTCTCTCTTTGAAGTGGTAAAGTAATACAAAGGATCAAGGAATCTTCATCCTGTGGGGCTGACTGCCGAGACTCCACAGTGGAAAAGCACTCAGTTGCCCACTCCTCGCTCTGGAAAGGCTGTGTCTTTCCGACGTGGACACTTGAGGCGCCGGGGAGCCGTGAGGCCACGTGACAGTCCTGGCACAGAGCATGAGCTGTGGCCATGCAGGGGAGCTCAGGACCAGCAGCGGGGTTGCCCTCCCTGAGCCGGAACTGCTGACGTGGGACTGCCCCATGGGCTGTCCTCAGCTGGGATCTCACGGCTTTTTACCTCCCCAAGGCAGGGCAGATTTCCGAACAAAGAGGAATCCAGAAGGCAGGAACAATGAGGAGATGTTGGGCTGTGAAGCAAGTGATTTCCCACGTACAGAAACCGCGTCTGGGGACGTGCCTACAGGGAAGAGAATGGCACTGTGCCCTACTAGTAGACAGCCGGCTTTCCCCGGACCCTTGCTCTGCAGCTGGAGGAGGGTCCTTAATCCTGTCCCTCTTACCTCTTCTGGGGGCCTCAAACCAGGGGCAGTTCTCTAAGCCAACCTGTGTCCCCGTTCCGACCCGGAAACGAAGCTCCAGGTGGATCTCCATGCACCTTCCACCTCCAAGGCCAGGTTGCTCACAGTGTTTTTCAGCCTCTGACCCTGGAGAAATTGGATTTCCTTGTACCCAGTTTCGAAGACGTTTGTTTTTCAGGCTTCTGATGCAGCGATCTGATAAGAGAGGCCCAGGGCCTTCCCCGTTAGAGAGAGAGCCAACAGGGGCTGAGGACCTAAAGCCAGAAGACAAGGACACCCCACCCTGTGAGGTGGCCCAGTGCCAGGTCCTGTCACCTGAAATCTTCCTGGGTATTTGGAAGGGCGTGTCAATGGTTTTCACTGCCCTGACCTTGGTGTGTCCTTGGTTTTCATTTTGTGCCTGGGTTTAAAGGTCTCTGTAGCACTAATGAAACAGCCTGTGTTTTATTGAGGACACACACACTTGACTTGAGGTTGCCTTCTATTTTCCTGTCATCTTTCTCTAAAAACTGAAGAAAATTGTCATAGATTAGCCAGGGTTCTATATTCCTACACCCAGAAGGCTGAGGCAGGAGGATGGAAAATGTGAGGCCAGCCCGGGCCACACAGTAAGTTCTAGGCCAGCTAGGGTTGCATGATGTTACCCTGTTTTAAAACAAACAGAAGGGGCATGGAATAGGCTGTTACCCAGCAACGGAGCTGGGGCAGACAGAATTTCATAGCCAGCACCTAACATCAAGCCCATTTCTGAATTCCCCTGTGGGTTCCATCAGGTCCTCACAAATGTTCCCCACAGGCAAAGTGCTTCCTACTGGGTACTGGGGGGAAGACATGGCCGTTTCTATCCCACAATCCTTTTGAGTATTGTCTAGGAGCTTCTGTGTGGTCCTAAAGACTCAGACAATAAACAATGAGCGATGCTATTGTTGAGGGGGATCTTACAGTACAGTTCCATTGGTCACAAGAAAGGGTGTGTCTACCAAAAAAATTTCTTCCTTCCTTCCTTCCTTCCTTCCTTCCTTCCTTCCTTCCTTCCTTCCTTCCTTCCTTCCTTTCTTTCTTTCTTTCTTTCTTTCTTTCTTTCTTTCTTTCTTTCTTTCTTTCTTTCTTTCTTTCTTTCTGTAGGACTAGAGCTCAGCAGTTAAGAACTCAAATTGTTCTTACAGGGTACCCAAGTTCAGTCCCCAGCAACCACACAGGCAGCTCACAATTGTCAGTAACTCTGATACCTTTGGCCTCCCACATTCAGGGTGATACCTGCACCCACATTCACATATACAGACAGACAGACAGACAGACAGACACACACACACACACACACACACAAATAAATCTTTGAAAATTATTTTTTCAAGGATATTGAAGTCTAGATATCTTTACCTATGTAACCAAGGCAATGCAAAGGGCAACACTGATTCCATGTCACACACACACTATGCCTGGAAGAGATGAATGAGACACTGGGTCACCAGGAACAATGCCAGCACAGCCTGGCTTGATCCAGTCCATGCTCTGCGTCATGACAAGCAAGAGTAGCCCAATCTGAAAATCTAGTATGGTCAAAAATGTTTTTGCTGCCCTACTTGATAGAATTATTATCTCAGTTTGTCAGCACACAACAAATTGCCTGAATCCTCCAACTTTTCTACCCTTTACTTATGTAAAAGGATAAAGGGGAGTTGTGGTTCAGGGGCCCTGGGTGGTGTCCCACAGTGTCCCCCTGGATGGAAGAAGGGGACTTGGCTATCTTCATGCTCTGTGAAGTGGTGGGCTCCATAAGTACTCCAACATCTCAAGGGCAGGGAGAGTCAGAAGCAGACTGGGCAGGAGAAACCGAAAGAAGGGTAAGTGTTTATTGAGTGCCGAGGGATGCCAGGTACAGCGTAAAACTCCAGATACACGTAGTCCTTACTTTCATAAGAACTCTTCTGCTAAGCAAGATATACTTTAAAGTTTAAAGTGGTTCTCAACCTTCCCAATTAATACAACCTTCCCTTTAATACAATTCCTCGTGTTGTGATGAACCCCAAGGATAAAATTACTTCGTTGATAGTTCATAACTGTAATTTTGCCACTGTTCCAAATTGTAATGTAAGTGTCTGTGCTTTTTGATGGTCTTCGGTGACCCCTGTGAAGGGGTCATGACTCTCAGGTTGAGAACTGCTGCTTTAAACAAACACACTGATGATCCTTCAGTTTACAGGCTGTGAGACTACTGCATGGAAGAGGACACCAGCAGGGGCCAGGATGGCCTGGGGACATGGGGTCAAGGAAGGCCTGTCTGGGGCAATGCAGTTAAGAGAAAAGCTCAGAACGGTGCTGGTCAAATGTCAACATACACCAGAAGAGCCCAACAGTTTGCTCTGAGGCTGGATCCTGGTCCACACCCCACAGAGGTTTTGACCAAGGATCTGAGTGGACCCCAGGAATGTGCATTTCCAAGCTCCTGGATGATGCTGAGGCTGCTAGTTTGGAAACTGCAATTTGAGAATTACTTGTCCAGAGGGCCAGTCTGATTAGCTAGTAAAGGGAAGAGAAAGATCAGAGTGGGTAGAGGGTGTAGTGTTTACAGACTCCCAGAAGTAAGAATTCCAAGAATAGAAGCCCAGTGTATGTGGAAGACAATGAGCTCATGGCCCTGTGGCTTTGTGGGCGTGTTAGAGATAATCTGGACCACACCCCCATCCTGAAACCCAGTGCAACTGAGCCATCACTAGTTGCTGTGTCTAAGAATGGTCCCATCGACTCTGGGGATGTCCTGCTGCAGCATGGGCCTGCAGACATCCTGAGCATTTGAAATGGTGAGGCAGCGGAATGGATGAGCATTGAGTAGATGCTCTAGCCTTGGTAGTTTCCCCTCCTCCCTCTCCTCTGAAATATGGTCCTATCTCAAGTTCTCTCCTTTAGTTCTTAGAGAATGTGCTCCCCAATCGGTGGTGAGACTCTCATCTCGCCCCCCTTCAGTAAGAAGCACTGATAGAGAAATGCTTCACTATCCTAAGGGGGCGCCCCAGGATTCTAAACCAGTGAGAGCACTGCTTCCATTTTAGGGTCCAAAGTACACAATCACCCTGAGGTCAGTCCAATTCTGTCCATGTCTACTGTGTGCATACCCTGTGCCAAGAGCAATGGCCAGTACGGGGGAGACTGAAGCAAAGAAGATGGGTGATCTGCCCACAAGGGACGTACGGTCACGTATGTACTTCTCGGACATACATATAAATTCCACAGAACAGTAGGATAAAAAGCTACAACAAAGCCCTGTACAAAGGGCAGGGAAACTCAGGGGAGAGAGAAGCTCTGCCTTAAGAAGGCAGAGGTCACAGATGGCTAATGATGGAGCCACACCTAGACAGGAAACTTCTAGAAAATGAACAGAACTGGAGAATAAACGAACAAATCCCCTTTAAGAACTTCCTTGTTATTGTTTTAAGCTATGACCTAAATCATCATCCTAAGCTTCTAGAAGATACATACCCACATGGTGTTGAATTTGATTTAAAATATTACATAACCCTTTATATATAGAAACACATATGGAAACAATCTGAAAATATTTCTTCTCAAATATAGTGGCATTTGCTTTCTGAATCTTCCATTTTTGGGTGAATTATGCGAAATACGGTTTGGTCTTCGGAGACTCGGAAGAAATTGTATTGCCACCTCAAGTGCAAATGATTTTGGTTGCTCATTCGTCCATTCATTTATTTCGTCAGCCAGCGAAGATTTAGCTAGAAATGTCAACTTTTGAAATATTACTGCGTGTCACGGGAGATGTCCGGCCCTCAAGACCTTTCAAAACCTAGGAGTTGGAAAAGTAACTGAGTGTAAATAATTCCGGCACAAGCAGGTGATGACATGTGTAACTACAAACAATGTGGCCCCAGGACATAGAAGAAAGCAAGTTACCGTCTTGGAGCTTGGCCGTTTATGGAGAAGAAGCCTCTTGCATGGGAGGTGTAAAGCAACCGAGCACACAAAACCAAGGCTCTGGGTATGCAGTCCATCCAGAGGGCTAGCTAGCTAAGCGAACAGAAAACTCGAGATCGTGTGGGAGTGGTGCTTTCTGCTGTTAGGAGCATAACTTGGAGAAAGAGCTGGCCTGGGTGATGCCTCACAGTAAGGGTGGAACGTGATTCCTCTGGTTGTGACTTACTAGAACTTGAAATGGCAAGCACTTGTCAGCAGCCTCCCTGTACGTGTGTTTCACTCGATGTCTTAGGCCTGGCCTTCGTCTTGGCATACTTCCATCCTATCAAGGAGAAGTTTGGGGTTTTTGTTTTGACAATCTGTTTGTTGGCAGCAGTAAAATCACGACGTACTTCCAGATACTTCTAAAGCTCACAGACAGAAGTAATATATTTTTTTTCTTGAAGAATTCATGATTCTGTATCTATAGGTTGAGAGGCACAGGATGTGAATCAAGTTCATCCTGGAAAGGGGTGAGTGGCTAAGAAGCAGGTGTGGGAGGGGTTAAGGGGTGAGCAGTACCTGTGAGAAGCTCTTCCTACCCCCGGGCAGGTAAAGCATGGAAGACTCCACTGCAGGGCTGCGTTTGGGAGATGCTGCTTAAGGGCACAACTGCCACCAGTGCTCTGGGCCCTGGGGTGGTGCTTCCTTGGCTAGACCTGCTTCACTGGAAGTCAGAGGGCCAGGGTCCCTCAAATGCCTATGCCAACTTCCTAGAACACAGAGTGGGTGAAGGAGATGAAAGTTGATCTTGAGGGGCACTTGGATATTAAACCACAAACCCATCCTGACCATCCTTAGCATCAGTATTTCTATGATCCCAAAGGAAACCCAAGTCACAACAAGCCTTCCTTCGACAAATATCTTCCAAACATACGCGCCATCCTGAGATTTTTATAAAAGGAAGAAACTCGGGGAATCAGCTGGACTGTGAAGGATGTCTGAGTTGGAAGTAGATTACAAGCTTGTCCAATATAGCAGCAGAGCCAGGGTGGCCATTGTGAAATTCCCAATGTCCAGCACTGTGCCGGGAACCTAACTGGCCATTAAGATTTCTCTGAACAACTCAACTAATGAAACATTAAGAACCCAAAGCAATATAAAAAACATTCATTCAGAACCTGAGGAACAGAGGAGTTCAAAGTTCTCATCAGGAGCCAGCATTCTTGGATCTGGGAGAACGAGGTGGATGACCATTGGCTCTTCTGCCTCCAGTCACTCTTCGCTTACAACTTCCACCTCCTTTCAGGCCATGTGAGGATGGTGGATAGCCCCTCCCTCAATCTTTTCTAGTCACCTAAAAGAACAAGGTTCTAACCCATGCATGCAGTTTTACCTCAGTTAATTCTGCCACTCATTTATGCAGTGAAGACAGCTGGGTTTGCCTTGCACCTGGAAACCCTCAAGTCAGACAGATGGAAGGGCTTTTAACGCAGTGGGAGCTGGGTACAGGATGTGCGAAATGGCAGCCCTGTCTGGCTGGGTGGAGAGTAGACAGCCAGGGGGGAAGCAGGACACTACACCAGGCTGCAGGTATCAGCAGGTGAGCTGAGTGCAGATGGAGTTAGTTCCCTCTTGTTCATTTAGGTCTGCCATTGTATCATGGCAGACAGCATCATGGTAGGGACATGTGTGCCCGTGAGAAGTCACATGACAAGATAGGAAGCCAAAGAACCTTAGGAGTGGCAGAGCTTATTGCTTTATAACAGCCTTCTTACAGGAACTAACTGGACTCCCATGAGAATTTTATCAGTTCTTTCGGAGGTCAATGGCATTATTAATGACCTCATACACTTTCCCTAGGCCCCACCTCTTAAAGGTCCACGTAGTCCCTTCTACTTCACTGCATTGAGAGCCCAGTTTTCAACACACTCAAACCACACGTGAACCATAGCACCAGTTCTTGGTAGAGAAGGGGATGAAGAGATCTGTCAGGTGGGTACAAAGTGGATGTCTGGGTTGGAAAGAGCTGAACACGGGTATGGACAGGTGTGGAATCCTCACTACCTACTTTGTTTTTGGAAAGCCAACACCTGGCCTCTAACCCTACACATAAATGGAAGGCAGGTGAGAAGGGTGGTTTGAGTCCATTTGTTAGTTGGGGTTTTAACCCCTAGCAACTGGAGGTAGGGTACAAGGCCCGCAAGCTGTTATTATTAGCCTGAGTAACCATATGAACACCAGACACCTGATTATGAAGGTGGCTGGCTGGTTTTAAAACATCAATTTGCTTTCAGAAGTCTTTGTTAAATGGGATATTTATAAATTTGAGGATGATGACTTGTGTATTAGTCTGGGTACTCTCTGTAACAGAAGGAAAACCAATTTGGGGAGTAGGAACAGAGGAAGCAGGGAGAAGAGCTGGTCAAAACCTAAGGGGAACGTTTTCTTAATTTGCCTGCATTACCTTCTTAAAAAAAAAAAAAAAAAAAAACAAAAAACTACTAAGAGTTGTGGGAATTTGATGAAAATGAATTTTTATTTTTAGTAGTAAATCTTGGGAAACATAAGTATTTTATAATTGACCCCCCGCCCCCCGGCACCCACACCTCATCTTTTAAAGGACAAAATAACCCTTCCATTAGAATGTGTTGCTTAGAACAGGGCCTGCTGGCATGTCTGTGATCTCAGTTATGCTGGAGACTAAGGTGGGAGGGGCCCAAGTCCAGAGGCTCCCTGGGCCACAGAGGAGTTGGAGACCCGCCTGAGTAACTTAACAAGAAAGGGCTTGGGGTATAACTTTGTGTCGGAGTTCTTGTCTCACATGCCGGAAGGAAGCCCTGCAGTCCACATCTCCCCCCTACATATTGTCAAAAGTAGGCTTTGGGTGAAATGTCTCTATTCTCAGTAGGTCCTTGCTTTGGAAGAAGTTATTCTGAGATCAGCTGCTGGCCCACAGGTGGATTCCCTTTCCACAGCCACCCATTCCGTCTCCCCTTTGGAAGCCGGCGGTCACTTTTGGGACTTGCTCCTTAGGTCTGTTCCTCAGAGCTTCCTTTGACCTGTGTGTTGATGCCTGACTTCCCAATCCTAATCCGAATATGTTTCCTTCACCTGCTGGCCTGCTGGATAGCTCTCTTGGGTGAAACATGGGCGCCTCAAACCCACACGCTCAAAACGCCCGTTCAATCTTGTTTGTATATAACTCATTTCTGTCTTGGTTGGAGGACTCAGCATCCCTGAGTTACCCACACACAACCACAAACTCCCAAATCCTAATTTACCCCAGAGTTTCTTTCCCCCTTCTTTTCTTCCCTCCTTCCCAACGCTGCTGACCTTATGAGCTCTTTCTGGATTGTTATGAATGATCTCCATGTCTCTGTTGGTCTTCTCCACTCCAAGATTCCCTCATCCACCCTTCACAGGTGTCGTACACAATCCACCAGCTCTTTCTTGTGTTGGCTCTTTCTGGGGCTCCCCGATTCCTAGCTCCTCCCATTAGTGGGCAAATCCCCTAGCTAACTTCACTACCTGTACATGTTTTCCTCCTGTCTTGCAGGCCCCAGCTCTCTGTGGGCTCTCCCTTCGCTACTCATCCTCTAAGAGCTGCCAGACCCAGAGTGTATTTCTCTGCCCTTTGCTCCTTTCTGGTGACTCCTCCTCCTCAGGTGACGTCATCCCGGTTTCAGCTCATAGGAACATCTGTACACAGATGGCTCCCAAGTTTATGTCTACAGCCAGCTAGCCATTGTTTCAAGTTATAGGTTCAGAGATCTAACTGCCTCCCTGACATCTTCCCTTGGATTTTGTGTTAGTTTCCTTTCTGTTGCTATGACAACCACCCTGACCAAAAGCAACTCAGAGAAGGAAAGGGTCTATTTTATCTTGCACTTCCAAGTCATGGTTCATCACTGAGGGACGTGAGCCACCACACTTGGCTAAACTTAATCTTTGCAAAGTTGTACCTGCAAACCATATTACTAGTGTTCATTCACATGACATCTGACTTTCCGTTCCTTTCTTTCTTTTTGACTTGAGACATCCCAAAGTCAGGGATACAGGCTGGGAAAATTTGGTCTACAACTCTGTAGGAAGTTTGTTTCAGTGATTATGTCAAGTATTTCTAGATGGTTATAAGAAATTGGGGCTAGTATCCTGGGTCTAAGGCGTTTTAGAGTAAGGTGGCCAGAGGTGACACCAAGTGGTTTCTCAAAGTCAGATGATGGGGTTGTATAGTCCTTCGGTTTGGGGCAAGGATAGTGATTATAAGGCAGTGCTGTGCCCACAAATGGATGAATTACAGGTGGGCATTTAATGCAGGTACTTATAGGGATCTCAATGGTCATGGAAGGCCAAACTTTATCTTCTCTAGAAACTGTCAAAGACCAGAAACACTCATCAGCACTAGCCAGTTGGTCTGCCTTCCTTTCCTTTCCCCGCCTTCCTTCCTTCCTTCCTTCCTTCCTTCCTTCCTTCCTTCCTTCCTTCCTTCCTTCCTTCCTCCCTCCCTCCCTCCCTCCCTCCCTCCCTCCCTCCCTTCCTTCCTTCCTTCCTTCCTTCCCTCTCCCTTTTCCCCCTTCTTTTCCCTTTTTCCTTCCCACTCCATCTCTGTCTGCCTTTCACAAGCTCTTGCTACATAGCCAAGGCCAGCCTAAGGACTGCCATTCTTTTATGTTAGTTTCCCAGGTGATGGGATTACAGGCATGAACGACTGTATCCAGTGTTTACTGGTCGTTCATATTGTGAGAAACACCAGCTTGTCAATGAGTACCTTTAACATCCTTTATCTTTGAGGAAGAGTGACCAGTGGCACACTCAATGGAACCTAAATGGCACACCTTGTTTTAGCTTTCTTAATCGAACCAGAATTGTGCCACCAATAGATTATCACTGCCGGAGCAATAATGGGTGACCAGGCACCTTGTTTCCTATGAGGAAAACCCTTCCTTCTTCCATTACATCTTCTTGCTGAATTGTAGACTTGCACAGCATGTCTGAAAGTCAGGAAGCCCACTAGCCAACAGCCAGTCAGAAGTCACCTGACTTCAGCTTATAGCCATCCAGATAGACACAGGGTCTTCAGCAAGGCTGTGAACTGGTGAAACTTGGTTTGGCTGTCCATTTCATTCACCTTCCCCAGCAAGATTCATCTTCCTAAAGAGAGCAAACTGAGAACAGAATGCCCAATGAATGGTCTTTAAAAACATTTTTATTATATTTGTATTTGTTTATTTTGTGTGCATGCATATATATGTATATATATATATATATATATATATATATATATATATATATATATGAGTGTGTATGAGTGTGTGTGTGATAATGCATATGCCATGACACTTATAGAGGTCAGGGGACATTGATTGTGGAACTCACTTCTCTCCTTTTACCACGTGGGTCCCCAGATTTGAACTTAAGTCATCAGGCTTGGCATCAGGCACCATTACCCAGTGAGCCATCTTTTGACCCTGATGAACATGTTATGGAGATTTTAGAGGGATGCAAAGTCCAGTGCTGAACCAATTAAAATAAAAAAGACATTGAGAAAATGTCAAGCTCTGAGAGGAGAAGAAATTGATAGGCATGAGTAGGGAGAGTGAATATTTTGGTGCATCTAGGTTGAATTTGTTGTATTGGCTTTGCCGATGTACCTGGCTTGGATCAGAGGAAGACGGCTGGGACCCAAATAGATTATTTCATCTTGGCATTAGGGTGCCCGATGAGGGACATGGGGTAGGGACACTACAGTGCAAGTGGTGGCTGATTGGTGTGGACAAGGAAGAAGGGAGGTGGGAGGCGGAGCTTGATTTTGGAGTCCTTACTCACTTGAGGCACCAGGTTTTGGTGGGGAAGCTTTGCTGTGAGCCATTGGTGAGATTCACACTCAGACACAGCCAGGTCAGGGACGGTGAGGAGCGAGAGCAGAGCTCCACTCTCCTGCACCCCGCCCGCCCCACCACACTGGAATTCTATGCCTGTGGTTCTGTGTCTCTTCCTCCTTTCCTGCCTCAGCTCTGCTTCCCTTCTTCTATCCTTTTCCTCCCCTCTTCCCCCTTTACCCTTCCTCTTTTAGAGTCATACTCCACTCTGCAGTGCCTTCGGAGGTACACAGTGGATAATAAATATTCAGGATTGGGCTCTATTTCACCACACACAACAGGAATGCAATAGAAAACATGGAAATGTCAGGCGTCCAAAGATGCTTAAAGCCTAACAATTCATGCCAGCTGTCAGAACTCAGGCTGAGGATGTCGAGACACTGTCTGGCTTTATGTAATATCTCAGGAACAATGGACCATTTGCAGCATGTACTGCAAATAGACACCCTTCTATCCAGCATCTCTTGAGAGCTCTTCTGGAAAACTCCAAGAAGCAAGTGGCATGGCTTGCATCTGTCTTTTATAGATCATTAGAAAAGGGATTTGGAGACTTTCTGTTTCCTGCATTCTTTCTGTTCTCTTCCTTTGTTTTTTTCTTAATTTATTTACCCTTTTTTTCTGGAAACACTTCTGTTCTCCATCTTTGAATCCAGTTTGGCAAAACATCCTGTTGTGAAATATTATTTTAGCTGGGCAAAGATGTGGTACATTTGTTTATGTTGCGGAATGTTACTGTTCATGTTGCGGAATGTTACTTTAACTGTGTAGAGGTGTGTGTGCTGTATTTGTTTAACGATGTAAGGATGTGTTTCGCTTGTTCGTGCAGCATCTGTTTAATTATGTAAAGATGTGTTTCACAGTTTCACCTTACCTGCCTAAGGCTCATGATTGGTTTACCAGAGTCAAACATCCAATAGCTAGGCAGAGAGAGGCAAGGCAGGACTGGCGGGCAGAGAGGACGAATAGGAGAGAATGAGGAAGAGGGAGAACAAGGGAGACGGAGGGAGGCACACCTGGGGCAAGATGCCAGGCAGCTGCCAGCAGACACAAGAAGCAGAGAAAGTAAGATACACAGAAGGAAAGAAAAGTAACAAGCCCAGAGGCAAAAAGGTAGATACAGAGAAACAGGTTAATTTAAGTGAAAAGAGCTAGCCAGAAACAAGCCTAAGCTAGGCCCATCACTCAAAACTAATAAGAAGTCTCTGTGTCGTGATTTGGAAGCTGATTGGTGGCCCCAAAGAAAATGCCTGTCCCCTTTGCCTGCTGCAGTCCACATTTTTCTCCATCCTCCACCAACTCTCAGCCTTGGCATGGCTCTTCACCGTTGATGATTTTCCTGGTCTGCGTCTCCTGGGCTATGCAGGCCTACAAAGGCTCTGAGCATGGCATCATAATACATTATGCAGCTACCTTAAATTGTTCTGGTCCCTTTAATTCACTTTCTCTTGTCATATTTTTTCCATCTGCAGAAGGGAGACACATGTCAGTTTTTCTTTCACTATACAACAAAACACTATACATGTACTAGTTTCAAAAAAAAAAAAAGAAAGAAAAGTTAGTTCAACCAGTAAAGTGCTTCCTGTGCAAGCGTGAGGACCTGAGTTCAGTGCCCAGCACCCACATGAAAGCTGTTGCTAATACTGCAGTCTGTACCTGTAATCCCAGCTCCCAGGAGGTGGAGACAGCGGGATCCTCCGGGGCTTGTTTGTCAGCCAGTCTTAACTGGATTTGTGAGCTCCAGGTTCAGTAGCAGACTCTGTCTCAAAACTAAACCTGGGCACAATAGAGGAAGATACCTAATGCCAACCTCTGGCCTGCAAGTGTACACACACACACACACATACACACACACATACACACACACATACACGCACGCACGCACGCACGCATGCACACATGCACGCACACACACACACACACACACACACACACACACACGCACACATGCATACATGAATGCAAACGTATACATGCACACACTCACACACTCACACATACGCATGAAGACACTGCTTACTGTCATAGTTCCTGTGTGTCTGAAGTAGGGTGTAGCTTTTTGGAGTCCTCTGTTTTAGCTTCTTATCTGAAAAGCTCAGTCAATTTATCATTTGGGGTTACAGTCTCAGCTCCAGGTGAACCCCAGGGAATGGTCACGATCAAGTCTCCCTAGTTGTCAGCAGAATTCAGCTCCCTTCCATCTGTGTGACTAAGGGGTCTCAGTTTCTAACCAGGTCTTGGATAAGGCATCCTTAGCTCCTTGTCATGTGGGCATCCTAACACAGCTTTCTAGTTCCCCAACGCCAGCAAGCTGCCGAGTCTCCCAGAAAGACTGTGTAACCCACTCTCTGTGGTAACATCACCACTGTCAGTACCACATTCCATCAGTAGGCAGCAAGTCACAGGTTCCACCCACACCCAAGGGGAGGGGATGACACAGGACATGTCACAGGAGGTAGGGACTACTGGGGGCCATCTTAGAATCTGTTCCGCAGAGGCACTGCTTGTGGGAAAAATATTCCACAAAACCCATAAAAATTGTATTAATATGGCTCTCGAGTCTTATGAGGGGACTCTGTATAGCAGCTAACACCAAGAAAATCTTTTTCTTTGTCTCTCCCCACATCCTGGGATGTAGGTGTTACTTCTAAAAATGGCTTCTTTTCCTGTTCTGCAGTTAGACATCTCATCAGCTTCTCTGGATGAGAAAGTCAGCAGGAACAGATTGTTTGGTCTTTGCTTTTGGCTGGACTGACTCAGTCCTGTGGGTAGCTCTCTAGGTCATTGTTAGAAATCCCTCAATTCTGGAGGAGCCAGGTATGTGTACCGTCTGGGATGACATCCACGGACAAGATGCCACCAAACCTTTTTACAGTGGAGACATTTGCGCAGGTATAAGGGGTTACTTTTTAGAAGAGCTTCACAGTATGTGCCTAGACCGCTAATGAGTCCAGATCCCTAAACAGATTGGTGGGGGCAGCTGCGGCAGAGGGGGAGGATTCAAGGATTATCAGTGTGCTTTTGGCTTGATCTGTGTGACTCATGTTTACAAATTGTCTGCCCAATTAAGGCTGAGGGTTCACCCCCTACACACACACACACACACACACTGGTGTGCTGTTTACACATCCCTTTAAATATGAAAGATACCCT
Source organism: Peromyscus maniculatus bairdii (assembly GCF_049852395.1). Classification (NCBI taxonomy): domain Eukaryota; kingdom Metazoa; phylum Chordata; class Mammalia; order Rodentia; family Cricetidae; genus Peromyscus; species Peromyscus maniculatus. Next base: position 73,949,806 of record NC_134866.1, on the reverse strand, counting down.
TTACTGTATATAATACTACAAATGGGGATATACGTATATATACATACATATTATATGTGTAGGTATATATATATATATATATTCATACATTTATATACATATCTGAGCAGTATAACATTTCTTTAAAATAATATAAGCACGTCTGAGAATATAGTTCATATCACTTCGGGGATATTTCAGAGTACATGTGTAGCATGTACCAACCCTTCACAGTACCCAAAATATAGACAAATGGGGGGAGTATGCAAACAAATTTGAGTTGAGAGATGTTGTCAAACTTGATCGGCTGTTTCCTGGGGATAGAGCCCCAGCGAGGGGATTGTGGAGAGCCCTAGCTAAGGTCAGCAGATGTTTAGAACCTGAATCCTGAGTCCCAAGAAAGGCACCAGGTTCCGGAACGCCAGTGAGATTTGACTTCCTAGGATTTCCAGGAAGGCGTTGCTCAGAGTCCAGTAACTAGGAAGCCGCTAAGCCACACAAAGTCGGGGATCAACATCCTCGGAGGGGCGCTAGGACCCAGGCACTCGCTGGCCTTGGGACCTTTGGAGGAGTGAAGGCAGTGGAGGCTCAGATTGGCAGGCAGAGTCCCTTGAAGCGACCAGACCCTTCGCACGCTGGAGCAAGCAAGGCGCAAGGCGCATGGTGCATGGGCACAGCAGCTGGGTGCGCTCTATGAGTGGCTGCAACCAGGGGCACGTTGTCGGGACGGTAGCAGGTGATCGCAGCGGGCATGGACCAGCAGCAGAGCACGCGCCAGGTGAGCCCTGCACGCGTCTGCAGAGAGCTATCCCAGGGATCAGGCACAAGCTTGGAATCCTCCCCGGACTTGGCTTTGAACCCCAGGTGCTGCGATAGCCTTCCTTTCCTTCCAGTCTCTCCACGTTTGGTACCTGGCTCCTCGTCTTCCTTCCTAGGGAGGTACCTGGAGCGTCTAAGATGCCCGTGTTGCAATTTCTAATATTTAGCGATAAGCCCTGCACACGGCCCTGTGCCTGGCCTGGCGGCGATCATTGCTTCCCTGCACTGGCCTGTCACCTCCTGTTGCGCGCGCTGTTCCCACGCTCCTTCATTTCGCTGGTGTGGGGCCCCTGGCTGTCCGAATGTGTTTGCAGTTGCTACAAGCTTAGCTTCTTTTCCAGGAAGCGAGACACGCAGCTTTAGTCCCCCGGTGCGGGTGCGGGTGTAGGTGCGGGTACAGGTGCAGAGATACAGGTAGAGACGCAGGTGTGGGTGCGTGCATGTGTGCCTGGCGCCTCCTGCTGTCACGGATCCAATGCAATTTCCTGCATAGGAGGATTCCCATCGCGCCAGGTGCGAGAAGATATGTGTGTACCCGGGAGGGAAGCAGCGGTACCCGGGGTGGGGGCGGGGGGAGAAGAAGCTGCTTGTGAGGGTCTCGTGTCCTGGGGTCACAGAGAAGTAACCAGGAGCAGGGTGAAGGAAGGCGGGGCTTGGTCCAAGGCTAAGTGGGTATCGCTGCACTGAACTTGGGAGCATTTTGAGAAGGAGTTAACAGTTAACTGAAACACACTTAGTTGTTACTGTGAGAGGTGAGAGTTGCACCAGCCTTTAAAAAAAACACAGTCTTACTAAAGGGTCTTAAGCTCCTGTAGTCTTCTAATGCCTGTAGGAGTACCTGTGACGGTCTATAAAGTTTCTGGCACCAACTACACACTGGCTTACCTGTTCTAGGTTGAGGGCTCCAGGCAAACACCCCTCAGGGCTTCTGCTGCGAGCTGCTGGGACCGAGGACCTTCCTTATAATCATTAAGTTTGAACTCTGAGTCTCCCCTCAGTGCATGGGGGGGGGGGGGGTGGGGGCGGGGGGAGGGGCGGGGCGTTTGGCATGCCTGCTTTGAAGGCCCTTTGACAATCTGAAGTTTTAATTTCCAGTGCCTCTCTAAGACAGCCTGCCTCCAAACTGTGTTGGGAGCCAGTCAACAAAAACATTTACCCAGGGTGCCAGGGGAGGTGAGAGGCAGAGGACCCGCCCTCTAAGGTTTTATAATCTGCCCGTTTGCCATGGATAGTTCTTGCTTGACTGCCCTCCTGACCTTGAATGGGCTGTTTTCATTTTGCAGAGGCTGGGTTTTCCAAGAAGTAGAAACTGAAGAATGATAATTCACCAGCGGTGGGAAGAACAGGGATGGGAGACAGGAGCTGTGTGGGGCTAATCAGCTGTGAACAAAACAGGCCGCATGTGCTGTCACCAAGGCTGAAAGGGAGTCCTCAGTCCCAGTCCCGGGGTCCTCTCTGACAGGAGTTTGCCAGATTCAGAGACAGCCAATTCGTGTCTTCTGTTCTTTGCAGTCTTGCTACAGTGTGTGCTTAAGTTCCGAAAAAGCATTTATAGTCTGAAGAGACACCGGGTGAGTGTGGTTTAGTTAAATTTTGATTCCAGATGTAAAGTCACAGAAATCTTTCATGCTTATGATCTGGGGAAATAAGCTCAAGTGATGTTGTTGGTGCTCAGAACACACTGGGTTAAACCTTACGGAAAGGTCTGGCTGAGCTTTGAATATGGCTACATCCCTCTGAAAAGATCCAGTCTTCACTGTCTTACACTGGCCACCCTCTCTTGGGCATGAGGAGAGAGGCCCACACTTAGCTTCTGGAGAGAAGAAGGCACAGTGTGCTGCATGTCTCACGGTGTGTGTGTGTGGGAGGGGGGCGGGCGGTGTGAGCCTTCAGTAACATCTGATAAATACAATTTACTTACCTGGGAATGACTCAGTTAATATTAACTTCTCAGAAAAGCAGTTTATCAGTTCAGCAATGAAACAATGAAATTCTCTTTAGAAGCAACATTAAATATTGGAATGCCTAATATCACCAGAGCTTAGTGGTAAGCACTACTTTGAGAAAAACAGACACTAGCCTTTTTCATTTTATTTCAGGATGAGAAATAAACAGAATGATTTATAGGGTTTTTTTTTTAACTAGAGAATTTTTATAGAAATAAAAGAGCCAAAGTAAATACTAGTCAAACCACAGGAAATCTTGCTCCTCCAGGTTGTCAGAGATGAGCATCATGGGATGTGAATATTGATTATGTACCTGCACTGTGTGCATTGCCCTGGACACTTTTAGCAGGGTCTCCGGGAACACACTTAGCTTGATAGGAGACCCGTTTTTTTACTTTTTTCCCTCTGATATCCCTTAGCTAGTGGGTGGGTGAACTGCCCAGCTAGCTGGGTTCTGTTACAAAGATCCAACCAAGCACAATGAAAAAGGGAATAAAAAAAAAAAAAAAAAAAAAAAGGAGCCAGAAAGTGTAGAGGCAATTGATATGCCTCAGTGCACTTAAGTTAAAACATCTTCATCTTTGATTTTCGTGTTTTTATCAAAATGACATAAGTGTTTTACATCGGCGAAAAGACTGAATCCTTTATAATTATATAGATCTGAGTTGGGTGTGAACCATCATTTATTAAATCAATTCCCAGCACATTGGGCACTTGGATTACTTAAACACATATATTATTAGCATTGTGGTCTTTTCTTTATTTATACATGTGCATCTTTATAAGTGTGCATGCCTGGTGTGTGTGTGTGTGTGTGTGTGTGTGTGTGTGTGTGTGTCTATTCAGCTATTTCTAGTAAGTCAGTTCCTAGTGGTGGGATTGCCATGTGAGAAAGCACGGTTACCATTAGATACAGACTTCTCACTACATACTAACTGACTCACCTTGACAAACTTGGCACCTGGGCTTCAGTTCTTCAGCTGATGTGGTTTGGATTTTGGTAAATCATTTGATCTGAAGAGATCTAGGGTGTATTATCTATGACCTAAGGGAGGTAGGACTCATTGGTTGCCAAAGCCTTTTTCAACTCTAAGATAATGCAAATATATGCAATTAGAGGTTGAACAAATGAAATAGTTTGTATATGATTTTATTTTACACACAGAAGTGACAGTTTTATTGTCTACTTTTTTTTATAACTTCATACATGAGTACTACATTTATATCACTTTTCTCTTCTCCAATTCCTCCTCTGTTCCCACTACCCCTTCTTGAATTTATGACTTCTTTGTCTACTTCATATATGTACACACACACACACACACACACACACACACACACACAATTTATATTGAGTCCAAATCATGTTGCCTGTATGCACTTTCTTTAGGGCTGACCATGGAAAAGTGGAAACCAGTCAGGGGTGTGCCCCCCCAAAAAAACTGATTCTTCCTCTCTCGATAGCCATTCATTGCCTGTAGCTCTTCATCTAGTGGTAAAAATTGTTAAATATTTCATTGCCCACGTTGGCATGTCAACTAGTTTGGTCTTGTGCAAGCACCCGTATTGTTAAGAGTCACGGGTATAGTTTCCCTGACACAGCTAGAAGATACGGTCTTGTAGTGGTGAGCACTCATTCGGGTGCTCAGGGGCTTTAACTCATGCAGTTCTTCTGTGATGTTCCCTGAGCCGTAGACGTAGGGATTGCAGTGTAGATGTCCCAGTTGGGGCCTTTTGACCAGTTGCGAGTGTCTGCAGCAGCCTGAGTAGCTGCTAAAAGAAGCTTCTTTGGTAAGGAGAACTACACTTACCTATGGATGTAAGGATGAGTATTTAGAATACAGTTGTTGGAGGCTATATCAGTTTAGGAAAATGGCAGTAATATGTCCTCTGGGATCTATGACTTCTCCTGCCATGTGTTCTTGGCTAGGTTTGCAGTACCAGGAGTGAGTTTCCTTTCACTGAGCAGGCCCTAAGTCCAATGAGATAGCTGTTGGTTACCTCTAAGATATAAACAGCACTAGTGCACCAGTGGCAATATTTTGCTCAAATTATATATATATATATTATTTTTTGCTTTTTCGAGACAGCATTTCTCTGTGTAGTTTTGCGCCTTTCCTGGAACTCGCTTTGTAGACCAGGCTGGCCTTGAACTCACAAAGATCCGCCTGCCTCTGCCTCCCAAGTGCTGGGATTAAAGGCGTGCGCCACCATCGCCCGGCTTCAAATAATAATTTAACATGGACTCACTTGATATGCCATGAACTCCTAGCACTCTGGTGCCCTGGCTTTTGTGAGGTAGATTTGTATGTTAGAAGTGGCTGTGCTGTAGTTATAACTCAACCATGCGATTTCAGTGGGTTAAATTAAATAAATACGTCTCACATTTTATGTCCAAAGTAGGTTAACAGAGTGCTTGATTCAGGCAGCCTCTCAGAAAACCAGGCTGGCGGGAGCTCTGCCACCTTGTAACTCTACTACCTGGATCACGTGGTCTTGGTGGTCCCATGGCAGGGAAGAAGTCCGACATGGTAGAAAATTAACAGCTGCCTTTGAATATCTCAGCTCATGAATGAAGTTTAGCTCTTCTATTTTGTTTCTGTGCTTTGGTCAGAATGAGTTCGTAGACTTACTCAGATACATGGGCACAGAGAATGTTATCTTCCTTTATGATGATGAAGAAGAAGGAAGAGGAAGAAGGAGGAGGAGGCCGAGGAGGAAGGAAGGAAGAAGAGGAAGAAGAGGACGAAGAGGAGGAGGAGGAGGAGGAGGAGGAGGAGGAGGAGGAGGAGGAGGAGGAGGAGGAGGAGGAGGAGGAGAAAACACATGGTCTGGTCTAGATCAGTGTGTTAGGGCAGATGTAACAAAGTATCAAAGGCTTACAAAGGAGAAATCTGATCCTTCACAGACATTCAGATCAAGGTCCCAGCAGGCCTGCTTCTCTGAGGACCTCACTTCTGGCTTCCACACAGCCATATGGGCTCCCTCTGTCTTTAGTCTTCTCTCTGCATGACTGCCTTCTGATCTCTTCTCACAAAGGCACCAATCACACTGGATTAAGGCCCATGCTAATAACTCCATTTAACACTAATTCCTTTTTAAAGACCCTGCCTCCAAATGTAGTCACCTGCTGAAGTACTTAGGGGTTAGGACATCAGTAAACTCAGGGCATTGCAGTTCAGACCACAGTGCACTGTTCCTGTTAAACAACAAGTAATGAGATGCAGTCACTCCGTTTTTATTGGAGGAGTCCTGTAAATTTCTAAAATATTATAGAATTATTTTCCTCTTTACATCTTCACCCATCTCCCTGGTCCCCTGCCCTCACATTTTGCCACAAAAAGCATAGTTTTCTGGGTATTATTTAAAGGAACTTGATGTCAATAGATGCATCAAATTTCTTTTATTAATGGAGGTAGCAACTGTGTACATGCATGGTGAAGGGAAATCAAAACTGAAATCGTGGACAGTCTGAGAGCCTTCCTATAGGGCCACAGATACTGTGAACACTGCATTTCTGGACATGACTCTGTTCCGAAAGCTAAGTAGGGACAGTGGCGAAGCTCGTTGTGTCTTGGGGACTGATCACCAGCATGAATCTGTGACCACGGTGCTGCTGGCTGGCAGCATCTGATAAATGGCTACCAGCCAGGCAGTGGCTGGATGGATTTGTCATTGTCTGTGAATGTGTAGGTAGTTTTGGCTTTTTTGTTTTCAAATTTTCTATCAAAGGGGATGCACTGCTGATTAATTGCTGATGAGTTAATTTCAAAATGTTCTCCTATAGTTTGACATTCAAACTAAAAGTCATTGTTTATACAGAGAGTCAAGGAAATAGAGCATGGGGCATAAATTTGATATTGATGAAGTAAATATTTGTCAGTGAAGGAATGATGCAATATCAACTTTGCTTTCTTAGTCTATTTTTGCAAAGTACAAGCTTTTAAGAAAGGCAATCCCCAAGCACATATGGCTAGATTTTCACTATTTGAGGATTATCTATTAAATGTCAAGTATCCAACCTGAAGGCAGAAGAAATTACCTAACCCATTGGGGTAGATGAAAATAATCAAGAAATGGGAAGCCAGTGGGATTGATTCTTATATCCTGTAGGACTGGCCTTAGGCGGTCATATCGCTTAATAGACAGCAAGGATGTTTCTTAGTGATACAAAAGTGATTGTATTTTGTGTACCCATGTGCCTTAGAGGTGATGAAATCTAACAGCGGTGGCAAGAATGATAACCAGAGCCCCTGTCTCACAAGCTGAGTCCCTTTCCCTCGACACAACAACGTCTATGTCCTCTGGCATGGTGTTGTCTGGCCTCAGCTTTCTGACTTGTGAAAGTCACTTAACGTGACCCAGAACTGAGTGTCTCTTCGGGAGTGAGGTATAGAATGTCTTACTCTATTTGTACTACTATAACAAAATGTCCAAGGTTGGAAATTTCATAAACATTGAAATTGTATTTCCCATAGCTCTGTAAGATTAGAAAAATCTAAGATCAAAACATCAACAGGTTGCATCTTCTGATGAGGACTGCTGTCTGCTTCCAAGGTGGCTTTTTTTTTTTTTTTTTTTTTTTTTTTTTGCCATGTCCTCTGGGGAGGGAGTGCCATGTCCTCACATGGTAGAAGGGACAAATAAGGTAAAAAGTGACACAGTTTCCTCTGAAAACCCTTTTAATAACTGCAATCAACCCATTCATGAGGGTGGAGCCTCACAAAGGGCCCACTTCCCTATGTTGTTGTTCTTGGGATTAATTTCCAAAACATACATTTTGAGGGATACATTCAGACTATACCATTTTCCCTTTGGTCTCCAAAATTCCTGTCCTTCTCACATATAAAATCTACTTATTCCATCCCAATAGCCCACAAGTCATAATTCATCCAGCACCAACTCAAAAGTCCAAAGTCCAGAGTCTTATCTGAATCGCTTCTGAATGAGACTCTAAGCAAGATTAATCCTAAAGCAAATTACCCTCCAGCCACGGGCCTGTGAAATCAAACAAGTCATACAGTAGAGATAATCCCATTGTGTGTGTATATATTAGACTGTTTTCTATTGTTGTCGCCGAATACCCAAGATTGGGTAATTTACAAAGAAAACAAATTAATTTTTTTTCAAAGAAACTTAGTTAGTTCATGTGTGTGAGTGTTCGCCTGCATCTATAATGAGTCCTTACTGCAGGCCTGGTGCCCACAGAGGCTGGATTTCCTGGAACTGGAGTTATGGACATGTGGGTGCTGGGAACCAAACCCTGGTCTTCTTCAATAGCTGCAAGTGTTCTTAACTGCTGAGTCCCAGAAATATATTTCTTACAGCCTAGCCTAGAGTCTTGGGATCAGTCTTACCCCCGTGGCTCCAAGAAGCATTTCCATGGTTGGGGAACTCTGCAGCAATTCCAACCTCACCTTTCTCCTCTGCGTCCCCTTGTTCAGGGACTCCGTGGTGGCTCTGCTTCTGCCGCAAATGTTTACCAGGGCCCTCTCTGTTTGATGGAGCCTTTGGAATATAGGTCAAGGAAGCCATGGTTACATGGCTCATCTTCTGAATGTATGCAGCATTAACACCATGTGAACATTACCAAGGTTTTCTGTCTGTGCCCTTGAGCAGTGGCCATTGTGTCATTTGGACCTACTTCATCTGGACCTCATGACTGGGTCTGCCAGAGAAAGACCTTTTGTGGACCCCAGGTACCAGCCCACCCCATGAAAGCTTTCTTTGTGGAGTTCTGGTCTCCTACGATGGAACTGTGGCTTGATAAAGAGAGGAGGAGAGGCGTCCTCTGGTATCCCCGCTATCTCGTCCTCCACTATGTTATGATACAGCAAGAAGGTCCTCACCAGACCAAGCAGGTGCCAGCACCATGCTTTTAAATTTCCGGGCCTCCAAGAACCATGATCCAGCAGCAAACCTTGGTGGCATCCACACGATGCTAAGTCTGCGAGAGAACGGAGTTGAAAAGAATAAAAAGGCTAGTCCTCTAGCACGGTTATGTCTATGGAAGGTCTGTGGAGACACATTCCCTAGAAGGAAGGTGACTTAATAAATAGCTGTTCATGAGTTCCTTACCGCTGCACCTCTCCAGGAGGTCACGTGGGTTATAAATAAGGAAGAAATGATTTCTCAAACACCTGCTCTCTACTTCTACTTAGAAGTCTCTAAAGAAAATTCTATATCAGTTTTTGTTTGTTTGCAATACAGCATTTTGGACAGCTGGTGAGTCGTTCTGACCCTGTCCCTGCTGGTGATGGAATGATCTGAGGAAAACTTGAGATGAAACGTATTGACACAGAAGAGAGGGACCATTGCCCGGGATTTCTGTCCAAAGAGAACCATTTGTGGCACTCCTTTTCAATCCTCAAGAGAAAACTCAGTTTTATGCTAGAACAGCACTTTCCGAGGGACAGTGGCCACCAGAGCGTGTTCACCATCTATCTGTCTCTCATGGGGTGGATTTTGCCATCTAAGGGCACTTGGGATCTTGTGACATGGCATGCACTTGGAGTTCTCGGGGTGCTGCTTCTCCTGTTGTGACTCTTCCGTTAGAAGTTCACCGCGGATCCTTGCAAGAGCAGTAGAAATCCCCTGGCTACAAGAGATGCATGAGGGGTGGGGATAAACGGGACAGTGACAGCAGGGGAAGGCAGCTGTGCTCGGAGGAAGGGTGAAGCCGTGTGTCACACACAGCACACGGTGTCAGCAGTGACATTGTCCGGCGACAGCACGCACCACGCACGCATGCACGCACGGACGGACGGACGAGGCTCTGTGTCTGTTCCAGGCGTACCTGAGAGCCAGGTACGCTGGTGAGGACGCTGCGGGGTAAAATGAAGCCTCCAGGTGAAGGATGGAGGGGAAGAGGCTCGGGATGCCTCTTCTGATCCCACTTGTCTTAGACGGCCTCTTGCCTCAGCCCAGGTTTAGCTGCGCCACCCTGTCCTCTCCAGTCCCTTCCCCTCCCTTTGGAGGGACTTACCCAGACCGTGGGATCTCGTCTGCCTCCACCGCTGTCCATGGCAGTTGAAATCTGGAGACCTATATTCCAAGCAGGAGTAACAGCAGGCGTGGAGGCCCTACGGGAACTGTTCTTGTGTGTGAAGTGAATCAGCAGGCTAGCGGAAACACAGCAGGGGGGTGGGGGTGGGGGGTGGGGTGGCAGCGGTAAGGGGGGGCACTGGCAAGGGGGGGCAGTGGGGGCTGAAAGCAGACGGGTCATAGAGAGCCAGGCTTGTTGAGACCTGGTGGTCTCAGACTTGTTGAGACCCACCTGACGGGAGGTGATGGCTTCTAGAAACTTCTGGTGAAAATCCAGGGGCTCTAAATGAAGTTAAGAGATGTGCTAAGGGACCACAGCCACAATCCAGGCTGGAGATGCTGGTGTCTTCGGCCAGGATGGTGCGGCGGAGATGATGAGAGACAGGTGGATTCTGAGCCAGTTTCCCAAGTGGAGCAAACAGCGTTTGCAGGTGGGTGTTTGCAGTGTTTGCAGGGCGCGAGAAAGATCAGAGGTGGTAGAATCTCTCCGAAGTCCTTCCCAGAGCCACACGGGGTGAACGTTTACCCTCAGTCCATTTGTCGGGTTCGCTCCCTGTGCGCATCTGTTTTTTTGCTCATGTCTTCACGAATTCTTCCCCATGAGTGGCCTCGGAGAAGCTGGGCTGATATCAAGAACGATCATTGTCTGCGGAGATCGAAAGCCAGACCTTGAGTGCAACAGTTTACCATCTCATGGTCAAAATAAAGGGCTCCTTCTCCTGGAGTTCCAAAACCTTGAGAGCCTGTAAGATAACTACAGAAGAGATAGGGACTGTGCTCTGTCGACTGAAAAAATGAGAGCCAATGAATCACGGGGATTATTTGTAAAGATTTATCTTTATTTTATGCGTATGTGCGGGTGCCTGCTTGTATATATATATGTTTACCATGTGAGTATGAGTGCCTGCTTGTATGTATATGTATACTGTGTGTGCATGGTGCCTGCTTGTATATATATATATATATATATGTGTGTGTGTGTGTATGTGTGTATGTATGTATACTGTGTGTGCATGGTGCCTGCTTGTGTATATATATATGTGTGTGTGTGTGTGTATGTATGTATACTGTGTGTGCGTGGTGCTCAGGAGACTAGTAGAATGTACCAGATCCCTGGAACTGGAGTTGTGAGTGGTTGCGAGCGGCTGTGTGGATGCCGGAAGCTGAACCTGGGCCTCTGTGAGAGCTGTAAGCACTCCTAACTGCTGAGTCATCTTTCTAGCCCCCAGAAATCGTTTCTGGCACAAGGGATGAAAGGCAGAGAAAAAGGACAATGTTCTAGTTTCATTGTGTTTCTGCGTGTGACAAACACTGATCAAAAGCAACATGGCAAGGGAAGGAATTTATTTTTTATTACAAGTCACAGTCCATTATTGAGCGAAACCAGGGCAGGAACTTGCTTTCTGTTCCACTCAGAATTATTTCTAACCAGGGAATTTACTCACTGCCATGAAAGTATATCAGAAACCACGGACAAATACTGCCTCATGATCTTTCTCACAGGTTGATGTTCAGCTAGCTTCTTTACAGAGCCCAGGACCACCTGTCCCAGGCTGGCACCTCCCACCGTGGGCTAGGCCCTCAAGTATCAGTTGACAACCCACCCCAGACATAACATAGGCTCATCTGATCCAGGAAGTACATCAGCCGAGGCTCCACCATCATGTGACTCCGAGCTGTGCTAACTTGATGGTTGATGCTGACTAGGACACATCCTTTAATAGTGCAGTGGCCAGTTCCAAGAGGATTCACCAGAAGGCAAGAGCGCAGTGTCTCTAAAGTCTGATTTACAATGATGAGGGTGAAGGTTGTTCCCATCATCCTTCTGGGTCTCACATGTGAACAAACTATGCGACCTGTTTAGACCATCTGTAGAACTGTAACTGGGAAGCCTCTCCACATAGATTTGTGGGAGACCAGCTCCCACATTTTATGACAGGGAGCTCTTGAGGAGAGAGGGATAAGAGATTTAGATAGAAATACAGAGGGGAAAGAAACAGAAACACAGGATAGCCTCGGGAGGGCCTGGATCATTATCCACTGGCCCCTCCTGTCTCTTCTAAAGGGCTATTTATAGGAATGCCAAGGGGTGGAGCAAAAGACCTCCCCCTAGCTCAGCCAAGTGCAGACCGTTCCAGTCACCTGGTAACCATGCACATGGTCAAGCTATCCTCTAATGCAACCCTGCTGGGTAAAGCAAGCTCAGCTCTCACTGGGAAACCTTTGTGGCCCCCACATAGATTCTACAGGTCTGAGGAGAACAGAGTGACAAGGGGGCTGAGCTGTGTCCTGTGGTCAGGAGCCGAGATGTATTAGTCTTCCCACAGGTTGCTATAACAAAATAGTGCATGCCGGGGTGACCCAAACCACTGAAACTCATTTCTCACAGTTCTGAAGGCTGAAAGTGGAAAGCCAGGGTGCTGGGTGTCGGGGTTTCTTCTGGGGAGATGTTTCTTTCTGACTTGTACACACCCTGTCATCCTGCTGTGTCTTCGCATGACTGTGTGTGTGTCTGTGTGTCTGTGCATGTGTGCATGTGTATGTGTGTTTGCGTGTGTATGAATGTGTGTACATATGTAGATGTGTGTGTGTGTGTGTGTGTGTGTGTGTGTGTACTTTACAGTGTCTCTTCCAGAAGACACCAGTGTTATTGGATTAGAGCTCCTTATCCTCATCAAAGCTTACCTACCCTGCGGAAGTCTCTCCTGTATGTGTGATCCCATTAGGCTTTATGACTTCAACTGGGAATTTGGGGAGATAGTTTTGTTTGTAATAGTTAAATGCTGCAAATTAAAAAAAAAAAAGCTTGCTTGAACTCTATACAGCTGCAAATAAATTAAACCACACGCCTTTCAAAGTATACAATTCATGAGTTTATTTTTCTAAAATAGGGTCTCACTATGTGGTCCTGACTGGCCTGGAACTCACTACGTAGACCAGGCTGGTCCCCAGCCCACAGAGATCCACCTGCCTCTGCCTCCCGAGTGTTAGGATTAGAGGTGTGTGCCGCCACACCTGGCCTCAACTCATAAGTTTTGATGAAGAATTTCATCGTGTGATGTACAATCACTATCGTAATGTGATACAATCCAGGTCCACCAACCCAGTCCACGCTTCTTGAGGTTAGTTCAGGACAAGAGTCACCAAGCACCCACTGATCTCTTCTCTTAGGTAGCGTGGCCTTTACTGGTCTTCCATCAACACCACACACTGTCATGGAGTCGATTGAAACGCCAACCACAACCGGGCTCAAGCGTCTGGACATCCGGTCCCCTGACGTGGCGCTGTTTGGGAGGCTGTGAACCAATAGAAGTTGAGGCCTAGCTAGCGGAAGTGCATCCCTGTGGGGAGGGGCCTGAGGTTGCATAACTTCGCCTTGCTTCCTGTCCTCGCCTTTGCTTCCTGTGCCTCTGACACGTGGGCATGCAGCTCCGTATTTCCTCTGACACGTGGGCATGCAGCCCCGCGTTTCCTCTGGCACGTGGGCATGCAGCTCCGTATTTCCTCTGACACGTGGGCATGCAGCCCCGCGTTTCCTCTGACACGTGACATGTCAGCATGCAGCCTCGTGTTTCCTCTGACATGTCAGCATGCAGCCCCGCGTTTCCTCTGACACGTGACCATGCAGCCCCGCGTTTCCTCTGGCACGTGAGCATGCAGCCCCGCGTTTCCTCTGACACGTGGGCATGCAGCCCCGTGTTTCCTCTGACACGTGACATGTCAGCATGCAGCCTCGTGTTTCCTCTGACATGTCAGCATGCAGCCCCGCGTTTCCTCTGACACGTGACCATGCAGCCCCGCGTTTCCTCTGGCACGTGGGCATGCAGCTCCGTATTTCCTCTGACACGTGGGCATGCAGCCCCGCGTTTCCTCTGACATGTCAGCATGCAGCCCCGTGTTTCCTCTGACATGTGACATGTCAGCATGCAGCCCCGCGTTTCCTCTGACACGTGACCATGCAGCCCCGCGTTTCCTCTGACATGTCAGCATGCAGCCCCGCGTTTCCTCTGACATGTCAGCATGCAGCCCCGCGTTTCCTCTGACATGTCAGCATGCAGCCCCGCGTTTCTGCTGCCACAGTGCCTTCCTCGTGACGGCCTGTACATCATCTTCACACCACAGGCAGAAGAGGACTGGCCTCTTTCATTTGTTTCTTACCAGGTCTTCGGTAGTAAGAAAAGGAACGCATATCTGTGACCTTTTGTGGCTGCCCTGTTTCAGGCAGTATGACAGCGAGTTTCATATATATTGATAAAAGTGTCTGAAGTTGGTCATTTCTTATCTTTTAGTTTTTCATTTTATGGGCGCACCACATTTATTTATTCCTTGGCTAATGGACCTTCAAGTTGTGTCCAGTTTGGGGCTCGTATTTAAAAATCTTCTGTGAACGCCCAGAGGGAAGCCGTTGAACACAGCTGACTAGAGGAAGTGGCATGGTTCTGTGCTGAGTGTGCAGTATATTTAATAAGAAAATTAATACAGCAATTGTGCCAGCACATGTAGCCACATGTAAGAGTATGGAGCAAGTGCCGGTTAGTTAGCCACACTCATGGGTGTGTGGTGAGATATCCTTGTGGTTCATAGGCATTTTATTGATGACAGATGGTGAAGATTTATTTCCCCATGTTTATACTGTCCATTTTTACTTCTGATATTGTGAAGTTATTAAAATATTTTGTCCTATTTTTAATCAAGTTGTCTATCTTCTGATTATCAACTTACGTGTGTGTGTGTGTGTGTGTGCATGTCCATGTGTGCTTGTCTGTGTGTGCGTGGTGTGTGTGTGTCCACGTGTGCCTGTGTGTGTGGTGTATGTGTGTGTGTCTACATGTACCTGTTTGTGTGTGTAATATATGTGTGTGTCCATGTGTGCCAGTCCGTGTGTGTCCATGTGTGTATGCCTGTGTGTGTGTGGTGTATGTGTGTGTGTCTACATGTGCCAGTCTGTGTGTGTGGTGTATGTGTGTGTGTGTGTCCTTGTATGCATGTTCTCTGTGTGTGGTGTTGGGGCTTGAGCCCAGGGTCTTGCTTATGCTGGACAACCTCTGTCCCATCACCCACCTCCAATCCTGTGAGGTAGATATATTCTGGATGTCTTTTTCTCCCAGTCACTGACTTCCCTTTTTCTTTTCTTAAAAACTCTTTACAAGAACAGACTGCCAAGCTTCTGTTGAACTCCAACACACACTTTTTTCCCGTTTGGTGGCACATTCCTTTTGCATTTTTTTCTAAGCAATCTTTGCCTACTCCACGTCTGTAAACATCCATGTTTACTTCTAGATGTTTTTAAGCCTTGGATTCTTTGCTTAATTCTGTGACCCATATGGTTAATATTTGTGAACGGTATAAAGTAAGGGTCAGGGTTTTTATTTCTGTGCTGATTTTGTTTCATTGCCTTGTGTACACAGCCATCCTAGCACCGTGCTGAAAAGACTCCACATTACCAGTTGACTTCCATGGAACTGTTATTGAAACTGAGTTGATGCGCTGTCCGGTACCTGGACAGTATAGTGTTCCATCTGTCTACTTGTCCATCATCACACTGGCTCTACCTCCTTTGTTCACCGTGACTGTCTATTCAGTCTTAAAAGCAGGCGTAATCTTTCCATGTTGTTTGCAGAACTCATTGAGTTATTGCAGACCTTTTGTATTTCTACCCAGATCTTAGAGTCCTTTGGTCAGTTTCTAGACTGGGATGGCACTGAACAGATCCAACAGTCAGTTTTGGAGAACTGACATCCCAGCAACAAGGAGTCTGCCATGCAATCGAGTGGATCTGGATGAGCTTGAGTTTCTCACACCTTTTGTTGATGTTTTAGCTTTTTCGCAAGGAGAAATGTTTATGCTTCTCAATATGATCGTAAATGGCACTTCAAATGTCAAATTCCCAATTCCTCATTACTAGCCTATAGAAACCGGGTGACCTGTGTTCTGAGATTTGCTGAACTCACTTACTGGTTCCAGTGGTTGCTTTTGAGGTTGTTAGGGTTTTCTTTGCACACTCGAGTGCTTGTGAACAGAGCTCTTCCTTCCCAGCCCGTGTTGCTTTCTGTTCTTGCTTTAGTGTGGTAGTGGTGAGGGTCTCTAGTGTAGGTGTGGTACATGTTTTGTTATGGATATGAGAGGCACTGGATAATTCTCAGCTAAGAATGATACCGAGTTTTCTCCTTTCTTTCTTTTTTGATGCAGTGGATTGAACCCAGGGCCTTTCATAAATGGTTTATATGAGCACATATAGGGAATTGTCAGGTGCTTTCCCTACATTGATTCCACACTGCTGTGTGTTTTTCATTTGTTCTAGTAAAGTGGTAAGTGACATTGCTTCATGATAAGTTGTGCACAACTTAAAATCGCCAGTTCAAAGTGTCTGATGAAGCATACTTCACTTCACAACACCATGCAACCACACCCCCTGTCTAGTTCCAGCTCTTCAAGAAGAAATCCCCCTGAAAGGAAATCCCATGTCCCTGAAGCAGCCATTCTCTGAGCTCCAACTCTCCAAACCCTGACCACTACCTGATTTACCTGTCTGAACTTGTCAGAATAGACTGGATGTCGTGCGCACACAGACCTCTGTGGCCTTTTGGGTGGCTCCTTTCACTTAGTATGCCTACAAGGCCCAAGTCCGAACACAGGGTCATACCTGCGTCTGTGCCTCAGTTCACTATTGTTTTGTAATTAATTTTATCAGGCTGGCCTTGAACTCATGACCTCTCTATCTTCTAAGCCTGGAGGCTACAGGTTTTTAAGAGTTTTGTAGTTTTAGCTCCCAAATTTAGTTTTTTTTTTCTTTTTAATTTGATTTGACTTTTTAAAAATTTCATACACTGTATCTTGATCATATTCATCCTCCATATCTTGATCATATTCATCCTCCTTCCTGGTTCCACCCCTACCTCCTTATCCACCCAACTTTGCTCCTCCCCTCTCCCCACGTCACGCCAATTGGTATTGTGCACGTGTCCTTGGATGAGTGGCCTCCCACTGGAGCATGGTTGGCTTACCAGGGATGACACTCTCAGAGAAAACCCACTCTCCTCTCCCAGCCGCTCACCGTTGCCGATAGCTTCAAGGCTAAGGGTGGAATTTCGTGCCTACCTCCCCTCTCTGTGCTGAGATCTGGTCTGGTTTGTGCTTGCACAGGTCTCGTGCATGCTGTCACAGCAGCTGTGAGGTCACACGCGTCACTGTTGTGCTGTGTCCAGAGGATATTTTTTCCTTGTCATCATCCAAAGATAACTCCCATGTCACACATGCTCTGATGTGTCCCTTTCATCTCAAGACTCTATAGAGCTCTCTCTCTCTCTCTCTCTCTCTCTCTCTCTCTCTCTCTCTCTCTCTGTGTGTGTGTGTGTGTGTGTGTTTAAGCTCATGTTTATGCTGGGATTGTACAGGAATATACTTTCAGCCAAACAATTGCTGTCTTGGGGAGTTCGGCTGTGCCCACTTGCAAATGATCTCCCAGCTGGGCTGGTTGACTGTTTACATCTCCTCCTAAGGGGGCACACAGGGTCATAAGACCTTCACCTGTGAGCTCCTACTACCTGTTGTATGCAACGCTGTCCTAACTGCACTGGCCTTGGGGAGTGGCTAGACTATATATACACACTGGGGAAGACCAGAGGAGGCAGGCTTTATCTATGCGGCTATAGGAAAGTTGGTATCCCTGTTAGGTAAAGACTTTCTGGTGTGAGCTTTTGCAAGGGAGCACCCACATTCCTGTAAGTAACCCCTCACTTAAATGTTCTGTAAGTAAGCCCTATAAACTCATTGGCTCCCCAGAGTAAACTTTGGTGGAATTGTACCTTGGTTCAAGGAGAGGTAGGTGCCGCTTATGACTTCCCTGGAAAGGGACATAGTGAGGAGAGGTAGGTGCCTCTTGTGACTTCCCTGGGAAAGATCGGTAGTAACAGCTGGTGATTTAAATATAAGTAGATTTACTGACGTGAAGGCTTTGAGATCTCAGTGAGAAATGCGTTGTGCACAGCATTGGCCATATTTCTTTGTTAAAGGCTTATGTGGGGTTTCACTTCTAAAAGTGGGCGACTCAATGCTTAGAGAAAGCAAACAATTAACCACACCAGGTGGGAGTTCGGGTCAATGGTCAACAGAAAAGAGGTGTTGAAAAATTTCCTATCCAAAGACACAAACACAAGAGCAGCCTAGAGAAATAAGGCATGCAATGTTCAAAACTGTTGCTAATGAGCGGTTCCCACAGGGTGGCAAATTTACATTGTCTCTCCTTCACCTAACTCACCAGGCCTCTTTTTTACCTAACTTTATTGTTCCTAAAACACAGTGGACTGGTGTTCCTAGGTTTAAATGATTTATAGTAAGAAACATGAAATCAAGTGCCCTACTGGGAATGCATTGCTGTTGTGAACATCAATATCACATTGACGTCTGTGGGTAAACTAGTCCTCCTCAGACACACTTCCAGAGGTCAGGAAGCATGATTGGAGACCCCCCCAAATCTAACACATTCTCATCCTTCAGCTGGTAGTATTCTATGGCAATTCTCTGTGAAACGAAGCTTCAGCCAGTGCACAAGTTGTGTCTTAGAAAATCAAATATCACACGTGAAGATTTTTGCTGGGCCCTCCGCTTTTGTTTGTAATATCTTACCTTGTGTACGGAAGTGGTTTCCAAAGTGTGATCCTGAGTAAGTGGCAGTCCCGTCACCGAGGAAGGAGTTTGAAACCCACATTCTCTGGCCTCGCAACCTGTGTTTTAGCAGAGATCACCCACTCTGACGTCTGCTGAAGTTTGGTTGTCACTGGTTGGGAGAACCATGTGACTTACGCTATTTCTGTTCATGATATGAAGAAGTTATCAGTCAGGCCCCCAGCTACTGTTGCCTTGGAGACGTTTAGTGATATAATAGCCGAAGTGCCATGCTGCAGAGCAAATGTCAAATTCCAGAAGGAAGACACTTCCTGTCAGAAGGCTTCTAGATCTGCCCCCAGCAGCCAAAGCAAGAGGACTAAGACACAGGATCCTCAGAAGGGCCTAAGGCAGGGCCCTTGGGCTGAGCTGCGGCCTTGAGGCCCCTGCAACTGGTAATGAAGTGGAATTCCAAGGGTTTAAAAGCAGTTCTTGCAGCAAAAGTCTCCAAGGCTGAACTTAGCAATCCAAACAGGAAGCAAGAAACTAACATCCCTGGGTGTGCCTGGCTGTAGGGAAACCCAAGGAAGTCTTGGCAAAGAGATGTCTCTTATTCTCTCAGGGAAAGGGTGGGCCATCCATTTGTTGGTTGACAAGGAGGACCTGGAGACTGACATGTCTATCTGCCCTCTTCTGGTCTTTAAAACAATAACAAGGGGCTGGAGAGATGGCTCTGTGGTTAAGATCACTGGCTGCTCTTCCAGAGGACCCGGGTTCAATTCCCAGCACCCACATGGCAGCTCACAGTCTGTAACTCAAGTTCTTGTGGATCAGACTCCCACACAAAGACATGCAGGTCAAACACCAATGTATATAAAAATTATAATAAAAAAAGAATTTATAAAACAATGCTGAGTGTTTTTCCTCCCTAGTTGTAAATTCTCCAGGCCCAGCAGTAGACACAAAAGACCTTCTTGATGTCTTATCTCATATTCTAGTCCTGTTCTGGGGACAAATGTCAGCTCTTGTGTTGAGTAGATACTTTCTGGTTTCTAGACTCAAACTTCTGAGCCCCACAAAATTGCAAATCCAGGGGAAGCACGTGCCTGTGTGTGTATAGGGGAAACGCCCACTGTGAGTGCAGGGGAAATGTCCGCTGTGTGTACAGGGGAAATGTCCACTGTGTGTACAGGGGAAATGTCCACTGTGTGTACAAGGGAAACATCTGCTGTGTGTACAGGGGAAATGTCCACTGTGTGTACAGGGGAAGCGCCCACTGTGTGTACAGGGGAAACATCTGCTGTGTGTACAGGGGAAATGTCCACTGTGAGTGCAGGGGAAGTGCCCACTGTATGCACAGGGGAAGCGCCTGCTGTATGCACAGGGGAAATGTCCACTGTGTGTACAGGGGAAGCGCCCACTGTGTGTACAGGGGAAACATCTGCTGTGAGTACAGGGGAAATGCCCGCTGTGAGTACAGGGCAAGTGCCCGCTGTGTGTACAGATGTCATTTCTTACAGGACTACTCGGCGTTCTCATGCACTTTGCCCTGGGTATCTCAGCTGGGAATTTGGCAGTTGCTTTTGAGAACGCAGGCTCCTTGGCCCCTTGTCTAATCAGACACCAGATCCCAGGAATCCAGTCACAATAGGATCTGTCAAGTCCCTTACCCCCTTTACTCCTAGCCTCACAAATCCATCTATTCCACGTTATTGTATTGGCTTAGTGTGCTAAGACTGTCTCAACAAGATACCAGAGACTGGGTGGTCTATACAACAGAAATCCACTTTTTCATAAATCAGGAGTCTAGAACTCCCAGCTCAGGGTGCAAGCATGGGGGGTGTCTGGCCAGGCTCCCCTGTTGGCCTTAGACACTGTCTTCCCTGTATGAACTGACAGGCTCCTTCGGAGATGTGTGGGCAGTGCTGGGGCCCCCTTTTCTGAAAAGAACCGCAGTCTTAGTGGGTTAGGCCCCCACTTTTATGACTTCTTTTAACCCTATTACCCCCTTCCAGGTAATTAATTCAGTCATTATCACCTCGGGGGTAGGGGTTCGGCTCGCCTGTCTAGGACGTCTAAACTGGGTCTGTAAAGACCCCACTACCCCGGGTCTGCTAACTCCTCACTTTGGACCTCACTCCCAACTCCCTCAGGCCAGTCAGCGAACATGCAGTCATCTCCATCGGACAAATAGCCCTTGAGTTTTACTAAGAACCAGAGTGATTCTCATGCTTAGGATGGAGCCAAGCTCTGTGGCCTGGCATTTGGTTCCTTGGTAATAATAGTGTAGTAATAATAATAATAATAATAATAATAACACATTGTTATTATTAATGTCACTAACACAAACTAAGACACATAACACATGACAACACCAAAAAATGCCAAACACCACCGCAACACGTTTTAGAAAGTCCAGTGTAATCCTTTGTGATGCATAGTGGTTTTACCCCAAGGTTTTTGTTTGTTTGTTTGTTTTGCATAATTCTTTATTGATTCTTTGGGAATTTCACATCATGAACTCAATGCTACTCACCTCCCAGACCCTCCACATCTGCCCCTCACCCGTGCAGCATGCTCCTCCAAAAGACACCCCTCAATTAACTAAAAACAAACAAAAAACCCACCTCACTCCTCCATCTTTCCAACACTTCATTCATCCCGCGGCATCAGGAGCTGTGGTGTGTCACACAGTAGACCCTTTCGTCCAATCAGCCCCACCCACAACATGTCCATTGCAGTGAGTCATGGGTCTGGTTCAAGGCCTCCGGCACACCACCATCACTGGACTCTCATTGAAATGCCTCTCGGATGTCCTGCTGTTGTCCTAGTCATGGAGATCTACAGCTATCCTTCTGGGGACCAGTCCCTTTGCTCACCCCCGCAGGTCACAGATGGGGTATAGAGGTTAGGGTGGGCCAACCCAAGGCCCAGGATGTGGGTCTGGGTGGTAGCTGAATTGGTTGGTCCAGGCCACTGGGACCACTCCCTCAGGTGAGAGACAGAGCTAGCTCTCCTAGGCCCATGCCTTTGGGGGACAGTGCTCCCCTGCCCTTGGTGAGGGATGGGGCCATCTCTACCAAGTGTGTATGTGGAGGGGAGCCAGCTTCCCGTGGGGGACAGGGCCAGTCCTCCTGCTGTATTGTCCAGCGAGGGGCAGGGCCAGCTGTCCCAAAGCCAGTGAGGATGGATGGCTCAGCAAGACCCTTGGATTGCAACACACATGGTTCCTATGACCCTCTACCATAAGGCATTTAAGCCACCTCTTTTATTGTTCTTCAAGTATTCAGAGAATGTTCCCACCCCTGGGTCTTCATGGAGGTCTTCTGTAGTGCCTTCTTTTTCCAGATTCAAATCCTGCCCCTTCTTTGGGGAACTACACCCTTAATCTTCTTGGTGACATCTTCCAGGTCTCTGTCTCCCAAACTCACCTCTCTCTCTGGGTTAGGATTTTTATCTCACAGCAAGTATGAACACACTTATGTATACAGATCTTTGTTCCTTCCTGGACTGTCAGATGTACTTCTTCATCTCTCTCATGGTGCCCTGTGTCCTGGTGGTCCTCAGGGTCCTCGGTGTGTAGATGGGAAGATGAAAAACGAGTGAAGGAAAACCTTATTTGATAAAGTTTTCTGATAACCATAGCCTCAACATCCTC
The DNA here is from genome assembly GCF_049852395.1 of Peromyscus maniculatus bairdii. Taxonomy (NCBI): domain Eukaryota; kingdom Metazoa; phylum Chordata; class Mammalia; order Rodentia; family Cricetidae; genus Peromyscus; species Peromyscus maniculatus. The sequence continues at coordinate 73,927,756 of NC_134866.1, read as the reverse complement.
TCTGCTTAGAAAAATGTCTGTAACCTTACCCCAATCCATCACACCAACTTTATGAATTTATTTGTTTGTATAGTCAGGGTCTTACTGCATAGCTCTAGCTGGTCTGAAAGTCACTGTGGAGACCCAGCCAGCCTTGAATATGTAGCAATGTTCTCTGTCTTTGCATCCTCAGTGCTGGGATTTTAGGCATGTGCCAGCATGTCGGGCCTCTTTAACATATCAATGCTCTTAAATACCTTCACCACTCCCAGAGAATTTATTGCTTATCTTTCTAATCTTCCACCCCACGTAGTCTAAATTCATGGAAATTGAGACTGTTTCCTTCTAACTCCCTGGTGCAGAGTTGGCATTTGATACATAGTAGGCTGTCAGTAAATATTTGCTGAATATGATGGTATGTTTTGGAGTAAATGGCGCACTTCTCAAAATGTGCATCCTGGCCGGGGAGGGCTTACTTAGAAACCTGGACCTTCTTGTTTGCTTACTGTTTTCTACCTCTTTGCTTTCAAACAGAGTCTCACTCTGTAGCCCAGGATGGCCCAGAATTTACTATGTAGCCTTGGCTGGTCTTGAATTTATCCCAGTTCACTTGCCTCAGCCACCTCTGGTGCCAGGATTAAGCCACCACACCTGATGTGTTGATCCGTTTTTTGTCAACCTGACACAGACTAGAGTTTTCTGCAAAGAGGGAACCTCAGCTGAGAAAATGCCTCCATCAGAAAGGCCTGTAGACAAGTCTATGGGACATTTTCGTGAGTAATGCTTGATGTAGGAGGGTCCAGTCCACGGTGGGCGGTGCCATTCCTGGTAGGTGGTCCTGAGTTGTTTTAAGAAAGCAACTGAGCAAGCCATGGGGAGTAAGCCAGTCAGTGGCTGTTCTTCCACACTCTCTGCTTCAGTTCCTGTCTCCAGGTTCCTGTCTTGAGGTCCTGCCCTGACTTCTCTTGACAATTGTCAGTAACTGGGATGGGTAAGAGGGAATAAACCCTTTCCCCTCCAAGATGGTTTTGGTCATGATGTTTCACACAGCAAAGACAACAAATTAGGACATCTGAACAAACCTGGACTTTTAAACTTTTCCCACCGGGTATTTAGGGAATCTTAGGCCTATGTGCATTGCATATACACAAATATATGCATTGCAACTTGCTTTATATATTGTGTATACCGAAAACTTTTTATGTGGATTTAAAATACATACCTGGATCTGGAAAGTCTAAAACCTCAAGGACTGTATGTGAATATTCAAGGGGCCGTGTTGAATGAAAGGCAACACTCAATCACTTGGCAAATGGTATCATTAGCTAGACAATAGATTTGTTTTCTTGATGTAGATTTTTCACATTAGGGTGGTTCTGTAAAGGAAGCAACTTCTACATAGGAGGGCAGTTTCAGCACTTGCCATTTTCTGTCTCCTTCCCCCTTGGGTTCATCATCCCTGGCTCAGGAGTTACTGTCTAGTTGTCCTGTGTGTTCATGGCCTCTAGCTCCCTCAAAGTTAGATGTGCCTCTGTACCTTTGCTGGTACGACTCCCCTGATTAGTAAGCCGCCCTAGTCAGGGTTCAGCTAGCATTCCTCTTTCTTTAGAAAGCCTTTCCCAATTATCTTAATGACCAGAAAAGAACTGACAGTTCATTTTGTTGCTCTTATGCATTTCTGTTATTTCTTGTAAGTCCTAAATTCCCAGCTACTCTGGAAGCTTCTCTGTGGAGTGGGCTCTACCCTGAGTTTCATTTGAATATCTTTTTATGTCTTGGACATTTCTGTGAATTATATTTGCAAGACATTTGGAAAAGGATATTCCATCCTTCATCGCTTGATTGCTTGGGCCCAAGAGAACCTGGGGACAAAGAGCTAAGGGATTCTAGAATTCTCCCTGGGAGCTGGTCCAGCCCTTTCCTTGTGATTTTCTTGTGAATGGGAAGCACAGATCACTTTCATACCATGCAGATAACGACCCAGTGCTCAATGCCCTGCAGGTTTGCTGATGTTGACCTAAAGAAGTCAGAGATGTTAGCTGAATTTCCTTCTATATCTTGTCTGTTTTCCATTTCTACAATTGGCAAGAAAGATCTGTCCTATGGGCCAAATCCTTTCCTTAATTTCATTTGGTCTTTGGCAAAAAAACATCTAAAAAGTGATGCAAGCATAATTTAAAATACAACTTACTTTTCTTTTCCGTTGAAAAGCTGCATCTATAAATGCACTAGCTAGGAATATTCCACCCTAAAAATGTCTGCGTATGTCTTTCTTTATCTCTCCCCGTGTATTTGTGGGTCTGGTTCTGTGTTTCCCCTCTAAGTGTGTATCCATTAATTTTCCACGTCTATTTCTCATTCCTGGCTTTCTTCTCCCACCATCTTCTTCCTTATTTGATGGGAAAATTACCAATGAAATCCCGTAAAAGATAACCTGCCATTTTTTTTTAAAGAAGACAATTAGGAAACATGACACTTAGATTGTCTTAATGCAATATTTAGATCACATTTGACATTCACTTATGAACCTTAGTAAGTACATATATTTTCCCGTATCTGTAATTGAGGCATGCATATTGTATTGCTTTTTAATCTCATTTTCATTTAAACACACTGGAATAGTGATAGTCCGACAGTGCAGGTTGCTGGGCTATTCCTCAAGTGTTTGATCTATGGGTTTTTTTTTCACACTTCATTACTATAAATAGCACTGGTAAAAAAATCTATGCAGATGATTTTTATTTCTAAAAGGAAGATTTTTAAGTTAAACACATTTATTGACTTTAAAAACTAAAGTCACAGAACATGAAATTTCTTACTTAAAACAATAGCTCTTTTTAATTTTGAGCTGTGACAGTTAAGAGATCAGAAGGCAAAAAAAAAAATTCATTCTTCATTGAACAAATATTTGAATACCCAGCTGTATGTTAGGCACTGATACAACAGATATATGAGATCCAAAAATAAATAAGAACCTAGATTCCAGTGAGAAAAGATAGAAAGTAAATATTACAAGCGAGCGAATTCTATAGTAAAATGGAAGGTGACATATGTTATATGTCTTATAACATAAGAGCTAAGAACAACTCCAGGCCAGGGGGCTTCAGGAGGGCCACGGAGACTGTGGGGAATGTCGGCTGAAGTTTTAAATAGGGGTTGAGGATAGAAAACATGGATCAGGGGACATGTCATAAGAGACCTAAGGAAGAGAAGAAGTTAGCCATGCGAGTATGGAGATAAATGCATGACTGGCAAAGGGCACAGCTCCTGATGAGCGCTAGATCTTCTGGGGAAACAGTGTGAGGCGTGTGTGTGTGTGTGTGTGTGTGTGTGTGTGTGTGTGTGTGTGTGTGTTAGAAGAGAAGATAGCCAGGTCGAGACCTCTGGCCAGTGTTTCCAGGTTCTTGTCTCCGTCAAAGAATGAACTGGAAGAAAAGACAAATTAGGAACTGGGAGAAAATTTACAAATTTATGAAATTTCCAAAGGTACACACTCAAAGGGTGAGTACAGTAAATGATAGTAGTAGCTTTATGGTAGTTTGGATGGTTACTTTGGTGGCCAAACTGATGGAGGGGTGGATCATCGTGAGTCAAATTGAGGAAAAGGCAGGGGATTCTAGGAATGGGTATGAATCCCTCTGACTTTCTGTATTCATGAGATTTTCCTAATGTGGCATCAGATACTTGATGGGATAGGCACTTTTGAAGGTCATAGAGAGGGTATTATCATGGAACACTTTGTAGCCATCCACATCAGCCATGTTGGGCCCAGCTGGTGTAGGGTGTCGGATGTCATTACTGGTCTAGGGGTTCTGGTATCCTGCTCCAGTAAGCTCTGAGATCGCCAGTCTCCAGCCACCAGGCACTTGAGCTCTTTCTTTTGCAAGATCTATCTAGTCAACTTTAGCTGGAGCAGAAAGAGTGAGGGTAGAAAGCTCAGCCTGCGATGGGAGCAGCCTCATTGTGTGGGTACTTCAGCCATTTGCCTTGTATGGTCTGCAAAGAAGGTTGAAGTCGGGGCTCCACTAGATCCGCTTTCTTAGAAATGGCAGATGCTGGACCAGCCCTGAACACCCGCGGTGGGAAATTATTATATTTCTGACAAATTCTTCTGGGTGATTCCGATGTGCCCTCAGGGTTGGGACTGTTCTTTTAGCTTGAAGAAAGAAAAAAAAAAAGCCCAAGATTTTAAATTAAAAATCATTTCATAAGAAGATAAAAAGCTCTTAGCATCCCAAATGTCAGTGATTTCGAGAGGTCAGAGATTATGCAGGCAATTGCAGCTCAGAGGTTAAACGACTTACCCAAGGTTACACAGAGTCAGGTTTCAGACTGAACCTTCTGAGTTCAGTGAACCTTCTGCTGGGCTGGGTTGCCTAATAAACGGTGTCATTTGACCTGTCAGGTGGTTAGATTCCCAAGACTCTCCCATGAGGAACATTGTCTGAACCCAGAAGTTCTGTAAGGTTGATCGGTTGATTAAATGTTTGGTTATCTAAAGATCAATTAGATGGCTGTGGTTGTTTTAACCTTTGTGGTTAAAAATGATTCAAAATGTATTAATCACATTTTCTGCTCCTTGAGAGGAATTCTGGGAGATTCATTCCATTTTAGAAGTGGAATGGACCTTAATTCTTCAGGATCTTGCAGTGCTCTGGGTCATAATTCTGCAGCAAGCTCTTACTTAATATCATTATAAAACATAAAAGGCGCTCAGCTGACCTTGAACATGAGCTAAATTTCTTCCTTCTTTTTAAGTACAGTTTTTTTTTATTCAGTTAGCTTTCTTTTTATTTATTTCTTGGACATTGCTGCTAAAATTTTCTCACTTTAATTAATTTCCTTTTATAATGTTGGGTTTTCTGACCTTATTTTACTAAATTTTGCCTAAATGACAGCTGCAGTGTCTGAACATGCAGACATTGTTGTCACCCTGGGCTGCACTGTGTCCTTGTAGGGGGACCAGTTCAGAAATCACTCCCTGAGGCCAGCATTCAGGTCTTAGAACTAAGTGGGGGATACAATTTCAGAGCCTCATGTCTTCTCCATTTATATACTCCTGTAAGTTTCAGCAATCAGATCAGATCTGTCCCTGTCATGGGGGCAGGTCACACATTCCCACTGAAAACACTTGGAGATTATAGAGACAGAAAATATATGAGTATATATATTCCCAAGCCAGAATTGGAGGTGAAAGTTATGTCTGAGTCTGAGCTACTGGCTGCTGTGAAAATGGGATGTAAATGGATACGTAAGTACTTTCTCTCTGTCTTCTATCCCATGGAGAAGTCACATTCAACCAAAGGACCTGGTGCCAATATGAAATGTTCAGTCAATCCACTAAAGCTGTCGGTCCTATTCACTGGCTACATTGAGGTCATCCATCCCTCTCCAGGCTTACTCATTTTTTATAATGTGTAAGTTCAACCTAAATTTGTTTCTGGATGTCTGTGCAGTCATGATTCATCTGCAAGTGCTCTCTACCAGAAGATAGGGTGTAGTTTGTGTTTTTACCATAGTTCAGCCTTCTAAAGCATCGCTGACACTTTTCAGTGTGTAGTTTCGTTGAGTAAGTCCTTGAGAAGACTCTGAACATAGCAGCCATCTCTGATGCTCAGTTTCGTGAAGGATGGTGCCTGAGATGGGTGCATAGGAACTACCTGAGGAATAACTAACATCATACCAGGAGAAGGGATGGAGACTTTGTAAGGGTCTTGGAATTTAATTCTGCTATTGTTTGTTCATTCCTTAGTGATTCATTAGAAGGAAGGGCAGACGGTTGTTGCAGAATATTATTTTAACTAGGCAAAGATATGTTACATTTGTTTACACTGCCGAATACTTTAACTGTGTGTCACATTTGTTTATGCTGCATTTGTTTAATTATGTAAAGATGTGCTGCATTTGTTTCACTTTGCCTGCCTAAGGCACCTGATTGGTTCAATACAAAGCTGAATGGCCAATAGGTAGGCAGGAGATGGACAGGCGGGGTTAGCAGGCAGAGAGGATAAATAGGAGGAGAAATCTAGGCTTGCGGGAGAGAAATGAAGAAGAATGAGAAAAGAAGAAGAGAACAAGGGACATGCCCAGGGCAAGAAGCCAGGCAGATGCCAGACAGTCAGACAGACAGATAGAGAGAAGCAGTGAAAGACAGATAGGAAGAAAGGAAGAGGGCAAACAGTCCCAAGGCAAAAGGTAGGTAAAGAGAAACAGTTTAATTTAACTTATAAGAGGTAGCCAGAAACCAGCTTGAGGTAGGCCTAGCCTTCAAAACTGATAAGAAGTCTCTGTGTCATGATTTGGGAGCTGGTTGGTGACCCAAAAGAAAAACAAAGAAACCAACCAACCAAACAAACAAAAAACAAATCAACAACCTGTTACAGATGGTAGCGACCAGATTTAGTTTTAAGTGAATGACTGCCCACCCTGTTCTGTGGCAGTCTTATCTGCATGGTGTCCACTCCATTTGCAAAGAACTGTGGGGAAGCTGAGATGTCAGGACAGAAGGGCGCTGACTTACTCCTCCGGCTGCTGGGCACGCTGCCAGCAGGAAACTGGTTCTGTCGCCCTTTTATAAGGGGGCCTGCCTCAGCCACCTTGTCCAAGGTCACTGACATAGTTGGTGTGAAGGACTGGTCGACATGGGTGTATCAAGGTCCCTCTTCGCAGCCCCCACCTCAGGATCTCTCTGAAGTGTCATTCTAAGCATCAGAGTCCTCCTTGCCAGATGCCCAAGGCTGGGTCAGTTTCTCCCTCAGCTCAGACGTCACTTCCCTTTCTGACCTTCTCTAAATGTTGCTTTCAAGACCTCTGATAAACTGAATCCTTGCCAAACCCTACCTCAGAGTTTGTTGGGGAACTCAGCCCACCTGGAAATCCTTTGAGCTACTTCCGTGCCCATGAGGAAATACAACAGGGGTTTTCCCCACATTAACTGGAGAGGCCTTTTTTTTTTTTTTTTTTTTAATGTCATTAAAATGAAGGAAAAAAAGTGATAACTGAACTGAGATGCAAAACAAAAAGTTGAATAAGGTTGACTCTTTCTATCTGAACTTGAGATGTGGTGGTGTTTCTGCTTGTGTGTAGACAGGAGCCTAGAGCTCATGGTGATCAGATTGGCCTTGACCTCCTGTTGTAATCCTCCTGCCTCAACCTCCCAGTTTGTAGAATTATGGGTGTCAACTAGCATCATACCCAGCTTGAGCTTCAGATGTGTAGGGATGTCTATTTTGTTTCTCTTTGGCAGTGAGAAGATATCAACCGACACCTTCCTCCAGTAACTCTAAGAGCTGACGGTATGAGGGGAAGGAGGATAATGATGTCGTCTTGAACTGGATACCTCTTTGTATTTTGCACTGAAATTTGTCCTTACAGAAGTCTAACTGAAGTCCTTGCTTCACTATCTTGTAAACTGTGCCACCGAGATAGTGGCAAAAATTACTGAAGGGGCCCATGAGTAAGTGGGCAAGTGGTGCCTGGAGGCTAGAACGTGGGTTTCCAGAAGACAGTTTGCACAGCATAGTTGCTTCTAAAAGCATTCTCCTCTTCTACCAGGGGGGCTCAGCCAGCGTGGCCCTCACTGAGAGAACTGAGGGAGGCCATCTTGGATTGCCCAGTCCAGGGTGGAAGGAGAGCCGTGGGAGGCTGGGTGAGGTGGAAGTCAGGGTGAACATTTAGTGACACCCAGAGAAGAGCTGAAAACTAGGGGAGAGAGAGAAAAAAAAACAACAACAAAAGCAAGCAATCAAACAAACAGACAAAATAGGAATAGGAAAACAAATGAACATGCCGACAGCTTTTTGTTCTTTCCTTGGCTCTTTCACGGAAATGAGAATGTATTCCCCAGCGGGACTGCTGCCCATCTCTTGGCATGAACTTCCGAAGGAGATGCAGACAGGGAATGGGCTTTTTTCTAAAGGCTGGGCCACCACCCAGCTGAACCTTAAGATGAGCATGTGGATGCTGGTAGGACTGAAGTGAAAGCAGATATGTAAACTAGTCAAGAATGGGGTCTCTTAAGTCGTCCTGACAAGCCAATCAATGGCCTTGGTGGGCCTGAGCTCTGCGTTCCCTGCTGTTTGCCAGGGCATCCTGGTGACAAGTCAGGGGTAGGGTTGAAAATGTGGTTTTGAGAAGACACTTGAGGTCCACCCAGCCATCCTGGGCCTGGAGAGGGGCTTGTGCAGACTAGGGGGAGAGGGGCTAGGGCACTGGGGGGCCGTGTGGACCTGCCCCCACCCCCCCAAGGGACAAGGCCTCGGGGCAGCCAGGAGCTGGGGAGGGTTCCAAGGCACGGTGTCAGGCGCTGCGCGGGGCCGGGAGCGGAGTGCAGTGGGGCGGCCCTTGGGGACCCCAAGGAGGACCGAGACGGGAAGGGGACGTGCGAAGACTGAAAGTGGGGAAGACGGAGCCGGCGGGCGGGCGGGCGGGCTGGCGCCCCGGCCCGGGCGTGGGGAGCTGGGCGGCGCGGGCCGAGGCGCGGGCGGAGCGGAGGGCGGAGGCGCGGGGCGCGCGTTTGGGGCGCTGCGGCGGGGAGGGTGGCGGCCGCCGGGGCGCGCGGGCCGTGTGTGTGTGTGCGCGCGCTGCTGCTCCGGGAGGAAGATGGCCCAGGAGGGAAAGTTGGGGTGACGCGTGCTGCCCCCGGACGCTTGCCAGGGGGCACGGAGGAGAGCCCGACAGAGCGGCGGCCACCCGGGCTGGGGGGCGCGCAGTCTGGGCGACGCCGCCGTCACCGCGCCCGCCCCCTCACTGCAGGTGGCCGCGGGAAGCTCCGAGTCTGGGTGGCCCGGGGGGCGCGGGCGGGCGCGCGCTGGGGAGCCCGGCTGAGGGATGGGCTGCGCCCCCAGCATCCATGTCTCACAGAGCGGCGTGATCTACTGCCGGGACTCAGATGAGTCCAACTCGCCCCGCCAGACCAGCAGCCTGTCGCAGGGCCCCACGGCGCCCCTGCACGGCCTCTTCGTGCAGACCGACGCCGCCGACGCCATGCCCCCGAGCCGCGCGGCGGGACCCCCGGGCGCTGTCCGAGTCCGCAAGTCCCGGGCTGAGCTGGGCAGTGGCAGCAGCACCGGGTCCTCGGGCCCCGCCGTGACCACCTGCCGGGGCCGGAGGCGTCACTGCTGCAGCAGCGCTGAGGCCGAGACCCAGACCAGCTACACAAGCGTCAAGGTAAATGTGGAGCTGTTGGGGGGGGTGCTGCCCGTCGGGTCTGCACCGGGTAGGGGCTCGTGGGGGAGTTGGGCGATCGACTGGGGGAGAGTTTACTTTTCATTTTTGCGGGAGGTGAAGGCCCGGGGAATTGGGGAAGAAAAAGATCCTGGAGGGTGCAGGGGACCAACCCTGGCTGGTCCTGGGGTGGGGACAGGTGGAGTGTAGCGCAGGAGAAAGCAGTTGGGGCGGCCTGTTTCTTGCTAAGGGAGGGCGCCTGTGGCCCAATGGATGAAGCTGGAAGGATGGGTATGCATCACCAAGAGCATGCGAGTTTCTCTGAATGAAATCTGAGCGCTGAGCTGGATCTGCATGTGGTGCAGACCAAGCACCAGGATGTTAGAGCGCCTGGGGTTCAGATTTTCACCTGCAAGTCAGCTAGGCTGGCAGGAGTTCTCAGCACAGTGGCCCAGTGCAGGGATTTGTGAATGAATCAGGCTGTTTCTTTTTGAAGAGCTATAGAAAGGGACTAGGGGAGAGCCAAGTGGAACCTGTTGTCACTGTAGTGCTTCTCTGGGATGACTGTAGCCTGGGCATAATTGAGAGTCAGAGTTCGGAATGTCAGCAGAGCCACCGTGGAGGGATGTGGTTTTCAGTTCAGGGCAGCTACCTCAGGATGATGCTTCTGCACACACATCAGCCAGGGTGAATGAGAGTGTGAGGATGTGGAAAGGTTAAAACAGTCCCTAGATAGTTCTTGATGAAAATTTATTCCAACAGTGCCCATCTACATGTTTTCAAAGTACTGTCACGTCCAAGAGGGGTTCATCGTGTCAGATGTAATCGCTTGATAGCAAATCCAAGAGCGAGGACACGTCTCATTGTGCAGAGGAAAAAGCACGTCTCTAAACTCGTAGTGTTAGATAGACACAGCTTTTATGTAGTCGATTACCAGGGACCACTCCGTGATTCCTTGACAAAGACACAATTGTGTATCTAGTAGTTAAGACTATGCTCAACAGTTGGCCCAGTGTGAGGAGACTGAATCTTCCTGGATGGAGTGCACCCATCCTGGAGGAAAGGAAGGAGGAAGGACAGTGGGCTGCCTTCTGATGAATTCAGTTTTTTTGTGAAATGGAATCTCACTTGGCCCTGTAAAACTTAACTCGTGTTTACTAGTAGGTGTGATGTTTCTCTGGTAATAATTGTGAACACCTTTAATATAAACATACCGTCTAATATGTACCTACTATGTGCCAGGAATACATTTCTTTTCTGACTTTTGAATACTAACAGGTTATCCGAAGAGTAGAGACCTGGATTCCATTAGGTGGTTTTTTACAGAGACGTGTGGTGGGTACCAAATTTGCTTTTGTTTGTTGCTTTCTGGGCCCGCTGCCAGCAGAAACATAAAGTTAGCATTAGAAGAAATTTCAAGGTGTTAAGGAGCCTATTTTTAGCAGCATCCTTAACTTGGGGGCTTAAAAGGGAATTTGAAGGCCTGAAGCAGTAGTTGAGAACGGTGACTGCTCATGAACTTTGTGGTATTTTGTTTTGGTTGCTCAAGAGAAACTTAGGTATTTTTACCTTTCAGAGTAGCAGGGAACTCATTTTTAGTACCTGGCAACCCTGGCTACTTGGTGTTTGTTTAGTGAAAAGAAAAAAAAAATAATGAATGAGACCATTTTTCTGTGTCTTAATGCTTTCCTCAAGAGGCTACTTAGAAACCAAATAGAGTAAAAACTGATGGAGAAAATGAGCCCTGATTATTAGCAGTTACTATAAACTTGAATAAATCTCATGCTACTTGGCTTAAGTGTTAAAAGGCTTGACCTGGGAAGGAATTTAACCCTCTTTACTTTATCAACAAGATGTCCAAATAAGAGCTTAATTTATTCCAAGCCATTGCTAGGAATGTTGGAAAGGAGGGTGCAACCTCAGCGATTCCACATGAGTTTGCATTCCATAAACCTCAGAAATTGTACATTTGAAATGAGATCAGGTATATTTATACAAATGCTATAGAACTTCTTATCACAGAATTGCCCCAAAACATTGAATAGTATCCCTTTAGCCTCCGACTAATAGGCTATGGTCTTTTGCAGTCTGAAAGTTCACATGTTCTGTGCCCTTACATGGATGAATGGATGAGATGATTTTGTAAAAAATTTTTCTTTTCCTTTTTAGAGTAAGAATTCTATGAGCGTGTGATAGTTGGCAGTCACGTGGCTCCTCTTCCCTTTCTGACTGCTTGGCTAGAAAAAGAAAGTCTTTGCCATTTGGTCCTATTTACAGTCTTAGTGGGTTTCAGTAGTCTTTCTTTTACCTTCCTCTTTGTACGTCAATTATAAACACTATCCTTATTATCTAGCTGGCTTCTGGTATTCCCCTGAGTACAAAAAAAAGTGTGTTTGATCTCTCTCTTTTTCTAGCAATAATTTATTTCATTAAGCTTTTAGAATGATGAAGCATTATGATGTCAAACATGATGTCAACAGGAACCTTCTTGAATACCTAATTGGCAAAAAAGATTATCAACATTAATAATTCATATGCAGTGCAATGATATCACATGAGTTTCCATTTCTGGTAAGGAGTTTGTCTCCCAATCGCTGTAAAAAATGCAGCTTCCTAGCAATTCAACTCTCTTGCTTGCCTTTTTAAAATAGTACTCTAACAGGAGACTCCTGCAGGATGCTCACTCTTGGCGTGTGCCAGTTCTGTAATTCTTGTTCAGAAATCCTCGGAGGAGACGATGGGACTTCTCTTGGGGAGGAACTAGGAATCCGTACCAACCTTTTCCGGTACCAGCTGTTGCTGCTTGGAGCAGCCAGGACTGAGCAGCTGGTCCTAGCACAGTCTTTCCTGGTGGCACACTCAACTTGCTCCATCCTCAGCACAGGTGAGCGGTATCGTGGATGGAGATACAGTTGGTGTCACCTGTGCTGATGGCTGGCATCATCTCCACCTCCTCTCTTCAACTCCCTCACCACGTTCATTTATTCCTTCAGCTGGTGTTTATGCCAACCTCTACTGTAGATGCCGGGGATTTGGAGAACACCCATAAGATTTAGTGAGCAAAGCCTACATAGGAGACTAAATCTCTTCCAAAGGGGTGCACTTAAACCAGTGATTGGTGGCTTCCACAGCATTGTTCCGTGGCATTCTAGAGTCAGTGAGGATACATGTTAAAATGACTGTACATAAAGGGAAATAAATATTTATGTGATGTTACAGTAAATAATGAGACTTTAACAGGGGAGAGGGATTAGAGCTACTTTTTATAGTAGTTCTTGTCTTTCTAGTCACGATTCTCAAACCTGAGTCACCTGGAGACCCTGGTAAGGTGCACAGTGGGTCCGGGCCTCACCCCTGAAGTGTCTAAAGTAATATTCTTGGGAGGGACCTGAGAACTTCAAGTTTCAGGGAGTTTTAAAGAGATGTCTTGTCGCTGATCTGGGGGCCACACTTGGAGATCCCGTGCTTCAAATGAACGAAGTTGTTTTGTGGCCTAGGTAAATTATGTGTGGCCACCTGTAGCCGTGGATGTGGATCTCTCCATTTGTGGAGTCAGAGTCTTCACAGCTGTCCGGAAAGTCTTAAGTGGGGACAGTCCTGGACCGTGCAGCCCACTCAGGTTTCTTGAGGTTCCGTTCCCGGCAGGATCATCTTGAGTTTGCGTGGATCCTGATGCTTTGCTTTCTCATCCCAGTCCCTTTAGCTGCCTCTGCCTTGGAAGGACCACGCCCCACATGATGGGCATTTGCAAAGCGAGGGAAGATGCTGAGGCTGCATGCCAGGCAGCACAGCTGTGTTGTCTGCTCTTCACTCTTGGAGTTCTCAATACTCCTTTCGTCTTTTGTTGTTGTTTTAGTTTGCTTTTTTTTTTTTTTTTTTCTGCTCTGGTGAGTCCTATAATTTATGTTCGTTGGGCTCAGGTTTACTTTCCGCTGATGAGTATTTTATCAAAATTCGCCCCCTCCCAACACACAAAATTAGAGCCAGTGGTTACTTTCTTCTTTTTCTCCAGTGCTGGGGATTTTCTTGTATGTGAGGCAAGCTCGGCCAATGATCTGTGTTTCCAGCCCAAGTGATTCCATTCAAATTACCTTCCTGCTTTGTAGTGTAGTTACACTAATTTTTAAGGATGACTAGACAGTTCTTTTTAACGCCTTCCAATAAGACTTCAAATCAGAGTCTGGTAGGGGTGGCGTGCACTTTTATTCCCAGCATCCAGGAGGCAGAGGCAGGTGGATCTCTGAGTTCAAGGCCAGCCTGGTCTACAGAGTGAGTTCCAGGACAGCCAGGGCTACACAGAGAAGCCCTGTCTTGAAAAACCAAAGCAAAACAACAACAAAAGACTTCAAATCAGAAAGCAACACTGTGCATTTAGAGTAAGAAGTTTCTGCTGACATCTCCCCTCACAGCTCTAATGGGACAGGGCATACAGGTGAGGGCAGGGAAGATTCTGTGACACCAGCTTTGGTGAGGGCCAGGAATCCAAATAGCAAGCAGAGAGTGAGTCCCACAGGCCCAGCTGGGAATATAGAGTCTCAAGACCGGAAAACCAGCTGGGGAGGAAGAGGTGAGAACTTTGGGTCAGATGGGTACGTACAACCTAGAATTCAGGGTCTTCACAGAGGTGACAGCCACTCAAGCAGGTTGAGGATTCTGATGGAGGAATACACGTATTTACTTTCTGCTTTTGTGGGGATCTCTGCTGGGCACAAAGAGCTCACAGCCACAGGAATTGCTGTCACCAGCCAGAGACTATAGACAACCACTTCACTTGGATGAAGCAAGACGAGCCAGCCACGTCTTCCTCGCCCCCGATTCAACATTATCTGCACAGCACATGAGATAATAATCTCCGGAAGGAGCTACTTCTAAGTTGTTGGCAGATGGAAAGAAAGTCCACGGATGAGGCTGCAGGACCCCAGACTTGAAAAAGAGAGAACTACTACCACTGTAGGCAGATCGTGGGGTGGGAGTGGTTATGGAAACCCAGGGGATCAAGTCTACAGAAGCTCCCAGAAGCTGTGACCTGAAGAAGGCATGTGAGAGACGCAACCAGTGGATGGACTGACAGTCTTAGCTGGGTGTGACTGCACCATTTCTACCATTTCTTTTTGGAGAGAGACAGAGACAGACAGACACACAGAGACAGAGACAGAGATGCAGAGAGGAACAGACAAGTGGGCAAATAGCTGCATGGAATTGACCTACATTTTAGGGATCTCCTGCCTGTAACTGCCTCTCACCAAACACATCTGGGAAGCAGAGAGAACAGGAGAACCCTGGATGAGGAGTCCTGGGTTCAAGGCAGTGTGGGGAGTAGGGCCGGGGAAGCAGATGCTGAACATATCCCAAAGGCACTGAGAAGGGAGAAGAGCTGCTCCTGGGAGCTGCAGAGAGACGCTCAAAGTGCGGTGGACAGTGTGGAAGCTTGTCTCAGAGAGGAGGGTTCTTTACGTGGGCCAGATTCACTGCTTCTACTTCCCGCCTAATGACCGGCACTAAAACCTCTCCGGTGACCCTGGCTGGGGACCTCTGAGTGCTGCACACCCACCTTCCCCTTCACTTTCTTCTGCTGACTCCGGTTCCTCTGTCCTCCCTTGTGACCCCTCCCTCAGGGCTCCGTGGGGCCAGAGACATCACAACGCTGCCTCACCAGACCCAGCAGACCCAGCCTGGCCACCGTACCCGGCCCCTGCCCCAGTTTTTACTTGCCTGTACTCTGTAGGCGTCTTTCCTCAGGCCCCAAAAGTGAGAAAAATGATTTTTTAAGTATGTGTTTATAAGCTGATATTTTCAGTAAAAAAAAAAAAAATGCACGTTTTGATTGTATTTTAAAATATTAAGCTGTGTGTTGGAGACTTTATTATTTATTTATTTTGGGGGGGCTTGAGATTGAACCCAAGGCTCTTACATACTAATCAAGTGTTCTGGCATGGAGCCGCCCCCTCCCCCAGCCTTCTGGAGCTTGTTTTAGATGGGGGGGGGAGTTGCTTTTATGTTATAGTGGGAGCCTTGGTGGGTACCATGTTTAACAGGCAATGATGCAGCTTAAGGACTTGTAGTCTGCTCTACATGAGCACTGGCAGTGGTGGTTTCTCCTGTTGCTTCTCCCCTCCCATTGACTTAGGATTTTCTGACGTCCCCGGTTCCCATTCATCTCCACTTTTCTGCTTCCTTAGGGATAACCCACAGAAAAATAGCTCCTGCTGTGGAATGCTGCTGTTCTGCTCACAGTTGGCTTTGAGAAACTGGTGATTGCTGTGACAAAAACCAGGAAATGATTTTATTCTCAGCTATTCCATCAGTGAGAGAAGAAATGGTTTGTGTTGTATCATGTTTCCAAGGCAATATTGTAGATTTTTACAAGGTAAATAAGGTGGATATAAAGACATTAGCTGTTAAGTCCCTGCTGTTTCTGGATCCTTCCATCTACACTGTTTCCCCTAAATCTACTCCAAACGACAGATCCTTATTCCCATTCTTAAAAAGGAGGAAGATGGGGCCTAGGGAGAGGGCTTGGTGGTTAAGAGCACCTACTGCTTCTGCAGAGGAACCGGGTTTGGTTCCCAGCACCCATGTGTCAACTCACAATACCTTTTGACTTCCGCAGGCACCAGGCACTCCAGTGGTGCCCACGCAGGCAGACATAAAACACTCATACACATAAAGTAGGAAAAGTCAGTCTTTCCAAAGGTGGGAAATGAAGCTGTGATAAATAGAATAAGCGGCCCAGGGTAAGAGCTGGACTTTGAAGGAACGATCGAATCCACCTCGAGGTTCTAAAGCGCTGGTCTTTACTGCTCCTCAGCATACAGCTGATCCCTGGGGGTGCGGCATGGAATCTGTGGACAACGCCCGCAGTGGTTGGTGCTGGGGTACAGTTATCTGTAGCAGAGAGCAGAGGGGCCATAGAAGGGAGGCAGGGAAGCCAGGGGCCTCGAGAGTGGAGTTTTTCTTCATACGCATGCACAGTCGCCCCCTCTGTCTGTCTGGCCTGGAGTGCTGTGTTGAGGTTAGTGGAGGATGTGCCGTGCATGGAGAAGCCATGTAATCAACACACAAAATGTTTTCACTGACCTCATGATTCAGGGCTAATATTCTTGTGCTTGCCATCATTATCTTGGTAATTAAAATGAGATTAAAATTGAGATTCGGGTTATGCAGATATTTTTAAAAACATGGTGTTGTTTTCTATTGGAACATGAAAACCACACTTTCTAGTGGATTGACTTAGCCGATGTAGCCTAACTGAACTTACCGAGATGTGCTATTCAGGACCTGGAAAACCACCACCACTCATGGGTTTGGTCTGCTTCAACGGGAATTCGAAAGGGAAGACACACGCTGGGGTGGGACTCGTGAGTCTGCACAAGGCAGGGGCTGATGAACCAGAACCTTGCTTTCATCCTGAGATGGTCCAGCATGGGATTCTCTGGTGTCGAAGCCTCATTCTAGAACTGTTTTGAAGGAGAGCTGCTGGCTTCTGTATGCTGTTTTGTAGGTGATCTGGGGTGACGTATGCTACACCTGGGAAGATGATGTACTGTAGGTCCAAAACCTGTTTTCTTTCAGACAGGAGGAGAAAAATAACTGGCCACAGGGGTGCAGTTGTCTGGGTGAGTCACAGAGCTGAGAGGAACCCTAAAATCTGGAAGAAGTTACAGGAGGACACTAAGAGACTTATAAGCAACTTATTGCACAGAATAGCATGTAGTAACTTAATTTACACAAACATGATGCTCAGGAACTGAGAGGCAATGACCAGAGTCCAGGTGAAATAAAGCTTTTGTTTATCTCAAGACTCTGCCTTTGAGAGCTGCTTCCCAGAACAGAGCCAGATGGAAAGAAAGGTTGGCTTACTTTATACACATTTTTGAGACGTGGTTTTGTATGGAGCCACTGCTGGGCTGGATCTTGCTATTGTAGTGCAGGCTGGCCCCAGGTTCCGGATCTTCCTGCTTCAGCCTTCCAAAGTGCTGAGCTTGCAGGTCTGTGCTGCTACACCCAGCAGGAAAGAGAAGCGAGGTAATAAAAGCCAGTGACCTGGCATCCCTGACCTCACCCACAAGCGGTCTTTGGATCATGTGGGAGACAGTCCTGCCTAAGACACTGGGTGGCTTTGAAGAAAGCAAAAGTCACTAACTGCAGTTTGAGCTGAGCCTCGGTTAAAACTAGAAGTCTTTATATACAGCCAGTGGAGTGAGGTACTCAGAAGAATGATGATAAATAAAGATAGAACAAAGTTCCATGAGCACATTTGGATGGACACACACACACACACACACACACACACACACACACACACACACACACACATCACAACACACCCCATCTGCCATGGGGCATATGGCAGGGAGAGAAAGCTTAGATGGACATGTTTGCATACAGTTTCCTGCTCTCTCCTTCCAGTCTGTGAAGTGGGGTATGCAAAGCCAATTGCAGATCCCCCCACCCCACCCCGCATTGGCTTCACAGAGGTCCCCCTGTCCCTGGGATGGTGGCTCAGAGCATATGGAACCCAGGGTAAGTTCTCATACCCAGTGCCTTTCTCTAAAGTGGTCTGACCCAACCTTGAGATTTGCTGAATCTAACATGAAATTTTATATCGCTGGATGAGCTGGTGAGGTCGGGGTCTATGGTCTGTTTAGTCTGACTTCCTGAAGGGCACTAGAAGAAACACCATAGTATGCTCCCTCCTGCTTGTCCAGGGTGAAGGGAAGAAAAAGAGGTGCTTCCAAAGACCAGAACATCTGAGTATCACAGTGAGAGCTTAGAATCTTGAAGAGCCATCAGGACATATTTCAGATGAGTGTAAAAGGCAACCTTCACTTTTCTGTTGCGGTTTATAAGCAGACAAATCTCAAACCACCTCTAAAGCCCATTGCTGATCTCAGAGTGGATTTTCATATAGAAGTAATGCAATGTGGGCATTAAGGTTTCTAGGTCAGCATGAAAAGGGTATTTTAACCCGTTGTGTGGCTGGGATACATCTGTAGTGTAGAAACGATGCTGCTGAGAGAGAAACGTAAAATTGAATTAGGGCTTCTTTCTTTTCCCTGTCTGTCTTTTGGGAGAAGTGGGTTTAATTAGAGGGTGACGCAGGTGAGAGCGAGCCTTCGGGAGCTCTTCAGGAAGCGGCTACAGGGAGGAGTGATGGGCATTGATCCTCGAGCGAGCGTGCTGGGCAAGCAGAAGCTCGGGTGGTATTACTAACTTCACGGAGTTAGGAAGGACACCGAGGCATGTGCTCAGGTGGCTTGATCAAGCTCAGGTCCAGCACAGCCAGGAGTTCAGAGTGGCGTCTGTCAGATGTCCTGTATTCATTGTGCTGTTTTCCTGCAGATAAAGAGGTGTGCCTAATTTCCATATTTTCTCTTCCATTACAGATATTTCAGTACGTATTTTTCTTTTTTATTTATTGTATTCTTCTCTCATACAATGCATCCCAATGGCAGCCTCCCTCCTTCCACTGCTCCCAACTCCTCCTACCTCTCTTCTCCCCCAGATCCACTGCCCCTCCCTTCAGAAGAGAGCAGGCCTCCCAGGGATATCAACCAAACACAGCATAACACGATGCAATAAGACTAGGTATAAACCCTCATATCAAGGCTGGGAAAGGCAGCCCAGGGGAGGAAAAGGGTCCCAAGAGCAGACAAAAGAGTCAGAGACACCCCATTCCCACTTGTTAGGAGTCCCACAAAAACCGCAAGCTAAACAACCATAATGTATCTGCAGAGGACCTAGCACAGACCTATGCAGGCTCTGTGGTTGCTACTTCAGTCTCTGAACCCCTATGAGCCCTGCTTAGTTGATTCCATGGGCTGTTCTCCTGGTGTCCTTGGACCCTCTGGCTCCTACAGACTCCCCCCTCCACCTCTTCTGTGGGGTTCACTGAGTTCCACCTCATGTTTAGATGTGGGTCTCTGCATCTGCTATCAGTTCAGTTGTTTTTTTTTTTTTAAAGTCATAAGAACTGTTTGCAAATCTCAAAACCGTGATGTACCAATGATTTCATGACTCCTTAGTTCAGACGCTTTTGTCTAATCATCCTGTTCTTTATGCGTGCTGCTAGCCACATAAAATCTACCGATTGCAAATGGCTGGTCTCTTGTCTGTTCCCTTCCTGTCTCTCTTTCTCTCCACGTGCCATCCACCCGTTGGGGGACTGCAGTTCTGTGTCCTGTACACTCTGTCCCAGCCTAAGCTTTACTTGTTGCCTGCCTGAGGGGCAGCTAGTATGTTTCTTGGCCTTCTATATCTGCTAGGAAAGGACAGTTGGATTTAGAGGTGCAATCTGACTATGCTCAGTTTTGGGTGTGGAGGGTGGGGTCAACACACATTTTATTTTTTGAGATATATCATTTCTCCCTCCCATTTTCTCTCTCCAACCCCTCCCATATACCCCTCTTTGGCTCCCTTTCAAATTCATGGCTCTTTTTGCATTAATTGTTATATTCATTTGTGTACCCACACATATATATTTCTAAATATAGTCCACTCAGTCTCTATAATGTTGCTTGTATACACGTTTTTCAGGGCTAACCAGTTGGTACTGGATAAGCAATTGGTGTGATATTCTATGGGGAAGACTGTTTCTCCCATTCTCAGCTTTCCTTAGTTGTTTATATTCTTTGTGTTGGGTGGAGGCTTCGCGGTATTTCCTCCCTTCACATTGGCATGTGTATATTATCGTCTTGTTCAGCTCCTGTTTAGGCGGCCATGTCAGCAAAACTTTATAGGTGTAGCTTCTGACGTCACTGGGAGGCACAAACTCCCTGATCCTCTGGCTCTTAGATCTTTCCAACCTCTCTTCTGCAATGTTCCCCAAGCCCTAGGTCCAGAGTTGTTTTGTAGATGGGTTAAAAGCACACATTTTCCATGGTATTGTCTCCTCTCATCAGGAAGCACAAAGCAGTGACCTCTTCTTAGATGCCAACCCTCACGAGTGACCACTGCTTTGATGTACTACCTGTTCGGGCTGGCAGATGACAATGCTCTCATTCTATGATGTCTTCTTCATTTATCAACTGGAGTAACTCCGCAAAGAGCAACCTCCTTTCACAAACTATTCAGTTTCCCTGGGATACAGTTTCTATAGAAAAGACATTAAAAGCCTGTATTTTTCCTGATATCTCCGGTTTTCGAAATAAAGAGTTGGTTCTGCAGCATTCTTCTAAGGTGATGAGGACTTTTGGAGTGTTTATTTGTTTGCTTGGTTAGTATAATTTTGAATCCTTACGGGTTTAACACAACATATTGTGTGTCACAGCATCGCGGTGATTAGGCTTACGGGTGCCAAGTTGCCCATTTTTGTTTAGAGCAGTTTATTCAAGTTGGCGAGGAGCTTTTGCTTGAAGTAATAGTCCAGCTAGACTGGTTACCTTTTCTTCTTCAGTTCCAAAACCTTCTCCATAGATGAGGATTCACTGGCCATGCCAGAGGTACGCATAATATCTTGGTGACCACCCTGTCCATCCCCTGCTGTCTCAAGGCTCCAAACACTATAGATTCCTGTTTTCTTTCTGTTTTTTTTTTTTTTTGTTGTTGTTTTGTTTTGTCTTGTTTTGTTTTGAGGCAAAGTCTCCAGGATAACCTTTAATTCAATATGTAGCCCTGCCTAGGCTAGGCTTGGACTTGTGGTGAGCCTCCTGCCTCAGACTTCTGGAACCAGACTCCTCTTATAGCACTTTACCTGTAATTTATTTTTGTGGTGACCAAAGGGCAGCCTGGGGTGATGGGATGTTTTGCACTGTCCTGGGCTTGAGAGCCAACCCTGCCTGTATTAGTGACATTTGTATTCCTGCGATAAAATACCACGACCAAATAAACTTTTAGGAGAAAGGGGTTATTCGGCTTAGGGTTCCAGAGGGTTCCAGTTGTCATGGTGGCAAAGCATGGCAGGAAGCAGCATGGTGGCAGAACTGGGCTCTGAGAGCTCACTTCTGCTATGGTGCATACAAGGACGAGAGCGGGGACTGGAAATGGTGTGAGTCTTTAAGCTCTCAAAGCCGGCCCTCATAGTTCCTCCAGCAAGGCCACATCTCCTACATTTTTTAAAAAAATAGCACCACCAATTGGGGGAGGGGGGCCAAGTATTCAACTATATGAGCCTATAAGGGACATTCTCATTCAAACCACCACACTGTCCTACACAAATTTTGCGAACCTAAAGGATCTGCATAAACTCGTCCTCATAGAGTGGGAGTAATGTATTGGCACAAGTGTGACAGAGGGGTGCAGTGCCTATAAATAAGTTCTCAAGAGTGGGCGTTCGGTAGGGGTGGGGGTGGGACACAGAAGTGAGCCCCACATAGCTCTGGATTTTGGAAGCTTTCATTGTTTGTGCCCCGTGGTGCTTGTGTGTGTGTGTGTGTGTGTGTGTGTGTGTGTGTGTGTGTGTGTGTGTGTGTGTGTGTCAAGGTAGTCTATTGGCTGGGAGCATGATCAGCTGTGAGATGAGGGGTGTAAAGTCACCAAGGAGCAGGTAAGTGTATGGCCACAGGCACGGCAGCACCGAGGGTCCAGCAGCAGAATTAAAGTGTGTGTTCTCAGCCAAGAGCTCAAGAGCGCCAGATGCATATAGAGTCCAAGAGAACCTGTTAGGAATGAGCATGAAGTCTGGTGGCATTGGCAGCTGAGAACACCCTTAGGCTGTGTGGTTAGCAGGCTGCTAGATGGGGTTTATCTAGTATTGATGCTCTAGAGCAGTACTGTCCCATGCACGTGTAACGTCAGACACAAATGAAACCCACACAGGAAGGCTTTGAATGTTTTATAACTCAAAGTTTTTAAATATAAAAGGATATATATATATATGACTGATATGTTAAGAATATTGTCATATCAGCATAGTACAGAAATTGAGATAATTGCCATTCTTTAGAAAATTGGAACTAAGCCTTCACAATCTGGAATCTAGTTTGCAATTATAATGCATCTCAGTATGGACTAGCTACCTTTATAGCATGTAATGGCCACACAAGTAGCTGCCGCCATGGAAAAGGGGGCAAAAAAAAAAAAAAATGGAACTTCATTATCAGGCTTACCAATCAAACAATTACAGTTTGGCATTGTAACTGGACAAGAAATAGAGAACAAAGTTTTGTTCTTCTCTGGATGTTTCCCCCATTCTTTTGTATTGTTAGGGCTGGGAGTCTCTGAATGCTGTCTTCATGATGCCTTTGCTGGGCGGGCTCCTCTTAGATTCTGCAGGGAAATATTGCAAGAAATTAGAATGTGGGAGAAAGGAAGAGAGGCAAGCAGAGGTGCCTGCTAAGGGACAGTGGTAGCCCTTGCAGGGTGACAGCGCCACCCCTCCTGCTGATCAGCACTGGTGTGGGCTTGTAGGTTCCCACCCAAGGTGCGAGCGGTTTGGTGCCCAGGTATGCTACCCCTGCATCTTTTTAGCTCCTCCAGCCCCATTCCATGGTTTCCTTCACCATCTCTACCTTCCAACACCTTTGTGAACAATTCTTTATGAGAACCATTTTCTCTCTTAGTGTGTGATGACCTGAAGTCAGAGAGAATTAGACCATAATCTCCCGTAGACTGCCAACTTAGTTCTCTGACTTGACTTCTTTCTTTACACTTCCTTCCTCCAAGGAAGATAAGGACCATTAAGCTCACAAAGTCACTGTGTGTACAGTATAACTAATATGTATACTACCGTTAGCTCAGAGTAGACGTCTCTGTGTTACTGGTTAGAGATAACAACACGGGAGTCAAATTTGAAAGCTCATCGATCTATACATTTTTTATCATGGAAAAATCCAGACATTATACAGAGAAGCGAGAAAAGTACAATGACACTCCATGTTCACACCAGCTGGCTTCACCAGCTTCAAAATCAAGCCTACTTGTATTGATACCACCCACCTCCCCCCACCCGGCTCTGTGATTATTTTAAAACTCAAGCATAATATTACTTCAGCTTTTCAACATGTAACTCTGAACAATATACCCACCATTCTATTAGCAAGCCACCAAAATAAAGAAATGCCTTAATGTCATCAAATACCAAGACAGTGTTCAGATGTTCCTAACCACCGCATCAATGTTTTCATTTTAAACATTTTTGTTTTGATGGCTCTTTAGAATGAGACCCACCCATTGGAATTAGTTGACCTGTTTCTTAAGTATCTTTTCAACTTTACCCTCCCCCTTCCCTCTTCCCCACTCAGTTTATTTGTTTGAAGGAACTGGGTCATTCATCCAGCTGAGTTTCCCACATCCAGCAGAGTTTCCCACAGTCTGGTCCTCCCCTGACCCCCGCCATTACATTCCTGTGTGTCATTTGCCATGTTCTTCTGGCCCTGGGTTCCCTGTGTAGTCTTGGTCACCTTCAGAGGATTCATCAGGTCCAAGTTTACCTCCATCCTTTTGGAGAGCTTGTGTTACAGGCAGTGTTTGCCTTCAGGAGGAGGCACATCATGTCTGGCTGGCTCTGCAGGCATGTTGACAACCATTGCTGGCGGTTGCACCTATTCATTAAATCCTTGAGGGTTGCAAGGTGTCTCCCTCTGTCTAGAGCACTTCTGGGATGATTCTATAAAGAGAAACTTCCCTTCACCAACCCTTTGGTTTCCCTCAGGTACAGATCATGTGGGAAAGGCAACGCAAAATTTTGCTTCATTCTTCTTCACTGCCCAGGTACCTAGTGATACTTTCCATCTTGTATGAACTTGATAGTTTATAGGCAAGAGGTGGTTCCTGGTCCACCGCCGTTCCTGTCCTCACTGATGCTCATTTGTCCACATGGATGCCCATGTCCCTTTTCTCCTGCTCTGGTGACATTCAGTGTGTTCTTCTTGTTCTTTAGTCTGACAAGATGTTCCAGTATCAGGATGTTCATTCCCTGTTCCTAGTCTAGACTCAGTCACTTCTTCCAGGAACCTGGATCTTTTTACCATAAAGTAGGGTTTAGGGTCATGATCTGGACAGCAGGCTGCCTTTTATTAGTGAATTGGTTTTTGTTTTTGGACTTTCTAGGTGGACATAGCCAGAAAATGAATACTTTTTAAAGATAAAAATGTATCATGGGTTTTGACTTTCAATTCAAGTTCAAGAACTAGACATTTTTTCAACTCCACTGAGTTAACAGGTCTCTCTATTCACCATGACACACTCATTCTCATAAGCTTCTTCAAAGTTGTCATTTAGTCTGTTCTGAAAGACAGAAGTACGTGTGTCTCAGAAGGGCAGTGATCAACATTGGGATCAATATGACCACGGGAAACAACTTGATTTTTGTGAATAATTTTTAATGTCAGGATCATATCTCCTTAAGGAGAGCCAGGTAAAATATTGTTTTTGAGTAATTTTAATAAGTTCCATTTTGTGTTTTTTAGAGTTCTTTGTTTCATTTTACTTCTGATCATTTTTTTAAAGATTTGATTTTGTGCTATAAAAACCTAAGTGGTTTTCATGTCCCAAAGCAAAATAAAGAAAATATATTCAAAGAAGTTTAGATTTTTGTGTTCATGATCTCCATATATTATATCCATGTTGTAGTAGTAACTCACTTTTCTGTTTTCACTTAACTTTATGTTCTGGAGCTCAATGAAACTCATAAAGATAGCTTGTGTCCTCTTTTATAGCTGCATAGTGTATCATATGGATAAACAGATTTATTCAATAAGTATAATAGATCTTTCACTTTTTTTTTTTTATTTTGGGGACTTTCATACATGCACACATTTAGTACAAAAAGGAAGAAATTTCCTAGAAAGGGCCTGCTTTCCCACCCACAGCAGTGTCTTCTGCTGGACCACAGATAATTTACCTGGGGTCTGTGTTTCCCCAGGAGTCATAAACGGTTAACATAGCTTTAGTTCAAGCTCAAGCTTCAGGTCTCTAGCAGGGAATTCTCTGTGAATCAAACTGATTCTTGTCTATTTTTCCACTCAGCTACAAACACAATTTTCATGTCGCTGGGGAGTCCCTGGGTCTTTTTCCTAGGGAAGGTTGTATACCCCCACTTTTAAAAATATTTATTTTATTTTATGTGTATGAGTGTTTTTGCTTGCATGCCTGTCTGTGCACCATGTGTGTGCCTGGTAGCCACGAGGTCAGAAGAGTGCATCAGATCCCCTGGAAGTAGTTACGAACAGTTAGTTGTGAGCTGCCATTTAGGTGTTAGGAACCAAACTCAGATCTCCAGGAAGTGCTGTTAACTACCATCTCTCCAGCCCACATGCTGCACGGTGGATGGTAAACAAGTTGCATATGGAAATGTCCCTTCCTGCCACAGCAGTAATGTGGCATGGGTGGACTGGGGCACTGCCTTTTCATTCTGCCTCTGCCTCTCTGCTTACTTCAGAGTGCCATGTGTTTACATTAGCACAGACCCTGTCAGGCCACAGAGTGTCTCAGGGGCTCACCACTACCTGTTGTTGTTGTTGTTGACTTTAATAGATTTAAGTTGTATGTACACCTGTGGGGGGGTGTGGATATAGTTGTGCGTGTATGTGCACATGAGTGAAGGTGTCCGAGGCAGTTGGAAGAAGGTCTTGAATCCCTTGGAGCTGGTACTGGGACCCAAACTTGGGTTCTTTGCAAGAGCAATTTGTGCTCTTTTAAATTAATTAATCAGTGTGTGTGTGTGTGTGTGTGTGTGTGTGTGTGTGTGTGTGTGTGCATGTGCCTACATGGGTTTACATGCACTATGTGCATACATGTTTCTTCAGTCCCCTAGAGCTGGTTATAGATGGCTGTGAGTTCCCCATAGGGGTGCTGGGAATTGAACCTGCTCCTCTGGAAGAACAGCCAGTGCTCTTGACTGCTGAGCCATCGCTCCAGCCCGCTGCCTGCTGTCTTAAAGAACTTCCTGCAGCATTCACAAAAACTTAGCGCATGATTGATGCTTCACCCTGATATTGATCACCAAGACCTAAGTCAAGTTTTTTCCTTCTGTGTTAAAAATGGAAGGTTGATGAGATGGCTCAAATGATAAAGATACCTGTTGTGCAAGCTGGATAACCTGACTTCAATTCCTGGAACCCATTCAAAAGTGGAAGAGGAGAGCCAACTCCACAAATCTGTCCTCTGAGCTCTACATGCATGCTATGACATGCATGCCCACATACACATCATGCATGGATGTGTGTATTCATACACATAGACACAATAATAAAAAAATTAAAATGTAAAAGCTTAAAAAATGTAATGCATGGATATGTGTGTGTGTGTGTGTGTGTGTGTTTGAAAACTCTAATACTTTTTTTGTGATAAAAATCACAGGTCTGATTTATGGTACGTTTCCTAAGGAGATGTTTTATGTTCAATATCCTCTGTAAACTGATTTTGTTTTCCTTACACATATACATAACAACTATCAGCAAGCAATGTTCAAGGTGGCCTCTTGGTTCCCAAGTGTTGTAGATGAATGAGACACTGTGAAAAAGTTGGGATGGTGCAGAGGCAGAAAGGTAGGAGAAGCAGGAAAACAAGACAGAAAATATGAATTAGAATGGTGGGAGAGTTGGGGTATGGGGCACAGACGGGAACTGAAACATGGAAAAGGTGCTATAAAGAGTAGCTATGGGGCCAGCAAGATGGCTCCATGGGTAAAGGTGCCGGCCCACCGAGCTAGATGACTTGAGTTCAGTCCCCAGGTGGTGGAGGGAGAGAACCAGCTCTCCATGTGGTTCTCTGACCTCCACATACATAGTGCACACACATGCCTCTGCCACTAAATACAGTCTTACCCCAAATGTATAGGGGAAGTTGTGCCCAAGATTGTAATGTGAGATTACCTGTACACATAACATGGAGATGCACGGTAAATGGGGAGAATCATAGCTGTTGTTGCACAAGAGGTTTACAATAAGAAACAGCCAATTCATTCAAAAGGCAGTAATTTCATAACGCCTTGTGTGATGGTTTCCTCCAACAGAACCCTTGGTTCTGATAGGTTGGCCTCCTGAGCACTAGTTGTCACCTGCTGTATACTCCCATGGTCTTTTGCTACCAGCAGCTCTCAATAGCTCTGTGGGTAAAGGTGCCACCCACCGAGCTAGATGACTTGAGTTCAGTCTCCAGGTGGTGAAAAGAGAGAACCAACTCTCCATGTAGTTCTCTGACTTCCACATACATAGTGCACACACATGCCTCTGCCACCAAATACAGTCTTAAAAGAACATTTAAAAGAGTGAATATACATGTCCGAAGGAGGTAATCTTAGAGGAGGAGTGACATAGTGTGAGTCACTGAGGCTGGAGGCTGGAGGCTGGTTCAAGCTGCCTCTATTTAAGAATGAACATTGGGATTAAAAAATCTAGAGAATTTAAAGCAAGGGTAGTTCAGGCCTACATTTATTCAGGACCTGAGTGTCAAACACAGAATATAAAGATGAATATCTCCCTAGGGAAGCTTCTGTGCTAGTTGGGGTGTGAGGCTGGCATACGAAATCACTTTTCTATAGCCATGGGACACATGAAGGCAGATATGGATGCTCTTGGTTTCTGTGATCAGGCATGGCTCATCTGGATCCTCTATTTCAGGGTGTTTTATCAGGCTGCAGTCAAGGTGGTGTCTATGATGGAACCGCCCATGAAGGCCCAAATGGCAAAGATCTTCCAAGCTTCGAGGTTATTAGGCTGGAGGCTACCCTCAGACACATTGATCTCTCTAACATGGCAGCATGCCCTGCAAAAACCAACAAAAGGAACAGTCTACTGTTCACTAAGATGGTAGGCACAATCTTGTGCAGCCCATCATAAATGTGGAGGAAGGGCTTACATAAGGATGCAAGGCCCAGGAGGTGGAATTACTGGGGGTTGTAGTGGAGCCTGCCAGCCATACAGGTGGTTACCACAGTTCTGTAATGTTTAAATGAGGTACACTCCAGAGCAACCTGAAGGAAGGGCATCCAGCTCAGCCTAGCGTGGAACTGGGCTTCTCAAATAGCACAGTGTCTAGTGTCTGAGTATGTCCAGGAAGGATGAGTAAGTATTGAGTTGTGTGCTGAGTGGGGAAGAGAGAAGGTCCATGAAGGAAGAACACCATGAGAAACACCAAGAGGTGAAATCTGGTAGCTTGTCAGAGCACCGCCCCGCCAGTAATGGTGTGTGGTGGACGATGGGAACAGTCAAAAATGGAAGAGATGAAAGGTGAGGTCCAGCGCCTGAGGAAGGAGGCAGCTTCATCGAGGAGACACAGGCAGGGTTTTAAGCAAAGGAGGCTGGAGGCAGAGGTGTGGATGCAGGGCTGTGAAAGACTGATGTTGACAACTTTCATATTGACTCGGATACCCGGGGAAGAGGGTCTGTGTTAAAACAGCAATGGAGAGGAGGTGGTATGTTTTGATTTTTAAATTGTAGAGTTATTTGATAGTTGGAAAAGGCAGAGTAGGTGATAGAATAGTCCACAGTGATGTCCAGATTTTTTTTTGGCTTAGTTTTTGAAGAACAGCCTTGTTGGGACTCAGGGAAAAGAAGGAGACAGAAGGAAAGAAAAGCTTGGAAGGGAGAGGTCTGTCCATGTTTGTGTACATTTATACATTCAGTGACTACAGGATATCTTAACTCAAAATATTCTTTACAGCATATATATTCTCCATTTAATCAATGTAACTATGCAAATCTTTCTAGTTAAGCCATATGCTGTGCTGAAGGGAGATAGAGTCAAATATTGAATTCATTTTTCTTGCAAGCAGTTTGATAAAGGAAACTTAGTGACAAGATTCTTGTAAACATAGACCAAAGGTGGGAAGCCTGCCTTAGCCTGCTGTCTAGTGCTTGGGAAATCACAGTCTGCCCTTGCTTGCAAATGGCGGCACAGAACACTGTTTATGAAGAATGAGATTTCACATAACAGACGTCTTCCTGAAAACATAAAGTTCTCATTTTGATTTCCGTGACATTAATTTGTCTTGTGTATGTATGTTGGGGTGTGTGTAATAGCACTCACATGGGAGGTCAGAGGATGACTTGTGGAAATCCGTTCTCTCTCTCCATCATGTAAGTTCTGGGGATCAAAGGCATGTCATCAAGTGTGTTAGTTACTTCCTGTAGCTGTGATAAAATACCATGACCAAGGTAACTTATGAAAGAAAGTTTATTTTGGCCTATAGTTCCAGAGAGAGAGAGTGAGAGAGAGAGAGTCGTAATGCGAGAGGAGGCATGGCAGCAGACGGCCAGAGCAGGTAGATGCAGGATCACCTCTCCCTCCACGTGCAGGAAGCAGAGGGAGTGAGCTGGAAGTGGGAGAAGGTTGTAAACCCTCAAAACCCATCTGCAATGATGTACTTCCTCCAGCCAGGCTCCGCCTCCTGAAGATTCCATAACCTCCCCAAATAGTGCCACCAACCAGGGACCAAGTGTTCAAATACCTGAGCCTGTGGGGACACTTCCCACTTAAACCACCACATCAGACTTGCCAGTAAGCCTCTGCCTTAAATTAGGGTTTCTGTTACTCTGAAGAGACACCATGACCATGGCAACTGTTATAAAGGGAAACATTTAATGGAGGTGGCAGCTTATAGTTTCAGAGGTTCAGTCCCGTATCATCATGTTGACGCATGGTGGTGTGCAGGCAGACATAGTGCTGGAGAAGTAGCTTGAGTCCTACATAAGTGGTCTGTTTCACTGGGTGTAGCTTGAGCACAGGAGATCTGAAAGCCCGCCTCCACTGTGACATACATCTTCCAACAAGGCCACACCTCCAGCAAGGCCACACCTCCCATTAGTGCCACTCCCTTTGGGGTTCAGTTTCAAACCACCACATTCTACTCCTTGGCCCCCAAAGGCTTGTAGTCATATCATAATGCAAAGATACATTCAGCCCAACTTCAAAAGTCTCCATAGTCTATAACAGTCTCAAACTTATTTAAAAGTCTAAAGTTCAAAGTCTCTTCTGAGATTCATGCAATCTCTTAACTGTAATACCCTGTAAAATTAAAATAAAACCAGATCACATACTTCCAACATATAATGGCACAGAATATATATTACCATTCCAAAATGTAGGGAAGGGAGCATAGTGAGGAAATACTGGACCAAAGCAAGACTGAAAACCAGCTGAGCAAACTCCAAACTCTGCATCTCCATGTCTGATGTCAAATCACTTCCAGATCTCCAACTCCTTTCAGTTTTGTTGACTGCAAGATAATTCTTTCTTTTGGGTTGGTTCTATTCCCTGTTAGTAGCTTTTCTCAGCAGGTCTCCCACAGTTCTGGCATCTCTAACACCTTGGAGTCTCCAAGGCAATCCAGGCTTCAACTTCACAGCTTCATGTAGTGGCCTCTCTAGGCCTCCATTCAGGGACACCCCTGACACATGCCTGGCCTTGGTGGCTTTTCTTAGTCTCAGAGGCAAATTCCATAGCCCCTTTCTTCTATTCTTAATTCTAAAGCCAGAACCATATGGCCAAAGCTGCCAAGTTCTGCTGCTTGCTGGGGCTAGAACATGGCCCCCTCATTCAGTTACATCTTCCTCAGCTTTCTGTCTTTTCACTGCCTAAGCTTGACTGTCCTGAAACTTGCTCTGTAGACCAGGCTGGCTTCCAACTTAGCGATCTGTCAGCCTCTGCCTTCCCAGTGCTGGGATTAAAGGTGTGCCCCACCAAACCCGGCTTTAAGCTTTTCTTTAATTCCTTTTCACAAGTTGGAAACTTAGATGGGTGGGATCTTGCCCTGAGGTCACCACTTCCTTTATTCCATTTCCTAATCTGTTTATCTCCTTAAATACAGGACTTAGCTCCATTCTACTTCCTGGTGCTTCTTTTCAAATGTTTTTCCCTGCTCAACTTGCTCCTTTTCATTATAAATCTTCATTAGGGTTAACACTAATAACCACACAACAGAGTGCATGCTAGACTGTTTTGCTATTTCCTCTACCAAGGAAATGAATCCAAAACTCTTCACTTTAGCGTCAGGCAAACTTTTTGGACAAGGGCAGAAAGCCGCCACATTCATCACCAAAATATCACAAGAACAATTTCTAGGCCGACATACTGAAATTCTTCTCTGAAACTTCTTGAGCCAGCTGTCCACAGTTCAAATGAAACTCAGCACCACTGTCTTCCATATTCTTACTAGGATGGTCCATTAAGCAGCACTTAAAGCATTCAATTGCTTTTCTAATCAACAGTCCCAAGGTCCATATTCCCTCAAACAAAAGCATGTTCGGGCATACTACAACAATAGCCCAATCCCTGGTGCCCAACTTCTGTCTGTCTAATTTAGGGTTTCTATTGCTGTGAAGACACACCATGACCATGGCAACTCTTTTTTTTCTTATAATTTATTCTTATTTTATGTGCATTGGTGTTTTGCCTGCATGTATGTCTCATCTTGGAGTTACAGGCAGTTGTGAGCTGCTATTCGAGTGCTGGGAATTGAACCTGGGTCCTCTGGAAGAACAGCCAGTGCTCTTAACCACTGAGCCATCTCTCCAGCCCAACCACTTTTTAAGAGCAACTCTTAAAAAGGAAAACATTTAATTGAGGTGGCAGCTTACAGTTTCAGAAGTTTAGTCTATTATCATCATGATGGGACATGGTGGCATGCAGGCAGACATGGTGCTGGAGAAGTAGCTGAGAGACCTATATCTTGCAGGCAATAGGAAGTGGAAGTCTGTTTCACTGGGTGTAGCTTGAGCACAGGAAACCTCAAAGCCTGCCTCCACTGTGACATACATCTTCCAACAAGGCCACACCTCCAGCAAGGCCATACCTCCCATCAGTGTCGCTCCCTTTGGAGTCCATTTTCTTTCAAACCACTTCAGCCTCTTTACCTGCCAAGGCGCCCCACAGCCCCAACTTCTACATTTTAAAGTATACAGTTCTGCCTTTTGGTATAGCTGGTCCTTTATTTATGGTGGAATTATATCCCAACAAACACAACGTAAGTTGAAAATATTGTTAAGCTAAAAATCCATGTAATACACCTAACCTATTGAACATCATGTCTAAGGTAGACTCTATTAGACATGATTAGGACACTAACAGTAGTCAGCAGCTGGCCATCGACACCTAATATCGAAGACAAAGCCTTTTGTTGTTCCAGTACTGGGCATTAAACCTAAGGCCTTCTTCAGGCTAGGCAATTGAGCATATATAGCTGACCCTTAAAAATCTTTGTTTTGAGACAGGGTCTCACTCAGTTGCCTAGGCTAGCCTTTAACTCACTCTGTAGCTCAGGCATACCCTTATATTTGCAATCCTCCTGCCTCAGACTGCTAAGTAATTGGGAGTATAGTCTCCATAAAGGCTATTTTTATAATAAAATGTTAACTATTTTATGTAGAGATAGGTAAACATTTTGTAGACATGGCCCAGAACTTGACAAATAGGCCAGTCCCAGAGATCTGTCTGTTTTGGTCTCCCAAGCACTTGGATTACAGGTGGGGTGGATGCCTGGTTTCTTTTCTTCCCTCCCTCCCTCCCTCCCTCCCTCCCTCCCTCCCTCCCTCCCTCCCTCCCTCCCTCCTTTCCTCCCTCCCTCCCTCCCTCTTCCTCCTTTCCTCCCTCCCTCCCTCCCTCCCTCCCTCCCTCCCTCCCTCCCTCCCTCCCTCTTTCTCCTTCCCTCCCTCCCTCTCTCTTCCTTCCTTCCTCCCTCCCTCTTCCTTCCTTCCTCCCTCCTTCCCTCCCTCCCTTTCTCCCTCCCTCCCTCCCTTCCTTTCTTTCTTCCCTTTCTTTTTTAAAACGTGAGTTCTAGGGATCAAACTCATGTCCCCGTGCTTGCAAAGTGAGCAGTTTACCACTAATCCATCCCCTTGGTCCTTGTTCTGTGCACTTTGAGGCGTCTACAAATTCAACGAGGGGACAAAGTTAAGAACTGAGACTCCCTACTTGACTCCAATGTGGAAAAAGGAACTGGAGGGACCTTGAGAAGCAAGATTCCTAAAGCAGCACTTTTCTTCACTACCACAGGTGACGCTGCTGAGCAGGTACCTTTTGGGGGCTCTCAGAGCAGGAGCCTGGAGAGTCAAGGCACTCACTGATTTTTCCAAAAGCAGCAACTAGACACAGGTGTGTCTCTGTGAGTTCTAGGTCAACCTTGTCTACATAGGAAGTTTTAGGCCAGCCGGAACTACACAGTGAAGCCCTGTCTCAAAAGAAAATAATAAAGTTAAAATTTGGTTTGCAAGCTGTGCTGGCTCGTTTTATGTCAACTTGACACATGCTAGGGTCATCTGAGAGGAGGGAGCCTCAACTGAGAAAATGCCTCAACAGGATCAGGCTGTAGGCAAGCTGATAGAACATTTTCTTAATTAGTGATTGATGTGTGAGAACCCAGTCCATTGTGGGTGGGGCCACCCCGGGCAGGTGATCCTGGCTTCACTAAGAAAGCAGGCTGAGCTAGCCATGATGAGCAAGCCAGTAACAGCTCCCATCCATGGTCTCTGCATCAGCTCCTGCCTCCAGATTCTTATTTGAGTTCCTGTCCTGACTTCCTTCAGTGATGAACAGTGATGTGGAAGTGTAAGCCGAGTAAATCCTTTCCTCTGTAACTTGCTTTTGGTCATGGTGCTTCATCATAGCAATAGTAACCCAAGCTAAGAAAAGCCATTGGAATCACTACAGTTGTGTGCGCTAGTTTGGATACTTTTGTTTGTTTTGTTTTGTTTTTTGAAACAGGGTTTCTTTATGTAACCTTGTCTGTCCCAGCTCTGTAGACCAGGCTGGCCTCAAACTCACAGAGATCCTCCTGCCTCTGCCTCCCAGAGCGCTGGAATTAAAGGCATGCCCCACCACCGCCCAGGTTAGTTTGGGTACTTTTAATCCTGTAGTGTGTGCTGGTTCTTAATATTTATTTTGAAGAATGTAGAGAAATTGGTAGTTAAAGGTACTTGTACAAAATTCACCTGTCATGTTCTAAAGTGCTTTTTCTACATGCTCATGTGAAGGCAGATATGGCTGTCAGTATGGAATTTGGCTACACAGCCAACAAAACAAGACGCCAGGTCACAGTTCAAAAGGAACCAAGGGAAGTCTATGGCACATCCCATTCCCACATTTCAAAATTTCCTACTTCTTTCTTGAATAAAATAGTATCCTTTGAAGATTGACACGAGTATCTAAGGAAACGTTGTTTCTCTGTAGGCTGTCCTTCTCTGGTTACCATGGAAATAATAGGTTTGGGGGTTCAAGGAGAGACTTTCCATTTAATTTATTACTTTGGTGTGTCTGTGTCTGTGGTGTGCCTGTGGTGTATGCGGTGGGTGTGTGGACGGCTGTGTGAATGGGCACACGTACAGAGAGCAGAGCATTTTCCTCTGTGACTGTCCACCTTGCTCCTCTCCCTCCCCCTTCTCCTCCTTTGGAACAGGGTCTCTCTACATAGTCCTGGCTGCCTGGAACTTGCTATGTCAACCAGGCTGGTCTCTAATTTACAGAGATCCTCCTGCCTCTGCCCCCCTCCTGCTGGGATTAGAGGTGTGCACCACAAAGCCGGGCCCACCTTAGTTCTTTGAGACAGGGTCTCACACTGAACTGGAAGCTTGCTATCTCAGCTAGGCCCCCAGTCCTGTGACTGTAGACTCATGATAGCCAGGCTGGCTTGTTCAAAGTCCTCACACACCCACAGCGATCATTCTTACCCACTGAGCCTTCTCCTCTACTCCCCCAGGAGGGAATTTCAAACTGCCTTCTCTTTTGCATGGTCATCAAAGAAAGTGGAAATTATAATAATGCTAACAAGCTGGGCAGTGGTGGCGCACACCTTTAATCCCAGCACATGGGAGACAGAGGCAGGTCTGTCTCTGTGAGTTCGAGGCCAGTCTGGGCTACAGAGTGAGTTCCAGGAAAGGCGCCAAAGCTACACAGAGAAACCCTGTCTCGAAAAAAAAAGACAAAATAATAATAATAATAATAATAGTAACAATGTCAGAAGAGAGCTTCTGTGACAAACAGTTTTGCTACATGTTAACTCAGCACTGACTGCAGTTGTGAGTTCTATCAGTCCCTGTCCCAGGGGAAACAGTTTACTGCAATTAGTTGTAAGGAAAATAATCAGTATATGCTGTACACACAACTGAGAACAGAGATAAGGGAAGACAAAAGACATGCCCTGACTGTATGAAGCCTTCAGCAGCCCACATTCTGCTCATGGTAGAGTCTCTGGCGGATGTTGTGTTCTTGAAGGCACAAGCTAGCACAGGGCACTTTAGCAGACAGCGGGAAGAGACAGCCGGACCCTTCTTCCTTCTGTGCCCGGCTGGTGCCTGCCTCCGAATGCCCTTGCAATGTGTGCCCAGCCTGAGGGAAAGCTGGTGCAGGCTGCCAGTGTCAGCCTCTGGAGGCCCCAGGTAGGGTGTGTACAGGTATGGTGGTGTGTAGTTAGAGACCAGTGTGCATATATTCAGCTCGTTTTCAGTGATAACATATTTTTTTTGTTAATTTTTAGAATGTGATTGTTTTGAAAACTATGGCAAAATAGAAAAACATCTGCTTTTTATGTTTAAGAAATTCCACTGCATTTCCTGTTTGTGCGGACTCTTATCTTTTAGACTGTAATCTCCCACGAAGTCTCGTATATTCTCCTTTTCCTTATTTTCCCAATACATCTGCTTTCCAGAGAGGCAGAGAAAGCCTGGAAAGGTGGCTTCAGGCCTGTAATTCCTACACTTGGGAGGTTGGGAGAGGGAGAACAGAATCTCAAGACCAGAATTGATGACATGAGGGAGTTCAAAGCCATCCAGAGCCATGGGAGACCCAGTAACTAAAGCGGGTGAGGAGAGAGAGAAAGAAGGGGCGCTGAGGAGCAGGGAGAGGGTGGAGATGAGATGTGTGTGCGTTCCCAGCCCCTCCCCTCTAGGTGAATGTGTAGGTACTTGGGAACTGTCCACAGGTGGCCATTTATCTGCATGTTAGCCAAAGTCAAGTTGAGTTTCGCATCTTTTGTAACTGGTAGCTGAGATGGAGTTGTGGTAGAGACATCCACACGGCTGTGTGGGCCTTGCTGACACAGCTGGGAATTATTTTGCTACGCACAGGAATGAAACGCGTCAACTGGAAATGTCTGTGCTAGCCGAGGGCCCTGTTTTGCAAGCATTGCGTGTGCGTATTCTCCTGGGCCTGTGTGAAGGGCTGAGACAGAGGTCTGTGTCTCCGGATGCCTATGGGGTTGCTAGGAAATGATTTTCAAAGTGCTCTGTGGTGATGCAGCGGGTTGAACTTTTTTTTGTGCAGCGTTGTCATGGAAACCAAGTGCATCATTGCCTTGTCTGACTAATTTATGGTTTAATGATAAAATTTGTAATCCAGGGTTAATGGGTACAAAACAACAACAACAGTGTGGCAAGCTTTAAGGGAAACTGCTGCACGTACAAGTTTTGGAAAGGGAAGATTTCACCACGTAGCTGGCAAGGATACTGTGATGTTCACATGGGTGAGGGCTTGCCTGTGTGAAGTGACAATACCTCATGGGTTTGCTTTCTGTGTTCTTCGGGGAGGAAAGCCATGTTCGCCCTGTGGCTTATTGCCGTGGAATTTTGTTACTCTCCCAGGCCTAGCCCAGCAAGGGAAGCTTGGCCGGGCTGCTGGAGTTGGGTTCCTCAGTGGCTCAGTTGGCTGGCTTAACACGCCCATTCCTGCCACCCCCTCTGCCCTTCCTGTGGGTGACATTGTTACTGTGGGTGACATTGCTAAGCCTTGTCATCCATGAAAGCCTGCCACATGGACATTCTGCCCTGGGCTTGTTCTGTCTGCTGTTTGCCCTCTTTTATGCATCCCCCACCCCTGACCTCCTCGCTGTCATTTTAGGGGTCCTCAAGGAAGAGAAAACTTCCTTGTGTGTTGAGGATAAGACCTTCCTTCTACTACTACGTTAGACATCAATGGGTGTGGCTTATGGTTTTATCAATGGGTTACAGGGCTAAGCTTCTGGATGAAAGGAGAGGGGAGCTGAGCTGGAAGGAGATGTTAATACCCATTGAGTAGTTCCTTGACTCCCTGGGGGTTAGTTTAGCTCCTGGTGTTTGATCCCTACTTGCCCAACAGCTGACTTCTATCCTGTTAGATTAAATCTGCTCTGTGTTTTTAATATTTTCAAAAAAGCCTTTATTGATGTTTCCATGTCTAACGGATATGGTTTTGGAATTTTAGAGGGAAAAGTCTGACTGTAGGTCAGACTCCTGCGACAGGCAATGGAACAAGTCCACTTGGATGAATAGTTCACTGAACGCTGTATAAGGCCTACATGTATTTTCACTCTTTTATTTAGCATACGTTTTCTGAGCATCTGCTTTGTGCTAGATACATCTGGTTACCTCTTCTTTACAAAAATATCACCAGAAGCAGCAGGGACCTCCAGGGGCCTGAAAGTCAAGGCCAGCTAGAACATGGAGCTGCAGCAGCCCTGAGAGGTGCCAATGGACTGATCTCCCTGCTCAGGTTCCCGAGTGTCCAGTGCTCACATCCTATAATGTTAGCTGTTTCTTCAATAGCAGAGTATTTGGATGCAGCTCCTGTTGACAGCACTTTCCCAGCTTTTCTCTCTGACGTTCTTATATTGGCCTTCTGTAGACAATGCCTTTGTTAATAAAAAATGGAGCCTAGAATACAACACTATAAGAATTGTACTTTGACTTTGTCCCCACACCCGTATACCTCAGTGTGGAAGTAGAGACCTTCTTCGTCCCCAGGCTAGTTCTCTGGCCAACTCATACACACATAGATTGTATCTATACTTGCCAGGGCAGGGAGGAAGCAAACCTGTCATGTTCAAGGCCATCACTGAAGAGTTCTGGATGGCAGGAGAGACTAGGCAAGGTTTGCTTTTGGGTATTGGCAGTTCTCATCCAGTCTGCTAAGGATGCCAGCCTGGCCTTCCCTCTAGACTGTCATTGCTATAGAAGTTGGACTTTTCTCCTTCTCCCTTCAACATCCTGCCCAAGTTGTCTAGACACCTAAGATCCAAACCAGATGAGAGATGAGCCTCTCCCAGAATGTGCATCGTCTTTGAGAATATGTTATAGAATTCCAGCTCCCATCTTGGGAGATGGACAATATTTAATCATTTTCTTGTTCATTTAATGAAGGAGGGGAAAGTCCTGTCTTGGAATTGGTGGGGATTAAATGAGAATGTGACTTCAATGTGCTTGACACTTGGCATAAAAGGTTGTCACCATCCCCTTATTAGGAGGACTTGCCCCTCCAACGGTCTCCTACCCCCACTTAAGGGCCATCCTCAGCTCTCTTGGCCTAAGAATAACTTTATAACTTTGTCCCCAGAGATGCCCCACAGAAGCATATGATGTGTGGGTCATCTTCTACAGCAGCCAGGGCAGTGTAAACATGTGTTCATACCTTCCTTCCAGTATTTACATGTGGGTTGTGATTTGTTGGCACTTGTTGGTGTGTGGGCAAACCCCAAATTGGAAAGCATGGAAGCAGGGGCATAGACTCAAAACTGATCACATTTACCAGTCTTTTAACTTATTTGTCAGCGGATTAAGTATTCAGACTTACCATTTGTTACAACATGTTTCCACGTTACTCTAGTTTGCTGTGTGGATCTCAACCCTCTTCCTTCTAGCATGGGAACAAGATTCTCTAAGCTATGCTTAGGTCTAATTGTCTAGTAGTTCAAAGAGACTGCAGGCATAGCGTCATTCATTCATTCATTCATTCCTTTATTCATGCAGCCAGTTTGTATTGAATGAATTTTTGGCCCTAATTGAGGGGATAAAAACCAATCTTTGTTCTCATAGGGCTTATGTTGTAGTTCAGGGACCATTTTCATTCCTTCAACACATTGTGAAGTTCTGTGTGTTCATCTTGTGTTTCCTTCAGATTTCTGTCTTTTTTCCATTCATTTATTCAGTGAATATTGACTGGGGGCCTCACATGTGTCAGGCAGTGCTTGGGACACTGGGTTACCATTAGGAAAAACAAGCTCTTGTCTTCTTAGTTTACATCACAGTTAG
Source organism: Peromyscus maniculatus bairdii (assembly GCF_049852395.1). NCBI lineage: Eukaryota > Metazoa > Chordata > Mammalia > Rodentia > Cricetidae > Peromyscus > Peromyscus maniculatus. Next base: position 73,888,742 of record NC_134866.1, on the reverse strand, counting down.
AGGAGGCTCCCAAGGAAGAGCATAAACAACCACAACGGTAATACAGTGCGTGGGAGTGGGTGGACAGTGTAATGAAGAACTGATCGGGGAAGACACGAGGAAATGACCTTCAGAAATCCCCACGTGCATTATAGCCCATTGATTCTCAAGATGTGTTTTCTCAAAACATTTTCACAGCTCTAAAATTGGGCTGCACTTCATAATTGATGACATTTGCTATTTTAATTGGCAGTATTTCTTTAATAAGGGTGTGTCTCCCGATAGCATCTTAGCTATAATAAATGTGGCATTACTCACCGTGTGCCAGCCATCGTTATTAGCAATTAATGTGTTGGGTCTTTCCAACAGCCTTATTTGGTTGGCACTTGCTGTAATTTGAACGTGCTCCCCAAAGTTCACATGTTGGAAACCCGATCCTCTCCACATGAAAGATGGTTCAGCCATGAAGGTTCTGTCTACATGAATAGATTAATGCCATTATGTGGCACTGGGTTAGTTATTACAGGAGCGGTGTGTTACAACAGCAAATTCCATGCCCATCTCCTGCTCTCTGATGCCATGCTTTCCTTCACCATCACCATGTGATTCATTCTGCTGAGGCATGATGCAGCATGAAAGCTTACCAGCTACAGTCCCTTGATCTTGGGCTTCTCAGCCTTCAGAACCACGAGCAAATAAATCTCTGTTCATTCTAAACTACCCAGTGTTATTATGGTGTTCTGTTACAGCAGCACACATGGACGGATACAGTACTACGACTGTCTTCCTTCTCAAGGTAAAGAAATGGGAGAGAGTAAGTTATTTCCTTGAGGTCATACAACAGGCATTGGTATGCTCAGGGTTGGAATGTAGGCAGGTCGACCGGGCTCCTAACTGCTGAGCTGCGCCGCCAGAGCTCCAGGAGGTGATTTTTGAGATAAGAACTTGAAAGGGGTAAGTAAGGAAGCCAAGTGGACATATAAATGATGTATGGCCACAAAAAAATGTGTAGGCCTGAGTCTGGAATGTGCATAGCATTTTGAAGGAAGCCCATTTTGAGGAAGTGGAACAGGTGGGAAGGAGCCGAGAGGAAAGTGAGATTATAGAAGTGCTGGGGGAGGGTCTGTCTACAGACATACATTTGTGAGCCGTCTGCACATAGCTACGCATGGTGGATTGCATTGCCAAGGGAGTGAGTGTGGACCCGAACAGAAGGGATCTAAGTGATGGACTATACTTCGTAGTGTATGGATTGTAGAGATCGCCTTGCTGAATAGAACCTGGTTCTTGATGAGGAGTGGCTACCAGGAGGAGGAAAATAGTGTGGTGACCCAAGAGCCTGGTGAAAAATGGTATTTCTGAGGAGGGAGTTGTCACCGTGTCACATGCTGCTGATGGGTGCAGCAAGATGAGGACCCATGGTCAACCGATGGATTGCCAAAAGCCAAGGGCTTAGCGAACTTGATCAGTTCTTGACAGCGAAAGAGACAAAAGCCAGCCTGAGTGGTATGAAGAGGAATGAAGGAAAGTAAGCTGAGTTAGGGCTTTGAGTTGGTACCTGCCAGGGGAAGTGTTCTAGAAATGCCAGTTTAGTGCAGCAGGCTGGCATCAGACTTTCCGTATCATACTGATTTTCTACTTAGGGGCTCTAATGGTCGCTGAGAGGGAGGTGTCGATGTTCCCAGTTATCATCGTAGATTTGTCTATTTCTCAGTGTAGGTCTGTCAGATTTTACTCCACATGTTTTGAAGCTCTTTTGTTTGGTGATTATTCATGTGCCATGTCATGTCAGTTGTCACTCATTGTCATGTACACTTGGTGAATTGACCCCTTTATGATTGTGTGACATCCTGCTTATTCTTGATAATTTTCTTTGATCTGAAGTTGATTTGATCAGATGCTAACTTAGCCATACTTCCTTCCTTTTAATCAATGTATAACTTGATTAACGCGGCATAACTCTTGTCAATCTTTTACAGTGAACACAACTGTAACTATTTCTGGAGTGAGTTTCTCACAGACAGTATTTAGTTGGGTCCTGTGTTTTATTCTATTCTAACAACTCTGGCTTTTAGTCAGCTCACTTAGATCATTTATGTTTAATGTAATTATCAACACGTTTTAATTTAGATTTAGCATTTTCAGAGTTGTTTTCTATTTTCTCCTGCTAATTTTCATCTTTCTCTTTCCTGATTTTCCTGAGTTATTTGAACAGCTTTCACTCTTCAGTTTTACTCTGTTGTACCCCACACCATGTCTCCTTGGGTACATTTCTAGTGATTACTCTAGGGATGTATGTACATAAATACACATACACACTGATTTTTCCCAGTCCGCTGAGAAACAATGTTCTGCTGCTTCAAATGGTAGAAGAGCCCCATAAGTCCTTTTTCTGCCTCCTTTTTTTTGGTGACAGTTTGCTTATGTGCTGGATCTGTTTCAACAAAAACAACACCAAACAATGTGGAAAGCTTTCTTTCAACAGCGAAGCATGGCCTGAAGAACCCATGAGAATCGTTCACTGTCAGTGCCTAGGTGTTTTTAATTTCTATTCTTTCTTCATTCCTCATCTTCCAGATTTCTCTGTTGTCTCACTTCTATTACTCTGAAGAATTTCCTGTAGAATTTTTTTAGAGTGGATCTGTTGACAACCAATTCTTCTACTTTTCCTTCATTTGAGAATGCCTTTCGTTCACTTGTATTCCTTCCAGATATTCTGTAGTAAATAAAGAATCCCGAGTCGACAAGCTTGTTTCTCCCCAGGACTTTGATTATATCATTACATTTCCTTCTATGTCCTGTGGTTCCTGATGAGAACTCCACAGTCTTTGACATGTTGCCCTCCTATAGTAATGCATTATTTTCCTCTGGCTGCTTTCAGGAAAATCTCCAGGTCTTTGTTCTTTAGTGATTGGCTGTAACGCTTCTAGACATAGATTTCTTCAGACTTCTTTGGTTTGGATTTATGGGCATCTTGAATATGTATGGTTGTGACTTTCTCGGAGCTGGAAAACTTGCAGCACTATCTCTTCAGATGCAGAGTTTTTTCTCTCTGGAATTACCATGGCAAAATACGGAACCTTTTGTTACATTCCATAGGTCCCTGAGGCCCTGTTTATTCTTATTTGGTCTTTTCTTGGCATTGTTCAGATTGAATTTGCTCATCTTCAAGCTCACGGATACTTTCATCTCCATTCTAACCTTGAATCTTTCCAGTTATTCTATGTTGTGGACCTAAAATGTTCACTTGGCTCTTCTTTATATATTCTATTTTGTGCTTAGTCTTTGTATATTTCCAAATACTAATCCTTATTTATTGGACATTCTTGTGATAACTACTTAAATGTCTTTGTCAGATAATTCTAGCATTTTTGTGCTAGGATTTGGGTTGGAGATCTCCAGATAAACATAACCACTGGAACAGACTTTCTATGAAGAAGTGTTTTGTGCAAATATGGAGACTGAGAATTCGTTAGCTGCCCTCTCCAGACTGGAGGCTCAATTCTAGGCCAAAGCAGGCCTCAGAGCCGGAGAAATCAGAGATGTAAATCTCAGTCTGAGTGTGATGGCCCAAGATCCAGGAATATTGATGTCCAAGGGGAGGAGAAACTAGACATGCTGAATCAAGAAGAGATGGTAAATCCACCCTCCCTCTGCCATTGCTCTGTCTAGACCCTCTGAGGAGGGACAGATGTATACACACATTGGTAGGGGTAGATCACCTTTGTTCAGTTTTCCCATCCAAAGGAAAATTTCTTCCAGAAATACCAAAACCAAAACAAAACAAACCAACCCCCCACATTTTACAGGCTGTGTACTCATCTCTCAGTCCATGGCACACCAAATTTACCATCAGAATATTGGTTGCCTTCCCAAGCAAGCTGTGGTTTTCTTGGTTCTCATGTTCAACAGTTTTGGACTTCATTATATTAGGAGTGTTTGCATCTTAATTAAATCTCATGGTAAATCTTGATATTTTTATATGTTGAGTTCAGGCCACAAATCCCGTTTATCCTTCTGGATGTGGGAGTTTCGTCATCACTTTCATTTTCCAAGTCTAGGGTACTTTTTGCAGTTGTCTGGTGTGTGTGCTGCCCGGTGGCCTGGCTATGACCTCGGAAGTGACCTATACTACAGTTTAATTTTCAAAGTCTGTAGTTTGCTGCCCGGCATGAGACTCATGAGTGTAACTTGGAGGGGAGCCCAGAAGCACATAAACCAATCCAAGCTTTTGCGTTCCCAGGCCCTCCTTTCTTTTTAATCGCCTGCATTTCCTAGTTCCCTGGGACTGTCATTTTGGGTCCCATGGCAAGAAATAGGGGATTTCCTGTTCCTGGTTCTTCTGTACATGTGACTATGGCCACATTTGGGCCATAGTCAAGAAATGCAAGGACACAAAGGGAAAAAGAAAACATCAGGGATTTGCCTTCTTGTAGATCAGAGAAGGAAGTTCTTGTCCTGTACTGACACTTTAGTTTCCTATGGCTTACTGCTGCTGCCACCAAGGCCAGAGGAAGACTTCGGGTAGGAGAAAATAGTGCAAAAGAACAAATAGGAATCCCCTCCTCGTCCCCCCAAAAGAGACCCCTTTCCTAATCCTTAAGCCAAAATTAAAAACTGGTTGGAGTCCTTGCTGAGAGCATTGACTTCTCTGGCTGTACCAAGTAGACTTTGTGCACGGCGGGGCAGGAAGATGGCAGAGTCAATGTCGTGCTGATGGAACTTTGAATTCTAGATGAATCCCTAATCTACCTGCAGTTGCACACGTTTGTGTGTTTCCCCATGATTCTGTGGCTGCTCTGTGCTTCCTGTTCTGGTCTCATGGTTGCTGCAGAGTCGGAGTAGAGAATGCTTGCTCCCTCTTAGCTGGACTGTGTTATAGGAGGCACGTTCACCATGCATAGCATCTCGCTGAGCACGTTTGGGAATGCTCAGCAGCACAGAAGGTGTGTGTGTGTGTGTGTGTGTGTGTGTGTGTGTGTGTGTGTGTGTGTGTGTGTGTGCTTCTGTTGATGGTGCTGCTGAGCAGGAGAGTGGGTCCTTGCTGGCATCTCTTCCAGAAGCTTCTGGGCATCCATTGCTCTCTGGTAAAGTGATAATAACTTGGAAACTTTGAAAACTTTGCAATGTAAGTTGGCCAGACACTTGTGGTCTCCAGCTCACCAGCGTAACAGTGTTGCTGTTTCTTCCAAGCAGCCCTCCACAGGCTAAGGTGAACTTTGCTCTAAGCACTCATTATCTCATGAGAGGGACAGGAAGGGGGGGGCTGAGGGTTGGCCTTGGCCCTCACGCAGACTTGGACCCATCTGTCTTTGCTTGTCACTTAGTAACTATGTGACCTTGGTCCAGCTACAGAGCCTCTCTAACCTCTGTCCCTTTGTGAGTGAAACAAGACAATCATCACTGCACTTGGGGGGGGGGGCAAATGAGAGTCCCCGAGGGATGGCTGGCTGGGTCAGCATTAGTGAGTGTTCCTCACATGACGCTCTTGGAGCCCTAAGAGAAAGAACTTGGCCTTATTTTCTCTCTGCATCCAGTTCTATTCAATATTTCTTTTAAATGTGCTGAAATATGTGAGTTGGAGTCAGTCTCCTCTTAATATTTTGGCTCATATTAAACATCAAGTAGGATTCATTCTTGAGACTTAGGACCAGTCAGTACACATTGCACTTACGCTGTTTCTGTCCTAAACGTGTTTGAATAGCTATCTGGATGTAATAGGGAGTCATTCTAAGTACAGAGCAAAGGTAAACAATGGTGTGTGTGTGTGTGTGTGTGCAGAAGTTCAGAAAATATGTCACCCAGGCTGCCCCTCCAGCGCCTGTCTTAGAAAATAGCTGGAAAAAGCCTCCAAGTGGCCTCTGTCTCCTCCATTAATTGCAAGTGTCTTACTCTTCTTCATCCTTCATGTTGGCATTCAATAAACCCTCCAGTGTGTTTACTGATACCAATAACAATCTCATCCCTTGCTAGGAAGCTCTGTAAACAGCACTTACTTTGTAAACGGCTGTTTCCTTATAGCTATGCATGATTTGAAAAGCTCCTAAAACCTTTTCGCCCTTTATATTTGGAAACCTGTGTTTGAAAGGAAAAATAATTTGATTTTGTGCAAATGCAAATCAGCAAGGTTCTTGGAGGGTGAGAGTTATGTGTCTTTCTTTATTCCCTTTCACAACATCCACCATATAAATGGGTGCTGAATAATTGGGGGCTCAGTTGATTTAAATTTGAATGCTTTTGAATAATTAGTGTGTGACTAATACTTTATATTGAATATTCTAGTGGAGTTAATACCTAACCCCCAGTGATGGAGAAGATGCTGGCCTGGAGTTATCTGACCAATGATAAGGAGAGTCACACCCCAGCACACGGCAGGTTATGCTGTCTTCCTTTCTGCGCTGGTAGAGCCCCATCTTGGAGACCTCCTGTGAGCCCTGGGTTTTAATTAAAATTTAAATTGCCCTTCTGAAAAACTCTCACTTGAATGACTAAGACAAAAAAATAAAAAGGCTTCATTTTCATTTCTGTCCTAGGCTGTCACTGGAGAGCTTGTTGAAGGGGGGCGGGCGGGCAGGGGATTGCAGAAAGGGCCTGGTGTAGGAATCAAAGCACTTAGGTTTGGATGCATCCAAGTGCTGCCTGTGTTCCCGAGCTGAACTGAAGGACCCCTGCAAAACATTGTGTTCCAGGGGATAACAAGCCAGTAGCAGCAATAAATAAACATGCTTTACAAACCTCCCGGGTTGACAGAATTCTGGAGAGACCCACCCTGGCTTATGACAAGAGCCAAGAAAGAGTTCCAAACAGGAATGTGTTTAACCTTGTCCTGGATCTTCCCACAGAAGCAGTGTGTGTGTGTGTGTGTGTGTGTGTGTGTGTGTGTGTGTGTGTGTGTGTGTGTGTGAGTGTTAGGAGGATTGGAAAGCTTTCAAAGTGCACAGCCGTCGAAAAGAGATTTCCGTTGAAGGAATGGATTTTTAACTTCAGAGAGAGTGGATATTACTTTCCACACTACAATTATCCAGCAAAGGAGAAGCAAATCTTGGTGGTGGGGACTGTACACACAAATAATTAGAGAAGAGAAAGCTGGGTGGGAATCAGTAGCAAAGATGCTTAAGGAGACATTAACAGTTCCTTGCTAACCTATTTCTTCAAGAGCAGCATGCTTTGAAGTGTTTCAGAGAACACTGCTGGCAGAGAATATTAGACATAAACAAACAGAACACCAGGGGTCCAGAGGTATCTCAAATCAAACCGTGTGTAAATGGTGGATAATGAAATACTAAGTGCGATTTGGAGAGCCTGTTGATAATGCTCGGAGTTTACTCTGGGCTGGAGATGTGACGGCTCCCTTCTGTTAGGAGTGTTCTATTAAAATACTGGTAACTTTTCTCTTTCTCATTTAGCATTTTGGGAGTTTAAGAAACTCCAAGCAAAAACAAAAACCAAAAAACAAACAAACAAGAAAAAAAAAACAATTGCACTTCTAGTCGTGTGTGTGTGTGTGTGTGTGTGTGTGTGTGTGTGTGTGTGTATGTAGATAATGTGTACATGTGAGTGCTTACATGTAGAGGCCAGGGGTTGACAGTGTCTTCTTCAATTGCTGTCCACTTTATCTTTTGTTACATGGTGTGTGTGTGTGTGTGTGTGTGTGTGTGTGTGTGTGTGTGTCTGTCTGTCTGTCTGTCTGTCTTTTGGTACAGGATCTCTCACTTATCTGGATCATGACAATTCAGCTATACTGGCTGGCCAGCAAGCACCCCGCAGCCACCCACGGTTGCTTCCCAGGGCTGGATTTCAGACAGGTAGCCACGTCGGGGGCTGCAGAGCCCCACTTGGGTCAGATTTACCAATGAAGCCATCTCCCCAGCCTCTTTTGTGTTTTTTAAATATCAACTTTTTACATCAACTATAACATTGGGTTACGTTTTTAAAAGAACAGCTTCACTGAGGTGCAAATTGCACACTATGGGATCCATCTGTTCTAAGTGTGCACTTAAAGCTGAGTGAGTTTGCTCACTTTACACAGACATCACCATAACCCGATTTTAGAACATTCCTGTTCTACAAGAACCCTCGTATCTGACTTCAGTCCAGCTCCTCCACCCCCTAGAACCACGTGACTTGAACTTACCATTAAATGGAAGCGTTCATGTAATCTCATTTGCCTGCATTTTTTCACTTAACACAATGATTCCAATATGCACCTGTGGTGTAGCATACCAGAGTGTTCTGTTTTTTTTTTTTTTTTAATTACCAAATAGTGTTCTGTTCTATGGATACATAACATTTTATTTATCTGTTCAGCAGATGATGGGCATTTTTGTTGGCCTTAATCTGTTGCTTTTATCAGCAATGTTAATAATTGCATGTATGTTTTTGTGTGATTTCTGATTTCATTGTTTCTCTTGAGTAGAGTCACACCAGTAGAATCAGATTTGTGGGGTAGCTTTTTAAGATATTGCCAAACTGCTTCCCAAGTGCCTGTGATATGCCCCATTCCCACAGGCACCCTTATTTCATTTTCTTCTTGATTAAATGGTTAATGTTTGGTTTAAGCTTGCAAACAGGGAGTAGAGTATGGATAAGGGCTGGGGAGATGCTCTCCATAGGTCATCCTCTATCCTTGTGCCAGGAAACGTGCTGGGACGTGAGATGGGAGCACACAGCAGAGGCACAGGACACTCATGCTTGAATGCAGTAGAGCCCTAGACACTGTTCACAAGGGAGTTAGAGTGATGTAAACAGGCTGCAGATAACCCCCAGCTGTGGACTCTGCTCCAAACAGGATACTGAAAATAGGAATCCAGTGCAACAGGGCCCTCAGTGGCAGGACAGGACAGCAGCTCTGGACACACCTACATTTGAATAGAAGCATATACTTGATCTTCCAGTGACTGATGGCCATGGATCTCTGCAGCTGCTTCCAAGCCCCAGGTGGAGCTCCAGGAGTCCAATCAGCAAGAGAGGAGGGATTATATGAGCAAGAGATATTGAGACCATGATTGCAAAAAGCACAGGGACAAATAGCCAAATTAGTGGAAACACATGAACCATGAACCAATAGCTGAGGAGCCCCCAACTGGATCAGGCCCTCTGGATAAGTGAGACAGTTGATTATTAGCTTGAACTATTTAGGAGGCCCCCAGGCAATGGAACCAGGACCTGTCCTTAGTGCATGAGCTGGCTGTTTGGAACCTAGGGCCTATGCTGGGACACTTTGCTCAGCCTAAGTGAAGGGAGGAGGGGACTAGACCTGTCTCAACTGAATCTACCAGGCTGAGCTGAATCCCCAGGGGAGTCCTTGCCTTGGAAGAGATGGGAATAGGGGATGGATTGGGAGAAGGGCAGGGGTGGGTGGGAGGAGAGAGGACAGGGGAATCCATGGCTGATATGTAAAATTAAATTAATTATAATACTTTTTAAAAAAGAAGCATAAAGCTGAGCCCAGGTCTAAGTGCAGAGAATGAGAGACGCTGGGAGACTCAGTCCTAAAAGGGATGTCCCCATCAAATCTCTCCTCAGGGCTAAAGGAACTCGGTGGAAGAGGAGGTGGAAAGAATATAAGAGTCAGAGGGATGAAGGATGAAAACAAAGCCCTCTAAACCAACATGACTGACACAGACTGAGACAGAACGCACAGAGCCCGCACTGGTCTGCACTGGATGGGGCCTGAGAGCTGAAAGGAGAAGTGGACACATGCCCCCTCATTTCTCATGCTTTTCTTCGGCTCTCTTTGGCTCTGTTTGTTTTGACCTATTCTGGTTTGTTTTTAATCTTTTAATATTTTATTATTATTTTTAGTTGCCTGCTTGTATTCTAATGAGAAAAAGAAAGAAAGGATGTAGATTTGGGTGAGTTTAGAGGTAGGTAGGAGGGGAGGATGGGGGGGGGAGTTGGGAGGAGGAAACTGTAATCATAATTAATTATATGAAAAAAAATCTATTGGAAAAAAAAGGTGAATCCATGTCAGGGAGAAGGGACAAAGATCTGGGCCTAGGAAATCTGTAGCAAGTGTCAGAATCCATAGTTCAACAGCAGGAAAGGTTGTGTCGAACTATAGTCTGTTTGGAAAGGCACGCCACGAGGACTGCTGTGTTAATCTTCCTAGTAGTGCTGTGGTGTTGGCAAAGGGAAGGAAATCCGGGCTCACAGGGGTTGAATGAGTTGTAGCCGAGCCTGTACACGGTGGTAATGAGCTCCAGCCCAGGCACTTGCCTCTCGGACAAGGCTGTGCAGATGTAAGGGCATAGTTCAGATTCCCTGACCTTTAATGGCCATATCTACCAAGTGGCAGTGAGTGAATGAATGAATGAATGAATGAATGAATGAATGAATGGAAGAATAAAAAGAGCTCCAAGCAAAACCCTATCACCCAAGGAGAAGTTGGGGAATTTGGAAGGCTTTGTCTTTGTCCTTAATTTACCTGACAGCATTCTCTGAAGTAATGGATGTCTCAGAAATGTGTGGGATGCAGATGCCACATTTGCTGCGATTACTCAACAGAAGGAGGGCTGGGGAGGGCGTTAGTGGCACCCAGACTTATCAGCTGTCAAGGCCGCTGGCTCTTGTTCCCCCGAAACATGCCACTTTAGAAGTACTTCATTCTCCACTGGTGAGAAATTAGAGGAATGGAGTTCCTTGGGTAAGCATTCCAGCACGAAAGAAGCCATTTGGCCAAGTGTCTGCAGGCTTATGTTTGAGTCTTCAGAAATCAGGGAGGTTTACGAAAACAAAAACGATTCCACGTTGATGCTCAGCCAAGTGTCTCCTGTGGATAAGCTGTCCAAACACGTCCCCGGCACATGATGGCTGTGCACTTTGGGGTGACTATAGCTCCCCCCCAAACTTGTGTGTTACAATTCAAATGCCATCGAGAAGGAAACCTGTAAGAGGTGGTCAGGTCCTAAAGACATTCCAGTCCCATGAGGCTGAGTGGTTTTGCCCTTCTGCCTTCTGCCATGAGAGGATGTTGTACCCTGGAGCCTCCAGAACTGTAAGAACATGTCTGTTCTTCCTCAATTACCCAGCCTCAGGGATTCTGTTAGAGCAGCACACGCTGAGCCAAGGCAGCATTACTGCTTTTCTTGGGTATCTCCTGTGTCAAAAGAAAGGCAGCAAATACCAGCCCCTTCCAGCGAGTACATGCAGCCACGCACTGCTGATTTCTCATCTAACTGGGTACAGGTGCCCACTCTGTCAGGCTCTGTGCCAGCCACTGCAGATGGCTCTGTGGCAGTTTTGTCAGGGAGGTAGGCATCACACATTAAGGAACAGAGTAGTCCAATGCACAAGGCCTTTCTGTTTTGAAGTTGAAGATCGTAACTAGGTCATGTAATTCTGAAATCCTTGTTTTTGCTGTGCATGAAATCCAGTCACTTCCTTTTTCTCTTCGGTGATGATGGGGGCCAATGAGTCTTCCTGCCTCTCAGCAGCGTAAGCACAAAGGGCCTGGACAGGGACGTGTTTTTCCCTAAGTGCCATGCGCCTAGGTAAAAAGGCTTATCTTTGTTTATGTAAACAAACTCCTCTTGAGGGCCTAGGAGGCCTCATCTGCTTCATTAACTCATCCCCCTGGGTTGTAATGAAGGAAGCCCCTCTTTCCTGCTCCGTGATGGCTGCCCCTCTGCAGTCTGCAGTCAAGATGGTGTGAGGAAAGGCCTCAGCCTGACTCTAGTTGAGGAAGATCTGTGACCGGCTTGTCTAGACTTTCCAGCATGGGTCGTTGGTGGACCCAGGGTTCCTGAGAAGTGCAGAGGACAAGATGCATCCTCTTCTGAGGGGCAGGAGCAGGAGGCCAGGGGACCAAACGTGATTCTGGAGGGGCAGCCAGGCTGAACAATTTTCTTTCTGGGTCAAACTTTAAAAGCATGTAATATAGGTGCTCTTAGTAAATGACCATCTGCAGTGAGCATAATTCAGCACATTGTGGGCTCTCACGGCCACTGTTGGTGGTTGCGGGAGGCCATTTAACAATAGAGCCAAGGGCATGGACTGTGGAGTCAGGTGCCTGGGTTTTCTGTCCCAGGCTCTTGGCAGCTGTGCGGCCCTGGGCAACTCTTAACCTTTGTGTGCCTTGGAATCTTCATGCATAAGCCAGAATGAGGGCAGAGCCTGCCTGACAGGTTGCCGGGCACACCGCCCCGGAGCAATGGCTCCTTTGATGAGGACTCACTGGACATCACCTGACTTTTCCCCTCAAGGCAGCTTTGTCTTGGATTTTCTGCCATTTCATGGCGATGCGTGTAAGTTCGGATTCTTCTTGTTCATGCTGCTTAGGATTGGTTGGTCCCTCCTGAAGCCACAGAATTTTGATGTCTTTCATGGTTTCTGAATTATTCTCAGCCATCACCTCTTCACAAGACACTTCTGCCTCATGTTGTCACTCCTTCCTCAACTCCAGGTCCATCCTCGTTGGCCTTCCTTGTTGAGTCCGCCAAAACGCTTCCACCTTTTAATGGCTATGGCACGTACTTCTGATTTTTGCTGTGTAGCCCAGGCTGGCCTCAAACTCTTGGTTCCTTTGCCTCAGCCTCCCAAGTGCTAACACTACATACAGGTGTGCTCCATCGTGTCTGGTAGTGCTCCGGGTGTCCCGTGGCTTACTAGTTCTCTGTTCATTCACCTTTTTACCAGCTGTTAAATCTTTTCACTGACTTATCAATTTTAAATGTTACTTTTCCTTTTAGATCTAGACTTTCTAGTTGGATGTGTTCAGTTTCTGCCCAAAATACTTTTTAACGGGTTCTGTTTTCCCTCTGAAATCCCAGGCTGGAAATGTGGTAAGCCCAATTGTGTCATGGCCTGTCGCTCTGCGGTCTTGGGAGAGCCATCCCTCTCCTTCCTGCCTAGTGATGTCACATGTAATGGTGCCTAGTTGTCCTTCCCAGAGGTTCCCTCTTGCTTCTTTGCCAGGACGCTTGGCTTAGTAGCGGTCGAGGCTGGAACTCAGTTCCCTGCACAGCAAGTTGCTGGGTAGCAGAGTGCTCCAGGCTTATCTTAGGCGCTCCCTTTCTCTGAGTTATAGTGAAGATGTGGTCTACTGGATTCTCCACCTCTGCCCTCCCGGGATGCTTTAGTACCTGTTCCTTTTGATGCTGCTAAATGAGTTCGGCTTCACAGCTTTTTCTTCTCGACTAGCAGATGCTTGTGGTGGTTTACTGTGCACACCCAGCTCTGAGCACCCAGACTTTGGCCCTGTAATTTCTTCCTATATTTTCACTTTCAGAACTTTGAACACATTGCCTTAAAGTTGATGCCCCTGTGAAAGGGCAAGTCAGTTCTGTTCAGAGGTATTGCCCCTGTCAGGTAGGTTCCTGCCTGCTCTGGCGTGTGGCCCTACAGCAGATATTTGAAGCAATAATTGGACTTGGTGAGTCAGATAAAAAAGGACGATGTTAAGTTGAGGGATGTGGGAGGGGGGGTGATGCAGGGGCAGGAAGAGGGGGTAAGGGGTGAGTATGATCAAAATACATTGTTTACGTGTGTGAAATTCTCAAAGAATAGATAAATTTTAAAAATCCTATCTGGATTGTTCAGCTGAATGTTCTTCTTGAGCAAGTCAGCTCAATTTCCTTGAGTATCATACTCCTCCTCCTACAGCCTTCCATCGTGACATTAATGGCTACTGTGTTGGTCATGTTCTGTTTGTCCCGGAAGAAGCTATCGTGACGTAACTTTCTGTCATTTCTCTCATCGTTTGTTTTGTCTGTGGTGTGTGTGTGTGTGTGTGTGTGTGTGTGTGTGTGTGTGTGTGTAGGTGAAACAAGGCTCAGTTATCTCTCCCAAGCTAGCTTCAAACTTTCTGTGCAATCAAGGATGGCTTTGAACTTCTGACCCTCCTGCCTCCACATCCCAAGTACTGGAATTAAAGACATGGAACCATTCCACCATTTAAAAAATGATGGTGAGAATTAAATCCATGGCTTCACGCATGGTAGACAAGCATACAACCCACCGAGCTAGCTCTACTGTTCCCTGTCTTGAGAAAGGGCAGAAAGGAGTTGGTGAACATTTATTTCTTGGACAGGTCTAGAGAGAACTGTTCATCCCTCCTCTGGGCAGAGGTGGGCTGTGAACGGTGAGATTTGAAATGGCCAGACACAGGTACTTTGGAAGAAAAGAAGGATGCTTCTGCTCGATGTCACCATCAAGTTTTCTGTTCCCATCTCAGAAACAGAGTCTGAGCAGGCATTCTCCATTCCAACCTTGCCACGGAGGTCACTTTTTCTTAGACTTAGTCCATCTCTTTTGGACATCACATTCTATTGTAGACAAAATATTAGGTTGTCAGAAGAAAATGCCAATTATGTTGCAGAATTGACTTTTCCCTCTGAATAGACACAAACAAGGAAAACAGGCAAGAAAATTAAATGTGCAAGGAGTAGGGAGGGGTCAATCCCCTGGGCCACGGAATGGACGTTGATTTCTAGGGCAATGTCAGGTGTTCATTTGAAGCAGCATATATTTTCATACATGAGACCACGGGCGTGAGTAACTGAAGACACCCGTGTCTGAAGTGTGTCGCTGTCTGACTTGGAGTGTGAGCTTTAGAAGATGAGGGTCGGCCTCAACCAGGTGGCACTTTCATAGTGTACTCCTCACCTGCTGACATGTGAGCCTCAGGAGGAAGATAACTCAGTAGGAGAGGTGCTGTTCACCACTCTTGATCATTTTTTTTTCTTAGCGGTTTTCTCCTTTCACACCTTCAGATTCTGAATTATTGCCTCCAAAATATCAAGTTTCAAAATCATTGGCAACAGCCACTCAAAATATTGTTATTTTCATTCTTCTCATCATGACTCTCTCTTAGTCACTGTTCTGTTGCCGTGAGGAGACATTATCACCAAGGCAGCTTACAAAAGGAAGCATTTAACAGGGGCCTGGCTTACAGTTTCAGAGGGTGAGCCCAGGACCACACCATGGCAGGGAGTGTGGCAGCAGGCAGGCCGGCATGGTGCTGGAGCAGCAGCTGAGAGCTTACATCTGATCTTCAAGTAGCAGGCAGAGAGAGGGACAGAGATAGGAGAGGGAGAGGGAGAGAGGGGGAAGCATGGGCTTTTGAAACCTCAAAGTCTTCTGCTCCCAGTGACACACATTCTCCAACAAGGCCATAACAACCAGTCCTTCCCAAACAGTTCTACTAACTGAGGACCAAACAGCATTCAAAGATATGAGCCTATGGGGGCCATTCTCATTCAAACCACCACAGAGAAACAGAAATTGAAGATTATCCTCATATATATTGATTTTATTCATTTAAATTCATCTGTATGTGAAGATAACTTGCAGTGGACATAGTTCTTATTCGGCACTTGTGTGTGTGTGTGTGTGTGTGTGTGTGTGTGTGTGTGTGTGTGTGTGTATGTGTGTGTGTGTGTTGTCCCATGCTTTCCTTAATCACTTTTCACCTTATTTTTTTTGAGACAGGTATCTCACTGAACTAGTTGATCAGTAGCCACAGGGGTCCTCCTGTCTCTCCTTCCCCTGGCATTGGGACTACAGACATGCCTGCTTTTACACGGTGCAGTATTGCTACCTGGGGGGCCAGCCTCCAGCAGCTCAGGACTTAAAGAGAATTTACAGAGTCTGTGTGTACTGTGACTTTTTTAATCTGAGGGGGTAAAAGGAAAAGACTCTCTTTCTCTCTCTCTCTCTCTCTCTCTCTCTCTCTCTCTCTCTCTCTCTCTCTGTCTCTCTCTAGTTTTCTTCAGACCTTTTCCTTATTCTTCTTTTACACTCTCTATTTTCTATTTTCCTGGTGATTTCCTTCTCTCATTCTTGATATTTTCTTTCTAACTCTGTCTTTATTCTTAACGTTTTCCTTCTATTCCTTCTAACTCTCTCATTCTTGATGCTTTCCTTCTAACTTACTTTAACTCTATCTTTATTCTTTCACTTACAGATTATATACCCCAGCAAAACCTTTCAGTCAGTATAAAAAGTACAATGTGGTTACACTCTGTTTTTCAAGTGAGTGATTACAATGAATACAAGTAAAAAACAGCATGTTTTTCATATCCCTTACATGAGTAAAAATTTTATGTATTATAGTCAAAAGTCAAATTATCCCAAGAACCCACATACATTCACATGCAAGCAACTTGTTGTGGATTAACAGTGTAAGCAAGCAATTCTTTTTTTTTTTTTTTTTTTTTTTTTTGATTTTTTTGAGACAGGGTTTCTCTGTGTAGCTTTGCGCCTTTCCTGGAGCTCACTTGGTAGCCCAGGCTGGCCTCGAACTCACAGAGATCCGCCTGGCTCTGCCTCCCGAGTGCTGGGATTAAAGGCGTGCGCCACCAACGCCCGGCTACAAGCAATTCTTTTATTGGCAGGCTGCATTTTGTGGTTATAAAGAAGAACCAATCACTTTACTATCTTGAAAGGTAATCTTATAAGAAATCTTAAAAGAATCACAAATCTAAACTTTTATAAATGAAAAAACAGTCAGCTCTACTTTAAATCTTTAGGGTTTATACTCACTCAGTAGTTTTTTATATCAGGAGATTGAGAGCAGAAATGGGTGTAAGGAATTAATCATCACCTTTGGTCATCAACCCATCCTAGCAAGAAAGGCACATCAGCTAATGATAATTGGGCTGCTTTGTTCTTGCTCCCTGGCCTTAATGAGTCCCTCACTCAGCTATGTGCCTTTCTAACACTTTAGATTGTCTTCTTGGGTTTTTCACTTCAAAGCTATTCAACAAAAACATCTTAGTCTAACTTTAAGTTATTTTCAAAGCTTTGTTTCAACTATGATGCACTCTGAAACCTGTGAACTCCCAATATTAAAATAATTTAAGCTAGTTGGGCTACTGGGACTCAATTGTTTTTCTTAATCATTAACCTAAGTCATAGTCTATACAGCTCCTCAATAGAAACCCATGTGTTCTAGCTGTGTGACACTTCCTTGTTTTATTTTTTTAATCACCAAAACTCTATTTAAACTAATATTACTATTATCAACTAGACAGTACAGCTTAAGAGGAAATCATCTTCATAATAATCCACAGGTAAAAATGCCCAGTAGAATGGGATGTTTCCATGAGATAAACACATTACATTACAGGCAGTGGGGATCTCCACACCTGATCACAGCATTCCAGATACCAGAGAAAGATGGCAGCAGCAAACATGTGAAGGCACAGTAGAAGCAAAAGACATTTTGGAGTCTGTGGTCTCAGGGCCTTGCTTATCTGAGATTCACCCATCAGGGATTCGCCTCCTGGTGGGTGGACACCCTGAAGTCAACTGCCACCTGCTGCCCCTCTGATGTGGCTACCAGCAGTGCAGGGGTCAACCTCAGACCCTAATCCATACTTAGCAAGTGCTTTATCAACTGAGCCATTTCCCTAGCCCTGATTGGCCACTCTTTGTTTGACATCACCATCCAAAGATGGCTTGAGAATCCCAAAGCCAAAGTTCAAGAGTAAAAGCCTGGGCTACCTGAGGTTTTTAGCTGTATAACCCTGAGACTTTTGATGTGAAACTAAACCTGACCAAGAGGGGGCATTATTGGGTGATCACAAACGAATTGCAGAAAAAGAAATTATTTTCCCTTCTTTAAATCAGCGTGTACGTAGGTCTAATGTGACTGGATTTGATATAGTTATAGACTGGGTTGAATGACGTTTACATTTTCCTGAGCTTTCTGTCTTTAGTCATCGACAGGAAGTATGTATTCATATTGTCTTCCTTCTCAACATTTACTAAAAGGAAGCTGGGCACCCACACACAACCAATAAGCAGGATGAGTGTTAGCATGTGTCTTTTCTTTCTTTTTGTTCCTAAATTTTATTTATGAATTAATACAAAACATTCCAGATCAATGTGTCTTAGTCCTCCTCCTCCTCTTCGTCCTGGTTGATCTGGAAGTAACGCAGCTCGTAGCTCTCTTTGCTGTTGGCAACAACACGCAGCCAGTCTCGGAGATTGTTCTTCTTCAAATATTTTTTGGTGAGATATTTCAAATACCTTTTGGAGAAAGGCACCTCGGGAGTGACAGTGGTCTTGCTCTTGCTCCATTCGATGGTCACAACCCCTCCGCCAAGATTCCCAGCTTTCCCACTCACCTTGATTCTCTCCTGGAGGAACTGCTCGAAATTGGCAGCATCCATGATTCCATCTTCTACAGGGTGGGTGCAATCAAGGGTGAACTTCAAAACCTGCTTCTTTTTTTTTTGCCCCCCTTTGCCACAAGCTTTTTCATGGGCGCCACGGCGGCAGAAGAGGCAGAAAGGGAGCATGTGTCTTTTCTTAAACAATTTTATATGCACCTTTCAGATCCCTTCCTTCTGATCTACTGTGGGTCCCAGATACAAACACATCTAGTTGCTTAGCAACTGGATTATATAGGCTGGAAATCCTGGAAAGAACTTCAAATATACATTCCTTAGAAACTGTAAGACTTCTTGTATGTCACAGATTTCTTGCTTTTAAATGTAGATATGAAATGAGCTTGGGGAAGAACTGTCTCAGCCCTAAAAGGTGATAGAAGAGGACTGTTTGAATAAATGCTTTCAAACATGGAAGTTGTAGCCATCAACAGTTAAAATAATTATGCTGAAGAGTAAGCATGGCCACTCTCTAAGAGTCCCATGTCTAATGGGTCATCACCTTCCTGTGTTCTCGAGGCACTGTGTGGTAGTGGCTTCCCAGTCAGGGGCCTAAAGGTGCACTCTTGGGTTCTCCTTCTCCCTTTCCTGTGAGAGGCAAGCCATCAACTCTTGGTTTCAGTTTTTGTTTTTCCTCTATCAAGTTTCTACTTGATAGATAAAGTTAATTTTATTGTCAGAAAATGGATTGCATCTTGCAAAGAATGCTCATTGTAATGAATTTCTTTTTAAAAATCACCTTTTCAGCTCTCCCATTAAGTGAGTTCTTCTGTGTCTGTCTCCTCTTTCCTCTTGGAAGGCCCTCTATAGTGCATGGACCAGCAGATGATCCACAGATATTCTGTGCCAGTGTCTTGGTCCATGTATGCCTCTGTGGGCATAGGGAAGTACGGTTTACTTATTGAATGGTACCTCGGGCACAGGGAGATGGTGGGCAAGCAAATAAATACCCACAGGTCACCCATAACTTCTTATTTGGGAATCTTTTGTTTTGAAAGGATCCTTAGTTTTTATTGCTTGTTTATTGCTGCTGCTTCTGTCTCTTCCACAACCTCCTCCTCCTCCTTCTCCTCCTCCTCCCTCCTCCACCTACTCCTCCACCTCTTCTACCTCCTCCTCCACCTCCTCCTCCACCACCTACTCCACCTCCTCCTCCACCACCTACTCCACCTCCTTCTCCTCCACCACTACCTCCTCCTCCTCCACTTCCTCCTCCACCTACTCCACCTCCTCCCCCACCTCCTCCACCTCCTCTTCTACCTCCTCCTCCACCACCTACTCCACCTCCTCCATCTACTCCACCTCCTCCCCCACCTCCTCCACCTCCTCTTCTACCTCCTTCTCCACCTCCTCCTCCACCACCTACTCCACCTCCTTCTCCACCTCCTCCTTCTCCACCTCCTCCTCCTCCACCACCTCCTCCTCCACCACCTCCACCTCCTCCACTTCCACCTCCTCCCCCACCTCCTCCCCCACCTCCTCCACCTCCTCCCCCACCTCCTCCACCTCCTCCTCCTCCACCTCCTCCTCCACCTCCTCCACCACCTCCTCCCCCATCTCTTCTTCCACCACCTCCTCCACCTCCTCTTCTACCTCCTTCTCCACCTCCTCCTCCACCACCTACTCCACCTCCTCCTCTTCTACCTCCTCCTCCACCTCCTCCTCCACCACCTCCTTCTCCACCTCCTCCTCCTCCACCACTTCCTCCTCCACCACCTCCACCTCCTCCACTTCCACCTCCTCCTCCACCTTCTTCACCACCTCCTCCACCTCTACCTCCTCCTCCTCTTTCACAACCACCTCCTCCTTCACCAACACCATCTACTCCTCCACCTCCTCCTCTTCCACTTCCTCCTCCACCTCCTCCTCCACCACCTCCACCACCTCCTCCACCTCCATCTCCTCCACTTCCTCCTCCTCCACCTCCTCCTCCCCCATCTTCTCCTCCTCCACCAACACCATCTCCTCTTCTACCTTCTTCTCCTCCTCCTCTTTTTCTCCATTCGTTCACTGTCAAGCTTCCAGGGCATATGACTTTCCGAATCCCTGCCCTTCCAGATGTGGTATCTTCCCATGACCACACTTATGGGTCCAGCAAACCTTCAATGCAGACCATTCTCCCTCTGTTCATACCCAGGTGGAGAACATTCTGGGAGCCATGTTCATCATTTCCTCTCCCAGCTGCTATACCTGATACTCCTCTCTGGGAGGTTCCCATTGGCTTCTGGTGCTTACGTCATCTCTTTGCATTACATCATCTCCTGGGTGTTATGCGGGCAGGATTGCCCTCATAGGTACGCACAGGACCCGATCTTCAGAAGGACCTCATGTTCTGCAGTCCTTGTCCTCAAATTCTTCATAATTTCATCTTAGAATTTCTGTTCTTTAAGTGGAGTCTGACGGTGGGGCATGTGCCATGGCCTAGAAGCCGTGGCTACCACATGATCCCGGCTTTGCCACCCCTGCAGCCCTCTCTCCTTACCTCCCCTAGATAATTTCTCAGCCTTCTGAGCCTGCCCCTGCCCTGCCTCCACTGCAGTCCTCCTAGGCTGGGCTAGAGACGGACCTGACTGTATATAGTGGATGCTCCGTGCTCCGAGTCTTCCAGACTTGTCAGGGCCCTGGACGCATGTGTGTGAAGGGTTAACGTCCCAGCATAGCAGTACCCAAGTGCATTCAGTGGGTGGCTCGGGGGCCTCCTGTGTGCTGCTGACACAAGGACTTCTTAATTATGAAAGCTCGGCCTTAGCTTATGCTTGTCTCACCAGCTCTGTAACTTAAATTAACCCGCTTCTATTGATCTGTGTTTTACCATGTGGCTTTTCACCTTTCTTTCATTCTGTATGTCTGACTCCCTCCACGTCTTGTTGGCATCTCCTCTGTGCCTCTATTATCTCCTCCTTCCTCCTCTCTCTGCTCGGAAGTCCTGCCTATACCTCCTGCCTAGCTATTGGCCGTTCAGCTCTTTATTAAACTAATCACAGCAATATATCTTCACACTGTGTACAGATATCCCACAACACCTGTGGGTATTTCACAGCTTGCCTTTTTAAAGTTTTTTTTTTTTAAAAGAAATTTAGATTTAAGCCTCTCTTTCTTTAATTTGTTTTACTAATGTTCTTCATCTAGGAAAGAAAACCTACTACGACCACCTCACACATAGGTGCACTGTAAACCTGGCATGCTGTTCCCTCTCCCTCTTAAAGCTGATCTTGATAATGTAACACATATGAGACTAATTCTCTCCGCCCCTCCCCCACTCCATTACCTTCTCCTTCTTCGTGTAAGTTTATAAATGTTATCTTTCATTCTGCTAATTCACGTATCTCAGTAGAATTTACCTGATTAAGCCTGAAGGCTTAATGCTAACTCGGGAAAGCTCCTTTCTTCCTTCTTCAACGATGTGTTCTCCAGCACTTTCTTTTTTCCTTCAGAGTTATTGATGGCTCATTTTTTAACCCCCTAGATCTGTTTCCTTTCTGTTTCCCCCGTCGTGTGTCGTGATGGATTTTTAACTTGATCTTCCAGACCAGAACTCCACAGACTTCAGAACCTTTGCCAGACTCACCCCACTTCCTGTTTCTATAAATGCAGTTTTATTATATTATAACCTCATTTGCATGTGTTTCACCTACAGCTGCTCTCATGCTGCCGTGACAGGTTTAAGCAAGTTCAATTGACCATTTGGCCACAGAATAAAAGCTGTCTACTAACTGGGCATTCACAGGAACGTTTGCTAGGCCCTTCTGCAGATGGCATTTCATTCCCAGGAGTGAATGTTATCGGTCAGTTAGATCAGCTGTTCTCAACCTGTGGGTCATGACCCCCTTGGGGTCCCATCTCAGATATCCTACCCACCAGATAGTTACATTATGATTCATAACAGTCAGTTATGAAGTAGCAATGAAATAATTTTATGGTTGGGGGTCCCCATGACATCAGGAGCTGTATTAAAGGGTTGCAGCATACAGATGGCTAGGAGCCACAGAGTTAGATTATTGAATTTAATTATTTTTTTTCTCAAATGTTTTTAGTTCAGAAAGTCTTCCTTTTTAGCTGGACATAGTGGCACATGCCTGTAATGCTAGAACTCAGCAAGTGGAGGCAGGAGGATCAGGAGTTCAGGGTCAGCCTCATCTGCAGATTGAGTTCAAGGCCAGCCTGATCTACTGTACATGGAAGTTTGCCCGTGTCCTGCCTGGTCCTGCAGCTGCTCAGACCCAAGTAAACACACAGAGGCTTATATCATATCAATTGCAAATTGCATGCCCATGGCCTATGGCTCAATTTTCTTGCTAGCTAGCTCTTACAACTAAACTCAGCCCATTCTATTAATCTGTATGTCACCACATGTTCCTTGGCTTTACCTGTGCGCCATTACATGCTGCTCCCTGGATGGCGGGATGGCATCTCCTCTGCCTCTGCCTTTCTTCTTCCTGTCTCTCTCCTGCCTCTAAGCTGCCTTGCCATTGGCCAAACAGATTTATTTATCAACCAATCAGAGCAACACAAATTCACAGCATCCAGAAAGACATCCCACAGCAATCTACATGAAAGCCTGTCTTAAAAAACAGCAACAAAACCTAAGCCAAACCAAAACCCCAAACAACACAACAGTCTCTTTTACATGCTAATTGTGTCACTTTGTTGGTTTGTTCTGTCTTTTAATGCTCGCATGACTCTCTAGTATCAGTGAGACCTGTATGGTTTCAGTCTAGTCTTTTTCTCATACGGACTAAAGGTCTCTGTATTACAGGTTTTCTTTCCCAGTCTCCAGGTTGATGTCCTCTGCATCAATGCATGGAAGCCGTGGGAATCCCCAAGCAGTGTATACCTGGATAGAAAGGAAAGCAGAGTTGAAATTTTCTTTAGGCCACCAACCAGCTCCCAAATAAAGACACAAAGACTTATTATTAATTATGAAAGCTCAGCCTTAGCTTAGGCTTGTCCTGCTAGCTCTTTTAACTTAATTTAACCTGTTTCTATTCATCTGGGTTTTACCTTGGGGCTTTTTACTTTTCTTTCATTCTGTGTGTCCTACTTTCCTGCTTCCTCCATGTCTGTCTCTCTGGCCCTTATTGTCTCTTTTTTCTTTTTTCTCCTCTGAGTCTAAATTCCTCCTCCTACTTACTCCCCCTGCCTATACTTCCTCCCTCACCATTGGCCACTCAGTTTTTTATTAGACCAATCAGGTGCCTTAGGCAGGCAAGGTAGAACAGCAACACATCTTTACATAATTAAACAAATGCAACACATCTTTGCATTGTTAAACAACTATTCCACAATAGGAAAGCCTGGCGATCCTTGCCAGAAGATGTCCCTGACCAAAAGTGGAGAAAGAATTGTATTGGTTCTGATAGTGATTGTGGATGGTCTTTCCTTCCTGCTTTGACAGATGATGGACGGATATGACAGCCTTTTTTCAGTATGGAAAATGTAGACTGAATTCTCCAGATGCAGTAGGACCACAGGCCTCTATCTGGGGCCTTGCACAGTATGCTGGAGACACATCACCTTCCCAGACCACATGCAAACATGCACATTGATGCATGCAGGTGCATGGATTCTGCTTTCTTGGCCCTCCTGAGAAGGCACTAGATGTTATGTATCACAAATTACTAAGCCAAACATTAATCCAGCCTCTTAAAAACTATAGGCTTCAGTTGCTTCCCTACAGGCCCCATGCTTCCCAGGCCTCAGCTGAAGCCAGGTCACTCTTGTTTTCCAGATGTTAGTGTCAGTTAGTGACTTCAGAGACAGGGGAGACTCCTTCTTGGCTTCTAACATGGACATTTACTGTTGTTTGCTTGTCTGACTCTGCTGGGAAGTAAGGTGACAGGGGCAGTTCCAGAACAGATCAACCTGGGACCAGGCTTGGTTTTTATTAGTTCAGTGGCTCCTGAAGGGATTTTATAGTCTCATTAATTCATGAAGGAGTATGTTCATGGTCTTTTCATTGTAAGAAAAGATAAAACAAACAAACAAACAAACAAACAAAAAACCTACAAATATTCAGGCCTGGTATTTTTTGATTGTATAAGTCAACATTATAGTATGGGCACAGCAGGTTCTGGGTATGCTTGCATGGAAGCATGAGGACCTGAATTCAATCCTTCAGAACCCATGTGAATCAAAATAACACGCACGTTCACGCGCACGCAAACACACACACACACACACACACACACACACACACACACACACACACACACGGCAATGTGTACCTGTAATCCCAGCACTGGGAATCAGAGACAGGAGGATTTCTAGGCCTTGCAGGACAGTCAGTCTAGCCAAATTAGTGAGCTTCAAATTCAGTGAGAGGCCTTGTCTAAAAGAGAGACAGAGACAGAGAGAGACAGAGACAGAGAGAGACAGAGAGAGGAGAGGAGAGAGAGAGCTCAAACTAGGAAAACAATTGATATTGAACTCTGGACTCTACACACACACACACACACACACACACACACACACGTACACAAACACACATACACACAAAGTACACATATTAACCCCAGTATAGCCTGATCACAAAGGACAGTGAATCTCATAAAGACAGGTACTCAGGACCCGTTCAATGTCCTCCATGGAATAAGTCCCAGAGGTGTTTTTTGCAAATATCTAATAGCTAACTAATGGATGTTCATCATTGCTAGGACCAACAAAGAACAACCCTACTTTTGTTTATCTTAAACTACTCAACTTACTGAAAGTTCTTTTGGTCCAGGACTTTCATATTTAGGAATTAATCTGTATTTGTTGTTAAGCACTGTCTAACAGCTTTGGTTTAGATGAAGTATTAGTTAAATTTGTGGGTATATTTTATTTCTCCATAAATCATTATTTATCATCACAATTGATTATTGTAATAAATTATTTTTATATCTTCAGAATGTTTTGCCCTAAAGGAGTGATTTTCAACCTGTGGGTTGCAACCCCTTTGGGGGTCTCATATCAGATATCCTGCATATCAGATATTACAATTCATAGCAGTAGTGGAATTACAGTTATGAAGTAGCAACGTAAATAATTTTATGGTTGGAGTCACTACAACATGAGGAACTGTATTAAAGGGTCACAGCATTAGGAAGGTTGAGAACCGCTGCCCTAAAGGATGGCAAACTAGAAATAATGCATGAAAGCGAAGATGGGTCCCATTCCGTCTGGCACAAAGGACCACCCTGTGGGAGCTTCTCTCAGGCATCATTTGCTCTCCTTGTGCCCTGATTGTGTCTGAGTGTGTGGGCAGATTCCCGAGGCATTCAGCTTTGCTAGTGCATTCGTGTTCCCTTTCTATTCTCACTTGGTTCCATTTTGTGTTCAGGGTTCCATAGTGACTCCTGTGATTCCTGACAGGAAGGATAATTTCTTCTGTGTGTGGAGAGCAAAGGCAGCTAACTAGGCCATGTTCAGACTCTCTTGAAAAAAGAGAACTAGTTCTCACTGAGCATCCTGAATCGTGTACAGATTTATCTCAGTCGACACCTCTGCTTCTGTCCCTGTGTCCACACAGCAGTGTCACTGGTGTTCACATGTAAGATGCAAGGTGATAGTGTCAAATGCAGGCATATAAAATCGTGTTAAATGGAAACGTATTACTTACAAGGTGAAAATTGCCGGGCGGTGGTGGCGCACGCCTTTAATCCCAGCACTCGTGAGGCAGAGCCAGGTGGATCTTTGTGAGTTTGAGGCCAGCCTGGTGTACAGAGTGAGATCCGGGACAGGCGCAAAGCTACACAGAGAAACCCTGTCTCCCCCCCCCCTCCCAAAAAACAAAAGGTGAAAATTACCAGATAAAAGGGCAAAACTCAGCTGTATTCTTTCAACCAAAGAAATATCTTAAATTTAAAAATTCAGATAGAACAAAAGTAAAAGTATAGGAGCATATATACCACACTAATATTAATCAAAAGAAACTTGAAGTGAACATATTAAGTATCAAATGCAAAATATACTTCTGAACTAATATTACCTGTTACAAAGATCATTCTATAAAAAATATAAAGAAGGCATAATAATGCCACAATATTGTTCATCCAATCATAGGGCTTCAAATATATGAACTCAAAGTGGATGGGATCAAAGAGAGAAGTAGATGCATCTGTGTTGATAGCCAGAGACCTCAGGGACCTTTTCTTAATATAATTTGAACAAGACTGTTCCAGATAATAAAGATGCAGTGATCACATGGCCAGAAAGAGCCTGAGTATTAGAAGAACCCAGAGCAGCCCAAGTGTTTGGAGAAGAGCAAGTTGGCAGAGAATGGTCCACCGTGGACCAGAGGTGGGCAGCATCTAGATTGTGTGAGACCTTGTGGGCTCTTGTGAGGAGCTCCCAAAGAACTCAGCACAGGCCTGGGAGTGACAATGTTTGCTTCGAGCGATAACTTGATATAATGCTTAGTCCGGAGGTGACTCTTAGAAATTCTACACAGCCTAAAAAGGAAACACCAGCTGAAAAAGAGCCTCCCGTGCATGGTGAAGGGCTGGCTGGGCCTGGTAGGGTTAACATCAAAACACAGATTTGTTTTTCTCATCACTTTTTTTTCAAACTTGTTCTGTCTGATCTTTGTTCCGTGTGTCTGAATTGTGTATGTCACACCTTAAGTTTAAATATTAAGTGGTGTAGACTGAGCTTTAACACATGTGCACGTACGTACACACACACACACACACACACACACACACACACAGACCACGTGCCACCACCGCCACACACAAACACACCATCACCCAGTTCAGTGCTGCTTCTGCTCAGGACTGTCCCAGTCTCGGGAATTAGAAGAGAAGGGCTTCTCTTGTTCCTCCTTCCTGGGCACAGGTTTTGGTCCCTCGGGATCTAGGTGAGTAAGAAAGGTGAAAGGGGAAAGTTAATTCTCTTTGAGTTTTTGAGTTAACTTTTTTATCACATGTGCAGATGTATGCACATGTAAGTTCTCCCCCTACGCATGCACACACGCACACACGCACGCGCTCATGCCTCCATTACTCAATTAAGGAATGTACTCTCTAGCTGGCTTCATATTGTGCCCTGCTGTTCTGGCTTGGGCCTTGGGAGGATAGCCCCCCCCCCCCCGCCCATGCTGGTACCTCCTTATCACAGTGGCAGGAAGCCCTCCTAGATAGGGCCCCTGCCAGGTGATTCCTGTCTTCTGCTGCCTGCTGCCTTGTTCCCTTGGCCCACTAAAACCATTGGAAATGTGATCCGTTCTACTTCTTCTTGTCCCCTCTCTTCCGGAGCAGCTCCAAGCAGCTCTTCGCTCTATCACTCATGCCCTTACTCCTTTAAAGCCTACTCTACACTCCATGGTGGCAGTTATAGTGGTCTGTAACTTTCTTTCTGCCAGCCTCCCCAGAGGCAGTGGCATTCACTCTCTCGCTCAGGAGTTCTTCGATCCTCACTCGGGAACAGGAAGAAGGTCTTAGCCACTTTCCTACTCTAAAGAGGAGAAAGGGGGCTGCAGCATCCTCTACTGAGCTAGCTATTCTCAACAACAGTGCTTAACCAGCAGCTGCCCAGCCTTCGCTTACACAACCTGGGGGTGAGAGGAAAATCTGAGTAACACAGACGACATTCTCCACATCCTGGACGTGTTTTGTAGGCAAGTCTTTGTCCTTCAGGAACCATGTTTAGGGTTTAGCTGTCGGATCTTCTCTTTGTGCGGGAAAGTTTGCACGTTGAAATCTAGCTATCCACCACACTTCATTGTATGAATAAAACATATGAGGCAAAATCATTTTATTCAAGATTCTTTTGAAAAGCTGTGCTGTGGCAAAAGTCTTCCAAGACCTTGTTCAATGAAAAGTGTTTCTCAGAATTCAGCTCATCAGTTACCATCTGATTTGAAAAGGAGAGAGGCATCTTTGCCGTATGAAGCATTTTAAAAAGTTACATTTTAAAAATTAGCCACCATGTATGGGCATACGTCTGCAATGTTTACATAAGTCATTTAAAGATTTGGTAAAGTAGATAATAGTAAGAACATCTATAAATGCCAATTTTGTAGAAATTGAATGCTAACTAATTTTACAATAAAGAGTAAATACATCATCAGGCTTTGTATTGATGATTTTAACTGAGGCTCATTTAGTCAATAATTGAGCCATTTTCCCAAAGTGCCCTCTTTCTTTATTAGAAAAGTGATTAAAACATGAAGGAGTGGCTGAAGATGGAGAAACAGATTAGGAAGGAACTATTGATCAAGACTACCTTTCTGTGGGTGGGTTGTGGAGAGATCATTTTGTAAAATCTGTTTGAAACCCTTTGTATGCGGTCGCTCTTAAATTTCCAGAAATAAAAATGACAATATTTAGATAAAGATCGGTGACTTAACAAAACTAAAAAATCAGAATCCATCTTGTTAGGATCGTCTCATGAAGGTACTGGAAGCAGCCTGCAGCCCTTCCTGGGAGTGTGGTGGATACGTAGATGATGTGGAACGTCACTGCTACAGAGAGGGGAAGACATCTGGAGGGGAGGCTCCAACCGCTGAGAACCTTTGTGAAGCCCAAGCCTTTGACATGCAGAAGTAAATGTTGGCTAATAATGATGCCAACCAAGATACACTAACCACTGGCATCTAGAAGTTAGACTCTGGGGGTCATTCTTCTCTACATTCTTCTGTGATAGGACATTTTGTTTCTAATCAATCACTAACATTTCAACAAGTGCCTTTGGCAGCTGTCAGCCAGACTCTCTGTCCCCACCACTGTGGGTGGAATCTAGTGGCCTCCCTATTCATTGCCCAGCAACCCTCTTTCTCAGGTCATCCTCTCCTTTGGCACCACACCTGGACCTGTGAAGTGTCAGCAGATGCCTAAGAGGGTTTCAGGAATGGCCCCTTTTGGGGTGTCCAGTTGGGAGAAAGACCACCTGTGCCTTCTGGATCCAGGGGTCTGGCTGGGCCCTCTCCTAACTTGAAGACACCTGGTTGTGGCCACAGCTCCGGCAGCAGGGCTGACTTTGAGATATGCCTGTCCTACACAGTGGGACATGGGAAGGTGTGCCCCTGCTGGCTGTTGGCAGCTTCTTGGTTTTTGTTTCTTTTCTCTGCAGCTTTGATAAGGGTAAAAAAAAAATAACTGAGTTACTTTTTTTTTTTTTTTTTGCAAATGAAAAAAATATCTTTTAAAAAATGATAATGGCAAGCCTTAAAGATGCAGCGGGAAGCACAGCTGTATTCATTCTAACTGGTGATGGTTTCACACCTGTCTGGGGGCCTGTTGAGATGGAAACACCCTGCAAATGAGAATGGGCATGGGGTTAGTGAGGGTCTGGGGAGAAAAAAAGGTCAAAAAGCAGAAAATTGAAATTAGAAGATAGAACAAGGGTCTCACAGAGGAAACAGGGTATAGAAGAGGTGCTGTGTGTTCTTTAGTATCAGAATGCTCCTAAGTAGATTGTCTACATTCTCCCTGTGAGGATATTAAGCACCCTCAATATTGTTTTTTAAAAAAGGAATTGGGAGGTGAAAGCAAGTGTCCCTCTTACTTTGTGCAATAACTGAAATACAGAAGAATGAACCTATGCTAGAGACAGAATGCTTCTATGAATGTATGGTCATGTGAGAGAAGAAAGAACAGGGCCAGTGATATATGTCTCATATCTACATGTTATATATTTACACTCTCTATCAGGTGTGTACATTATGTGTCTTATTCAAAATTTGTGAGCAACATTAAGTTGGATCCTATTTAACTTGGTACCTGGGTTATCTTTCTAATTGCATATTTGGAGTTGCTTATACACTGACTTTATTGTATTTAATGACCCCTGGGTCTCATCATGAGTGCTCCTACCAAGAAGTTCAGGACAGCTGGATTCAGGGGAGACACTCTGGGAGACCAAAGTCTGTTCTGTAACCACGTGACCTGGGGACCTGCTTTGTACTTGTGTGGGAAGCTGGTCCTGTCACTTAGATGTACCCAACTGGTTTCACTATGCTAAGAATTTGTTAGTTTACATTGCATTTAACATGTGCTAGCACAAGATAACATGGCAGAGAGGACAAAGTGACTAGTGGATCCCGTGGGAGCCACTTGGGAAAGTGTCCAAGGGACCAACAGCAGACGAAAAAGTGAAGATGCATGAAGAGGCAGACATTCCTCGAGGCAGAGAACAGGAAAGATTTTGTCCTTGAGTTAAGAGCAGTGTAAGGTTCTGCCTGATCTTGCCAAGGCGCTAAATAATCTATCTGATATCTTACTGCGCCTTCATGGGACATCACTGAGTAAATAAAAGCATTTGTTCATTGGGTCCTCTTTAGGTGAGTAAAGGTTTTCACTCTTTGATACTCAGCTTTATACTAGAAGTTTTTCTCAAATGCTGTTATAGATTCTAGAAAGTCATAGAAAATCTATGTAATCTTTTTCTATGGAAAGACTAAATTACAGGACCTTGTTACCCTGTATCCCTCCCCGCCCATTGGAAGATGCGGTTATTAGCTTATGTGGTTTATTCATTGAAATTGAAGTGGTCTCATCAGATCATTGCTAAGAGTGCCAGTTCCTATGACTAGTAGGCATTTGGTGTTCTGTAAGATGGCCAGATAGAAAAATTCCTGGTGACAATTATTAATTAACTCCTTACTTTTCTGTGGAAGTTTTATTGAGATGTAATTCATCTATGTATATAGGTCTCTAGTATATTCTCAGAGGTGTTCCTCTTTACCCCATTCTGTCTTCTCCAAAGAGACCATGGGTTACGTTAGCAATCACTGCCTGTTTCCCTCATCACGATCTTCCAGTCCAAGGAAGCCACAGACCTGCTTTCTGTCTCTGCGATTTGCCTGGTCTGGACATATTGTAATGGATGGAGGTAGTGTGTAGTCTTTTGTGTTTGGCTTCTTTCACTTAGCACAATGTTTTCAAGATTCCTTCCCATTGTGGAATGCCAGTGCTTCATCCCCTCATGCAAGAATCACACTCCTACCCACGTATATACCACATTCCATTTCTCTTCCTCTCATTTAGTAGACATGGGTGCTGTTCCCCCATTTTGACTGTTCTGAATAATGCTCCCATAACCATCCATGCATAAGCTTCTGTTTCCATTTCTCCTGGTGTACGCCAGATTTTACCCTTTTGAGAAATTAGGCTACTTTATAAAGCAGCTATACCATATCTTGGCCAACACTAGTTATTCACTGTCTATTTTAATACAGGGGATGGCAGCTCTAAGTGTGAGTAGATTCCTACTGATTATGCAAGACATGAATCAAGTGTGTATATCCTGTAACCAGCTTACTCTGGAGTCCTAGGGAGTGGAGCCTACTCAGAGTAGCTGAAGGAGGAGGAAGCAGGAGGAGGCTTGGGATGAGTGGCGCTAAGTGCTACGAAGTAGCAGCTGGATATATTAAAAGAGGAAACTATGTCTTTGTCACTGTGGTGGTTTGGAAAAAAAGTGGCCCCTGTAGGCTCATAGGGAATGGCACTATTACAAGGTGTGTCCTTGTAGGAGTAGGTGTGGTCTTGGAGGAAGTGTGTCACTGGGGGTGGGCTTTGAGGTTTCAGGTGCTTAAGCCAGGCCCAGTGTCTCTCTCTCTTCCTGCTGCCTGCTGATGCAGGGATAGAATTCTTGGCTCTTCCTCCAGCACCATGTCTGCCTGCAGGCTGCCATGCTTTCTGCCATGATGATAATGGACCAAACCTCTGAATTGTAAGCCAGATCCAGTTACATATTTTCTTTTATGAGTTATCATGGCCATGATGTCTCTTCACAGCAATAGAAACCCTAAGATAGTCACAATATCCTGTAAGTAGTTATTGTTGGTTCTAAAGACTGGTTATCTATCTATCTATCTATCTATCTATCTATCTATCTATCTATCTATCTATCTATCTATTAAAAGTATTTTAAATTAGATGCGCAAGTGTATAAAATAATGGTTTCACTGAGACACTTTTTTAAAGAGCCATTTTTTAAAATTGTTCATTTCTTGCATTTGAAGTACTCTTTGGTGACATCCTTGGTCTGGCTCTCTTTGTCATAGTCCTTCACTGAACAACTGTAACCGACTACTTTATGGGGTTTCCCTCTCAGTTTCACAGAGGCCTGTCCAATCCCCTAGTTTCCTGTCATCATCAACCCCATCTAGGCTGATTCGGTGCAAAGGGCATCCACTGACTTGACACACAGGCTCATCACAGGTGGAGGCAAGCACACAAAGGTGAGCTCAGCCCTCGTCTCAGGTTTTGGTAGCTTTGTGAATTCCTCATGCTAGGTCATCATGGAGGAGGATGGTCCTTAGCATCTCTTGTAAAGCCACGTTACCATCTGTTATATCTCCCTTACACCTCCAGCAGCAACACCTTCCTGGGGCATGGCAGTGGGTTCCAGGTGAAGTCAGGTCTTGAATGCATTGGAGCCTGCCTGTCACTCAGAGATGGCAGCGAAGAAAGCTCACAGAGACATTTTTATCTATTCACATAACACACATTGTTTGTAGTCAACCCTATAGTGCCTGGATTCTACATCCTCTCTTCCCACTGATCCTTTTCCTCTTTCCTAATAGTTCCTCTATACTCTCATGCCCCCAACCCCAATTCCATATATAAGAAGAAAACATGTGAATCTTGTTTTTCTGAGCCTGGATTATTCAGTTAACACGTGGTCTTCAGATGCATCAATTTTGCTGCATGCAATATGATTCCATTCTTCTTTATGACTGAATACTACTCCACTAAGCATACATACCATACTTACTCATCCATTTATCTGTATATGGGCACTAAGGCTGTTATGATCAGTAAACGTGGTAAACATGGGTGAGCAGTTGTGTGTTGTACTTGTTGCTCTATGTGTACCCAAGAATGGTATATTTCAATCATATATATTTATTTTTAGTGTTTTGAGGCACCTTCATACTGATTTCCACAGTAGTTGGACTAATTCCATTCCTTCAGTGGTATATAAGGGTCTCCATTCCTTATTTGCTCTTCTTTGTTTATGGTCATTCTGACTAGAGTGAGATGGATCTCTGTGTAGTTTTAATTGGATTATCCTGATGGCTAAAAATGTTGACTTTTAAAAATTATTTCTTTTATTTTAGAGATTATAATATAATCACATCATTTCCCTTCCCTCCCTCCAACCTTCCTACATACCTTCCTTTCCTCTCTTTCAAATTCATAGTCTCTTTGTTCATTAATTGTTGTGACATGTGTATACCTGTATATTCCTAAATATAATCTGCTCAGTCTGTATAATGTTACTTCTAGGTGTGATTTCAGAGCTGGCCATTTGGTATTAGATAACCAATTGGTGTGCTCTTCCCTGAGGAAGACTGTTTCTCCCCCTCTCAGTCTTCCTTAGTTGCCTGTATTCTTTGTATAGGGTTGGGACCTCGTGGTGTTTCCTCTGTTTACATTGGTATTGTTGTTGTCTCTGTTCAGCTCACGCTTAGACAGTCATTGTGGTGAGTCTTTAAGGCTGTAGCTTCTGACATTCTGACACAATCTCACTTCATACTCCCTGATCCTCTGTCTGTTTCTGTCCCCTTTTCCCATTGTTTGCTGAGCCTTAGGAGTGGGAGTTGTCCTTTAGATGTACCCACTGGGACTCAGCTCCACACTCTGCATTTTGATTGGTTGTGGTTTTCTGAAAGAAATCTTCTTGTGGACCATGTTCTAATGTATTTATTGGCCTTTTATACTTCTTTTGAAAGTGTTTCCTCAATTCATCTCCCTGTTTATGGATTGAGATTCTTTTAAAAAAATGTTTTGTTTCTCTTTTTTTCTGGCTTCTTTATATGTTTGAGATATTACTCTCCTGCGAGGTGAATAGCTGGTGAAGACTTCCTTCTGTATTCTTTCCCTTTTCTCTGTCACCTCCTTTGCTGTGCAGAAACTTTGTAACTTCAGACAATCCTGCTTGTTAATTCTTGCCATTGTTTCCTGATCTTTTGGAGTTCTGTTCAGAAAGTTTCTGCTTATGCACTTACCCTTACAGCATTTTCCTGATGTTTCTGCCAGTCAAGGTTTGGGACTTTCATTAGGTCTTTGATCCACTTGGAGTTGACTTTCCACACAGGTGAGAGATACAAATCTAGTCTTATCCTTCTACTCAGTTTCTGCAGCACAATTTCCAACTCTTTCTCAAGAGTTGGGGAAATCCCCTTCATATTTCAGTAAATAGTCTTTTGGGGGTTGGGTTGGGGTTGGGACAGGATTTCTCTGTATAACCTTAGCTGTCCTGGAACTCACTCTGTAGACCAGGCTAGCCTCGAACTCAGAGACCCACCTGCCTCTACCTCATGAGTTCGGTAATAAAGGCATGTGCCACCAACATCCAGCTGCCCTGTGGATTCTTAGGTTCAGTCTCTTGATCATGTTCAGAGTTCTTGGGTGTTGTACTCATGCTTGCTTATTTATGCTTCTTTGTTGATATCTGATTATAGTACTGCCTCAACTCTTTCATTTCTAATATTTTCTTTTGTTGCAACTGCTTTTTTCTTTTCCTTGACATTAGGTCCCTAAGTTTCCTTGACTGTAGGTCAGTGCCAACAGATTCTCTCTAAAGATAGGAGATACAGTGAACCTTCTTTCCACTTCTCATCATCCAGAGGGGTCACCTTCTCATCAAAACCCTGAGTAGATTAACGGTTGTGACAAATGTGAACTTATCCTGTGGATAGAACGGCCCATTCCTCATATCAGACATACCTGGCTTACCTTTTAGATAAGACTTAGGATTCCTCTTTCTTTGTTGGGTAATGTATCTCAAGAAATAGCAAAACAACAACAACAAAAACAATAATATAAAATGACTGTCCACTCAGATGTTCATGCTGGCAAAGGTGAATGTTCATTGTGCCTAGCATTCCACACTTTCCCTCTGGGTTTTCCTGGGCTGTAACCCCCTCGAGGGCAGAAAAGTCTGGGGAGTATTCACCTCTTTTCTTTTTGGTGTCAGTTAGCTGAGGTCCAGAGCTTTAAGTTTGTCTGCTTCCTAGGACAAGGTTACACAATCTGAAGTCCCCACGCTACTGTATTCTCCAGATAGTTTAGTTCAGGGTACCCCAAGGGCTGGGCAGCATGGAGCTCCACTGCTTGTCTGATCTAAGCCATCCTACCCGCCACTGTGGGAAGGCCAACAGACTACTGGGGAGAAAGGGTACAGCAATTCCTGTGCTTCCCATAACTATGGCTCACACACCTGCCCAGTCTCCTGGCGGACAAGAATGACCAGCCTTAAAGGAAGAACAAGCTGAGCTCTGACATCTCCAATCCAAGTCCCACTGCATCTACTTTCCAGTAATCTTGCTTCAGTTGCTTTTCAACAGGTCACAAGATAGATACTGGCGGAGACAGTGTGGCAATACTTGCTCTGAAGGACAAGGGAAATGTGGAGACTTGAGTTTTGCAAAGCAACAAGCTTTGGGTGCACCCTTCTCAAGATGGCTCCCTTTTGCAGTGCCCAGTGTGGGGGACCAGCCCCCACACTTATTCACCCCAGGAACTCTTGAGGAAGGAGGGATAAGAGACTTAGTTAGAAATAGAGAGGAGAGAGAAAACACAGGATAGACTTGGGTGAACCTGGATCCTTACCCACTGGCCCAGAACTTTATTCCAAAGGTCTATTTATAACAATGCCAAGGGGTGGAGCAAAAGACCTCCCCCTTGCTAGTTAGACCCTTACATACACCTGGTACCCAGGCCCGTGGTCCAATCAACCTCCCATGTAGTCCTGCTGGGTACAGCTACTAGGAAACCTAGTGGGCTCCAACAACCCAACTTTCATGTTGAGAAATGTAGAACTCCTCTTACATACCAGCTAGCTATACGGCTCCCAGCTCGGCTAAGTTCCACCTGCTTTTCTGTTCCTGTGACAATTTTTCCAACTATGTCCCCCTTCCTTTGCCCCTGTTGCTTCTCCCTGTCTTGTCTACCAAGCAAGAGCTGGTGTGGTACTGATGCTTTCTGTCCTGTACAGCTGTGTCTCCTCCAGCCTCCGAGTGGCAAGATTAAACTTCAGTGCATTCTGTCAACTACCTTGCTGAGAAGGCATTGTCAGGTTTGTTTGCCTCCGAAGCCACTGAGAAGCTGGAAGGCGCAGCCTGTTGTTAATCTGCTCTCTTCATAACCTTAATTCAGAAGTAGTCAAGTCCTTTCAGGTCATATTTACAGCACCCACAACAATCAGTCTTAACAAATAGGTACAAGAGTATGAAAGGTATGTTATGTAGGCAAAATAAAACTTTACCCAGGTGAACCATAGCCAAGGTGTCCACAGTGGGCTCCTGGGACTGTTACATGACAGATAATCCAGTCAGAACTTGAACCACCCTCAATGCTGTTTGTCCCCTCCGTGTGTGTGTGTGTGTGTGTGTGTGTGTGTGTGTGTGTGTGTGTGACATCTTTTGATATTGAAGTGCATCTCTCTGCAAGTCATCTGACTCTCTAGTTTTGCAAAAGTTACCATCTTAGTTCACTTTTATGTTGGTAGAGCCCGGCAGGTTATGTTCTTGGAGATACCTTCTCTTCTATCCTGCTACTGAGGCAGCAGGCTTATTTTGCCATCAAAAGCTCTCTGTACGTCTAGGGACTAGCTAGGCTTCTCTGAATCGGGATAGCAGCTGACCTAGAAGCCAAGACACAGGAGGATTGATTGTTGATGCTGGCCAATGAATGCTTGCTAGATGTCAATACTCACAAATGTGTCCTAGACTGGAGGGTCTGCTGTATTGTTTCTATCTACTGGTGAAACCTGTATCTAAATGCATGTTTAATCTAAGTGCCAGAAAGCTCAGAAATTAATTTTTGTTCAACTAGAGTAATCTATTGGTGTCTCGATAAAAAAAAAATTCTATGCTCTTTCCATTATTTTAATTGTCTTAATTTTAAGGCTTTTAGGGACCATTAGCCATTTTAATATTATATAGTCAAGAGTTTTCTTTAAAGTATTATTTGGAAAGTTAGAGTTTAAATAATTTCCCAGATCTCTCTCCCCTAAAACATAGCTATTGTTTCTCTTAAGAATTGTAGGTCTCTTGCAAAATCTCGTGATTTGTTACAGTAAGCTGGCCCTTCTGGGGGCTCTTCCCTGTGCCTCTCCACCATCTGGGTCCTCCTTTGTCATGCTAAGGACCTATAGGGATTTTTTTGTTGTTGTTGTTGTTTCAAAGTTTATTTAGAAAATGCAAAATGCTTGATAATAGTCCCTTAATGTCCTTATTAGAACTTC
The DNA here is from genome assembly GCF_049852395.1 of Peromyscus maniculatus bairdii. NCBI lineage: Eukaryota > Metazoa > Chordata > Mammalia > Rodentia > Cricetidae > Peromyscus > Peromyscus maniculatus. The sequence goes on along the minus strand of NC_134866.1, from coordinate 73,851,471 downwards.
TGTAGGAGTTGCCTCGAGTCTTCACTGGGCTCCTCTGATTTAGACTGTCCTTGGGGTAAAGTGTAGGGGCTGAACGGTCTCCTTAGCCCCCATCTCTTCTGGGAAGCAGGTGGGATGCTTCCTATCACTGTGAAGCAGTACTGTGCTCCTGTATGCTTTCGGAGAGCTCAGCTCAAGTCTACTTGGTGCCGCCACCCAGGAAGCAAAGGCCGATGACCTGAATGTGATGGGGTTGGCCTGGCCAGTGCTAGCATCCACAGCAGGTATCCTGCTGTGGAACAGTATGGCCTCTGGGGTAGAAAGACAGCACAGTTCCTTCCTTCATTGTTTGTACACTCTGTATTTGAGAATTTACTCACTTGCCAACTTTTATTTGTAAGTTTGTAGCTCCAGTGCTTGTAATTGGCCATTTGTAATCCCAGGCCCAACACTGAAGTGCTTCCCAGTTGTCTGTGGGCACAGGTGGAGCGGTGAAACATTTGAATCATCCCAGGCAAATGTCCCCAGCTGAGGTTTCTGGTTTCAGCTCTCCTGCCGAAAATAACTGTCCTTTGCTCAGTCTATTTAGTGCCATTTTCGCCCCCTGTCTCTGTGTTCCTTGTTGCTGACATCATCTCTAAAATGGACCCAGATACAGGGCAAAAATGCCGTCTTCCCTTCTACGTCTAAGAAGGCCATGACAGACCTTGGTGGAAAATGCCACTGCTGGATCACTATAAGAGCAAGGTGTAGTACTGTTGGCGTTGAGTTCAGTGTTAATAAACCAGCAGTATTTGATGAGTTCTTTAAACAAAAGCAAGCACAAAACATTATTATATTGATCATCAAATGTGGCCAGAGGCCTGCAAGCACATACTCCCAAGGAACAAGGATTCAGTATTTATTCAGTTTTTGAAGTGACTTTGATGTAAAGATAAGCCCTCAGCCAATTCTGTGTGTAAATATACACATTGTTCTGTAAGGAGATCTCTTCAAGGAATCACTCACTGCTTCCGTGTTTCAGAAATATCTTACTTGAATCTAACCAAACAGTTTCTCAGGCACCCTGTGGAAAACACATTGGCTCACTAAAGACATCGGCCTCACCTGAACCCGTACATGACCTTATGATATCACCAAATGCAACCACCTTGAATAATGGGGATTGACAGTATCTCTTTCTTGCCCTTATTAATTCCTCATGTTTGTGGGAACATGGTCATTGGGATAAACCACGGGCCTTTTTAATTCCTTGGATCAGTATTCTCTGGAGAATGTCACTTGACAAATGATGATTATTATTATGTAGTGTTGAGCTGAGTTTTGAGCTTTTGGAAAAAAACAAAACAAAACAAAACAACAGTTATCTCCACAGTTTTTGTTCCAGACATCACAATTTATGTGCTTGTCACGAGATTCAGAAAGCTGGCAATGTTTGATCACTCTGAGGCCTTTAAGCCCTCCTGGTACGTCTCCCTCATTCGGATTTATTTGCTGATCAGTTGAGTGAATCACTCACTGCTTCCCACTTAGATGTTTGGTACACTATTAAAAATAGCAAGAAAATGGCAGCAAAGTGCTTTCAAATACCTGTGCTGACAGCCGTAGATGAACGCGGCCCCCAGTGTTAGGCAGAGAGGCCGCCTCTTACAGTGAAAGGTAGTGAATGCAGACTCGTGGCTGCCAGGATGCAGAGAACCAGTGATGGTTGCAGGCCCAGCCTGAAGCACGTCATGCATACCGTCCCTCTAAGGCTGAGGGAATGTGTGGGAGAGGGCAGAAAGCATGTAAGAGCTAGGAGATGGGGGGGGGAGGCTACAAAATGCCTTCTCTAGACTAACTACAAGTGCGGCTGTTATTAACCCTCATCAACAGTAGTTCCTGTGCTGGGCCCACATGAGACTGGCTGTATCAACCGTCTCGGTCAAGAAAGAGGAGGGGTTCATGGGGCCCCAGCCTTTACCCCTAAACTGTAGGGCATTGGTAGATTCTGCAGGAGTGGGGAGTACTGTCATTAGTTCTGTGCACACTGTTGAGCCCACCAAACTCCAACAGAAAGATCTAAATCCCTGATCACACAGATAACCCTGGTAATCTCAATGTGTCACCAAACAGTATGAATAGGCATGACCACATGAGAGAGAGTTATGAAGAGATAGGTGTGACCGTGGTCGCTATGCATGGCCTACACCTATGAAATGTAAAATAAATAAATAAATAAATAAATAAATAAATAAATAAATAAATAAATAAATAAATAAATAAATAAAATCAAAAATGAAGGAAATATGAATCAAAGTGTAAGGCCTACCTCATTTCTGAGTTCGTGGCTCCCTCCCTATCCTGGACGGGGCAGTGGTGAACACGAGTACTCTTGCTTCACTCCCAGACTTCGATCCCAATCTGTGCTGGTTTCTCATAAGTCTCATCAGTCATCAAGCTACCCCAATCCCCAGACAATGGTTGTAATTAAGTCCAACCTTCTCAAGGCTCCTTACACCGTGTGAGAGGATTACCAAGAGCTTGCTTACAAGAGCAGGCAGAAGGAAGAGTTCAGGTGAGGCCAGTGTCGGGGATTGGGAAACTGTTTGGTCAGAGATTAGAATTAGATGTTTCCTGACACACACATGGATGAGCAGATTCCTGGAAGAGATTTTCTTACAGAACAGTACATGTTTATGTGTTGAATTAGGGTAGTGATTGTCCTTATTCACCAGGTTATAAAAGCAACCCCGTGGAAGGGTGGCTGGTTGAGAATGGGAGAGCTAGTTTGGCAAAGGGTTCGTAACTGCCACTGCCATTAAATAACTTCATTTGCTTTTGTATTTTTAGTGTCCCATGTCCTCCCATGCCATTCTTACTTACCCCCACCTCCACACGATGCCCTAAGCACTGAGGAGAGTGGATATCACGATAATACTTGGATGAGGAATCCTACAACTTTTGAATTTCACTCCTAATTGACCTTCCTCATTGATGAGGTTCCCAGGGAACACACGTGCCCAGAGGGTTATAAGTTCTTATGGCTTCTATTAGAATTGGCCCGCGCTCTAGCTGTGTTAATAGTCAATCAGAGGCACACCTTCTGAGTTTTGCCTCAATGGTGAGATCCTAACCTAAGCTTTCTCTGGATGCCTCTCCAGCTCCTGGCCGACTTTATCTTACCATATGGAGAGGGAGTTAGGCAGGATTGAGAGTCTCTGGGAAGTATCACTTATCCCACTGTAGATCATAGGTTCACCCCTACCATTTGCCCGGGAATTAAGTCAGGCCTGGCGGGATGACCCTAGTAGCAGAATCCTTGAAGTGATGGAGTCACAGACAACATCATGAAACTCCTAATAAAGGGGGACTGTGCTGTAAGGAGATGTGTTGTAGCTGCATTAAAATGCCCAGGCCCTGCCCTTGTCATACCATGTCCCAAGTCGTGACAACAAACCATCGAAGTCAAAGAAAATGGCAGGCCATCGGAAACCCTAAGTTTCCGTTGTAGGGCCAATGGTGGCTAGTTGGGCACATGGTTTCTCTTCATTGGAGTCCCCAGATGATAATGGCTTATGAACTTGGAGGCAGGGCCATCTAGAGACAGTTGAAGATAAGCATCTTCCACACTTTAAGTTCAACTGTGAGATGAAGAAGGTAGTAGTGATTGAGGTCACAGGGATAATTCTTTAGGATGAGGAAGAGAAATCGTTTTGAAGGTAGAAAAGAGTGGTATTTAGGGAATACTACCAAGTATGGAAATACTTCCCTGGCCAGGACCTGAGAGCAGGTGAGAAGGAATGAAATCAAGAAGAGCAGAGGGAAGGGAAAAACAGAACTATCTTCCCCTGCATCCCCCCAAAGGTGTCCACTACCCCCAGTGACGTCTACCATGCCCAAAAGGCTAACCAGACAGAAGATTGCCTTGAAAGGACATTTTCATAGCAGCCACTTCACATTCTGAGGGTGAGGTACCCAGGGCTTAGTGGAGGCTATTCAGGTGGAGCGTGGAAGGGGATCCTAGTCAATGCCACCGGTAGAGTCTGTTGTGGTAGCCCTTGCTACTAAGGGGTGGCCTTTAGACCACCTAGTACCTCCTGGCAGCCAGTTAGGTCAGTACTCTGCCACTGGGCACCACCTCTTAGTTCTCCACCTCTAGTCTTTGGGAGCCTGTTAGAAACATTGGCTCTCGGCCTCATCCTCAACTTGACTGAGCTAGGCTTGTGGGTGATAGGTACGCAGGTGGTAAGCTCAGAGGCCTTGTCTAGATCTCTGCTGTCCTTGGTTCTGAGGGCGTTAGGGGTGGGTGAGGACAGAGACCAGGATGAGGGGTGAGGCTGGAGGAGGAAGTATAACTACACTCAGAAATAGAATGGAGTGTGTCACTAGAAAAAAGCCTCCGAACGGTGAAGACACCTGCTAACACAGCTTCTGGCTAACCGAGGTGATGGCCGCAGGTAAAGGTGGTGTGAGCATACCTTCCAGAGTGAGTGCCCGAGTAAGCTTAGTTGACTCTGGCTTTTCTGATTGTCTCAGTTACTCGTTGTCCTGAGAATGTCAAACCACAGCTCACCGACCTGTCATCACAGGACTGCAGCCTTGAACGTGCCCTGCTGTTTTACAGAGCCCTATGGATCCGTGCTTTCTTCTCTGTCTGACCTAACCTTTCAAACATCTGGTGACAGAGCGGTCTCTTCCGAAAAGCCATCCACAATTTTATCTGGGCCCCCTTCCCTGTGTGCCTGCCTCCACCTCCCGTTGTGAGGTCGTGACCAGTAAATGGCCTTTGAAGAACTTGGTGCCTGGCATGCAGTAGTAGGTGTCCAATAACCATCAGCTTTTTGTATCCCCTAGAAGCAGATTGCATCGAGTTGAAAGATAGAGGAACACATAACTGAGAGGGAGCGGGGTACTCCAACAGGGGTGCCAGGAAGAGCCACGTTGGAATGGCTGCCTAAACGTTCTCTGTTGAGAAGGGCAGGAGTAGAATCTTGTGTCTTTAATGGACTTGTACATGCTTAAGGTGTAAAGCATGCTGTCTTGCTGTGTGTAGCACAGGATGGTTGGGATGGCTATGCTCACTCACATGCTCTGGTCAGTCATACCAAACAGCAGAAAGCTGATCATTTCAGCAGCTCATCTCCAGTCATTCCACCTTTAGGAAAGCTCTGGGTTTGCTGCAGCTGATTACATGACGCGTGTTAGCACTAGTCTGGGAGGCTGCCTCACTCTGTGCTGTGTTGAAGCCCTTGTGATCAGTGTATAGCACATTGAGCCCATTTACATATATTTCAGAGACTCTGGAGCCTAATTTGACCACTTTTAATAGTTATTTTATAGCTTTGAGTCTTTGCTCCTATCCTGTTAATTCCATCTGCAATTTAGTTCAAATCAATTTCTTAAATAGGCATGTAATAGATTATTATGTTATTCTTCCTACGGGAAAATATGATCAAGTTTATTAATTTAGTCTTTTTTAAAGTTCACGAAATATCTGTTACCTGGAAAGGAGGGGGATGAATGCTTTTAAGGGTGCAGTCCTGAACCAGAAATTACTTTTGTCCTTTAGGAGCCTAACAAGACAGCCTAGAAGGGGAGATGTCCCAGGTAAAGATGACAATAAACCTAACAGAATAAAGTATGCTCTGGAAGCTGTAGGGTAGAGCGAGTGCTGAATGGTGGAATCTGGGTTTGACAAAAGGCATTCTAGGAGGACAAAACAATTTATAAAAAATAAACTTTTTATTTTCATGCATATGTTGCGAAGGACATGGAGCATCACCAGGTGGCTCAGAACCCACAAGAAGAACTAACACTGAGTGAGTGCTGATGTTTAAGTACACATGCATTACCTCTTTGAGCCCTCCTAAAGCCCCATGAGATGGGAAGTTCTTTTGCTCATTTTGTAGGAAAATAAATCAAGGTTCAGGAAGGTTAAGTATTCTGCTCAGCGTCACCCAGCTGGTCACGGTATGCCTGGCGGTGCAGACCTGTCTACCTCCAAGCTCGTGTGTTCCCAGAAAACTGACATTTATATACTCCACAAATGTTTGTCAAGCATCTGGAACATCTCCAGATTTGGGGGACCCTGAGATGTGACAGAGAGCCACAGACACAGCTTCTGCAGCAGTACAGCAAGCTGTGTCCTGTCCCTGCTAAGGGCACAGACACATGGCGGCACAGAGGACACTTATATTCTTCTGGGGCATGGTGGTTTGCAGTTACTTATAAATTGAGGGGATTAATGTGCCTTGTTGACCTCAGCAAATGGCTTCATTGATTGTCCAGAGTAATTAGAAATGACACAGCTAAAAAGAACATTGGTGGAAAAATGGAGATCTTTAGATGTCATAATCAGGCATCTACAGCTAAAATATTTTGTTAAAATATCAGTTTTGGTAGATGTAGACCCAACTGCCCCAGAGGAAACTATACCTAAGCCACTGCCATATACTATGATATGAATGTGTGTGTGTGTGTGTGTGTGTGTGTGTGTGTGTGTGTGTGTGTGTGAGAGAGAGAGAGAGAGAGAGAGAGAGAGAGAGAGAGAGAGAGAGAGAGAGAGAAGAGAGAGAGAGAGAGAGAAAGAGAGAGAGAGAGATTTGACAACCAGCTGTGGTTTTGTGGTCTGCTGGCCTGCTTAAATAATTTTACAATACTGAGGAACTCAAGAACAATGTAACCCCTGTGAGGCATCACTGTCTACTGTGTGGGGCCAGTCCTCTAAAGTGTTATTCATGCTGAGAATCTTCACTTCTTCTTTTTCTGTTTGTATAAAATAGGGCAAATTTTCTGTCATTTCTCTATTTCTTAAAGTCAGATATCTTTGGTCATATTAATTTATCTTTGGCTTTTAGGAGAATGAGATTCCATTGTGCCCATGTGGATATAGATTCCAAACAGCCAATAACTGGTGTAGGCTGTACTGTGGGCCTTGGGCTCAGCTTCAAGGGCAGTGCTCTGTAGTAGGTGAGCCTGTGTGAGGAAGGGAAACATCTTGTGACTCAGCTCAAATACTACTACAGACTTGAGAAGTTGTAGATTGCTTCTTAATCCTCTAGTTGCTCTACTGTTCTCTGTACTTATTCTGTGAACTTGTGAAGATCCACCCCCAGTTGAAGTCAGGCTTGACAAGTCGTGAGAGGTGGTTGTGAGGATTGCGGGGTTCCTCGTATTCCAAGTGCAAAGCACTTCAGCAATGTTTCTTAAAATGCTGTTTCGCTTAAGCATCCCAACAAGGAAAAAATAACTCCAAGAGACCAGAAAGCTCACTTGAAAAAATTAACCTGTCTCATGAACACACCAAAAGATTCTTCAAAATGGCTTTAAAAAATGCTTTTTGAAAAAATCCAGAGTTGGGTAGAATATTAATGTATATACTGTTGTTCCTGAATGGAAACAAGTAGTATACATTAGTTATCCTTTGTGCTAAATTAATCCCATAAAGTTCAAAATATGAGCAGAGGGCTGGAGAGATGGCCTGGGGTGAAGCATATATACTGCTCTTACTGAGGACCCCAGTTTGGTTTCCAGCACCCATGTCTGTGTATCACAACTGCCTGTAACTCCAGCTCCAGGGAGATCCCACATCCTCTTCTGGCCTCTGTGGACACTAGCACTCACATATGTACACACATGCACACTTAAAAAGAAAATGAATCTTTTAAAAAGGTCAAGTTTAAAAATATGTGAGTGAGATGAGTCACCTGAATTACTCCGGCGGCCAGCATTTGTCATCCATCATTTATTTGCAGAGCCCAGTCGATTTTGTAAAATTATCTAGATGTCTTTAGGGTACGACATCTCCCCGTGCCTTTCTCCTCTTAGCATCTTGAATGTAATAGCACAGTAGTCTCTTTTCTGTCCCTTAAAACAAGCCAAGTCTTCTCTGGTCTCAGGACCTGCTTTCCCTCCACGGAGCTGCTGACACCTCACCCCATGTTGGGGGAACGCAAGCTCCATGTACTTCAGGTCGTAGACCTCAGACCATCACCCCCAACCTTCCCAGGAATGCCTTATCCCAAGTGGCGTTTCCCCTCTGCTGTCTGCCTATGACGCTTGTCACAGCCTATCATGTGTGCCCCCACCTTAAGGCCTACGGTGGACTCCTTGGTGAACATCTGTCAGATGAATACAGGACTTCCTGAGCATTCTCCCACATTCCCATATTCCCTTTATCCACATAGCAAGACCCGTTGTTACACACCAGGTGTCTCTTGTGCACGTGTCCTTGTAAGGAGCATTGTTCACTCATGGTGATCTCCACGAAACTGTCAGATGGTTAGTGCTTAGCCCTCAGACCACTCACTTTACCTGAAAGTAGATATTGGATGTAGGGGCTGGAGAGATGAATTAGTGCTTCGTGCTCTTCCAGTGGACCTGAGCTGAGTACCCATCACCCATCTTGGGTTGTTCACAATTCCAGAGGGTCTGATGCCCTCTTCTGGCCTCTGCAGGCACCTGCATACGCATGGCACACCTTACACACACACACAAAAAAAAAAAATTAAAAGGTATATTGGATATAAGTAAGGTGTAAGTACATAAGGAATAATAATAAAATGTTAAATGAAAATCTTCCATGGACATGTTATGTGTATCATCCTTAAACAGGAAGCCCCTGTCTTGCTATGGTGTAGTCCTCATTGTGTATATCATTTCTGTCCAGTGTTTGTTTTCTTTCCTATGTCCATAGTGACTCCACTTCCTCTGCTATAACTCTAACCATTTGCTCCAATGACAGCCTCTTCCTAGTCACTGACCTGTGTCTGTATGTCTATATCTATCTAGGGGGTGGTTCTTACCACCTCCTCCACCATCTGAGACTTCCTGGCTGGCTATCCAGCTCTGCCCTGTATTCTCCAGGAACCACTACTCCAGGGCAGCATAATAGAACACAGAAGAAGACTCTTAGAAAATTGCATTTATAGAGTTAAATGTTATCATCTTGTTATAAGACCACATTATATTTCTTTCGTAAAGCTAACCTTGTAAGGTGAGATTTATGCCAACATGTTAAGATGCGGGCGTCTTTAGAAAAGGGTTTGCAGAAGGCTCTTGTCTTCTAGGATTGGAGTTGTCAGATTACAAAGATTTCTTCCACGTAAGTAGCCCATTTCTGTATCTGTGTTTATGCTTAGTATTTCTGTGGTGCCGTATCAATGGCCTTCAAAAGGTTCATTGACCCATCTTTTGTTGCTGTAACAAAATGCCTGGGCCTGGGTATTCTCTAAAGAAAGGGTATTTATGTGGCTCAGTTTGGGTGGCTGGATGTCCAGTGTCCAGTGACTCCTGTCGTGACGGCTCTTCTCGGTTGTCAGCTTGACTCTATCTGGAATGAACTACAATCCAGAAATGGAGAGCACACTTGTGATCAGGATCTTGAGGCTGGAAGGCACACCTTTAATGTGGGCCACACCTTCTGCTGGAAGCCTATGTAAGGACAATGGAAGAAAGGAAGTTTTCTTCTTTGTCCGCTTGCCCTCCCCTTGCCAACACATCCATTCCTTCACTGCCAGTGGAGCCTACTTCAGGATTCCAGTGTATACAAAAGACCAGCTGAGATACTCAGCCTTGTGGGACTGAGAAACTACTGGATTCTTGGACTTTCCATTCCCAGCTAGCCATTGTTGGATTCAGCCTGCAAGTTATTCCCATAAACTACACACACACACACATACACACACACACACACACACACACACACACACACACACACACACACGCGCGCACACACACCTACACACACATCTATCTATCTATCTATCTATCTATCTATCTATCTATCTATCTATCTATCTATCTATCATCTATCTATCTAATCTAATACATACATACATACATACAAACATACGTGTGTGTGTGTGTGTGTGTGTGTGTGTGTGTGTGTGTGTGTGTTCTGGTACCAGGAGTGGGGCATTGCTGTGATAGGCTTGACAATGTTTTTGTTTGGAAGAATGTAGAATTTTAGGAGTTTGATTAGAAAAGCAATTAAATGCTTTAAGTGGGTTTTAATGGCCCATCCTAGTAGGAGCATGGAAGACAGTGGTGCTGAGGTTGATTTGAACTGTGGGGCCTGGCTCAAGAGGTTTCAGAGGAGAACAATTTCAATATGATGCCTAGAAATCGTTCTTACGATATTTTGGTGAAGAATGTGGCTGCTTTTTGCCTTATCATAAGAATCTGCCTGAGGCTAAAATGAAAAGATTTGGATTAATTCTGTTGGCAGAGGAAATCTCCAAACAGCCTAGTATAGACTCTCATGTGGTTATTATTGTTAATTCTAATGAAGATTTATAATGAAAAGGATAAAGCTGAGCAAGTAAAAATACAAAAATGTACAGATTAAGGAGAAAAGTAGCACCAGGAAATGGAATGAAGCTAAGTCCTCTGTGCAAGGAGGTAAACATTAAGAAATGGAATAAAGGGAGTGGTGACCTCAGGACAAGACCCCACCCAGCTAAGCTTTCAACTTGTGAAAAGGAATTAAAGAAAAGCTTAGAGCCAGGCATGGCCATGCACATCTTTAATCTCAGTACTCAGAAGGCAGAGGCAGGTGGATCTCGAGTTTGAGGCCAACCTGGTCTACAGATTAAGTTTCAGGACAGCCAAGCTTAGGCAGTGAAGGAAACAGTCAAAAGCAGAAAGTTGGTGAAGATGTAATTGAATGAGCAGGCCATGTTCCAGCCCCAGAAAGCGGCAGAACTTGGCAGCTTTGGTCACATGCTTCTGTCTTTAGAGTCAAGGACAGAAAAAAGGTATTATGGAATATTCCTCTGTGACTAAGGAAAGCTGCTGAGGCCAGGCATGTGGCAGAGGTGTCCCTGAATGGAGGCTTAGTAGAGAGGCCATTGCATGAAGCAGTGAAGGTGAAGCCTGGATTGCCTTGGTGACCTCAAGATGTTGGAGATGCAAGAACCGTGGGATACCTGCTGTGGGATGTTCTGTATGTCCTGTGGGAGCCCGTTCTTGGGTTCCTCATGGCTTTACACAGCAGGTCTGCATAGAGGATGATTAGGACCACGGGCCTGAGTGCAGGTGTCTGAGATGGTCTGCACTTGGCTGTCCTGGGGGATGGTCTGTATGTCAAGTTGCTCTGATTGGTCAATAAATAAAACACTGATTGGCCCGTGGCTAGGCAGGAAGGATAGGCGGGACTAACAGAGAAGAGAAATAAAAGAACAGGAAGGAGAGTGCCTGGAGCCGCCGCCAGGACAAGGAAGATGTAAAGTACTGGTAAGCCACGAGCCACGTGGCAAGGTATAGATTTATGGAAATGGATTAATTTAAGATATAAGAACAGTTAGCAAGAAGCCTGCCACGGCCATACAGTTTGTAAGCAAAATAAGTCTCTGTGTTTACTTGGTTGGGTCTGAGCGGCTGTGGGACTGGCCGGTGACAAAGATTTGTCCTGACTGTGGGCAAGGCAGGAAAACTCTAGCTACAGATACCTGCTGAGGAAAGCTGCTAACAGAGGAGGACAAGCCCAAGAGAAAGAAGTGTGCTGCAGTCAACAAAGCTGAAAGGAGTTGGAGATCTGAAGAGCGTTTTGATATCAGACATGGAGATGTAGAGTGGAGTGTGCCCAGCTGGTTTTCAGTCTTGCTTTGGCCCAGCATTTCCTCAATATCCTCCCTTTCCTCCATTTTGGAATAGTAATGTATATCCTGTGCTGTTATATGTTGGAAGTATGTGATCTGTTTTTTTATTTTGATTTTATAGAGGATTGAAGTTAAGAGATTGCATAAATCTCAGAAGAGACTTTAAACTTTGCACTTTTAAACATTGTTGAGACTATGAAAGACTGGGGACTTTTGAAGTTGGACTGAATGCATTTCTGCATTATGTTATAGCTACAAGCCTCTGGGGGCCAGGGAGTGGAATGTGGTGGTTTGATAGGTATGGACTCTATAGACTCATGTGTTTGAATGCTTGGCCCATAGGGAATAGCACTATTAAGAGGTATGGCCTTGTTGGAATAGGTGTGGCCTTGTTGGAGGAAGTATGTCACTATAGATGTGGGCTTTGAGATCTCATACATGCTCAAACCATGCCCAGCGTGACATTTCAATTTCCTGTTGCCTGTGGATCAAGATGTAGAACTCTCTGCTCCTTCTCCAGCACCATGTCTGCGTGCACACCATCATATTGAACAATGATGATAATGGACTAAACCTCTGAAAATGTAAGCCACCCCAATTAAATGCTTTCCTTTATAAGAATTGCCATGGTCATGGTGTCTCTTTACAGTAATAGAAACATTAATTAAGACACTGCACATCATCAGTAATCCCTCCCAAAGATATGTGACCTACTTGCTACCCACTAAAAGGTTATGCCACCCCCTAACATTGGCATACTGGGGATTCCATGTTGAACATGTGAACCTTTGGAAGACAAACCAAACTCAAACCATAGCAGAAGCATCTTCTAATTGTGGCATCATCTTTGAAAACATTTACATGTTTATTTGCTGGGAATTTTTCTAAATTTGTTCTTGTGTCTGTGAAAACTAATATTCTGTTTCACACCCAAAATTTTGACTTACTTTTAATTAGCCATGTTTTTGAAAGGTGTGTTCTATTTTAATTTAGTTTTTAATTATGTCTAATATTTTACCTTGTAGCTAGAGTTTTCCTGCCTGGCCCAGTCAGGACAAATTTCTCTCACCTACCAGTCCCACAGCTGCTCAGACCCAACCAAGTAAACACACAGAGACTTATATTGTTTATAAACTGTATGGCCATACCAGGCTTCTTGCTAACTGTTCTAATATCTTAAATTAACCCATTTCTATTAATCTATAAGTTGCCATGTGGCTCGTGGCTTACCGGTATCTTAACACCTTCTCATGGCGGCAGCTGGCAGCATCTTCCTGCCTCAGCCTTCCTGTTCCCAGAATTCTCTTCTCTCCTTGTCCCGCCTGTGAGGCATCACTGTCTACAGCGTGGGGCTAGTTCTCTAATATCAGCCAGTTATTCATGCTGATAGTCTTCATTTCTTCTTTTTTTGTTTATATAAAATAGGGCAACTTTTCTGTCATTTTTCTACTTTTTAAAGTCAGGTATCTTTGGTCATATTAATTTATCTTTGGCTTTTAAGAGAATGAGACTCCATTGTGCCCATGAGGATATAGATTCCAAACAGCCAATAACTGATGTAGGTGAGGCTGTAAGTGGACAGCGGCCATCTTAGTAGGACACAGGTGAGAGGAGACACACAGAGCTTGGTGTCATCTTGGTCTGCACTGTCCTTGAGCAGCATGGCCAGTGGATGTGGGCCACACCTCCTTTCCTCTGTGTGCACGTCCCTCTTTCTGAACATAGGTAGCAATGTCTCCCATTCGGCCAGCTTTCTCCCGATGTCCAGCACGTGCCCTAGCTCTGGGAGGGTATGCACCAAGGAAATGCAAGGAAAAGCGTGTACCTGAGAGCTGTACCCGTGCCAGGATGTGCTTGGGGCCTGTGCATTCTGTTACTCTTGTGGAACCAAACTTTATACTGACCCAACTTCTGGAAGGGATGGCAGATCATGTGGGTTAGTCACTCCCGTTTCCTCTTCTCTGACACCTGTATGTGGCTTCTCTATAGTTACCAAGGTTCCTATTGGTGGTCAAGAGCCAGCATTGTGGGTATTTTAAATATCTAGCTCCCTGCAGACCAGTGCTCATACAATACAATGGACTTCTTTGAAAAGCCATACAGAATGAAAGCCACAGTGTTTTAGAATACTGAACAGCAATAAAAATTATATTTCCAAAAATGTTGTGGCAATACCAAATTGCGGGAAGTTTCTAAATGCTCTGTCTCAATTTCTGTCTAAATCTTGCTGTTGGGTAACAGTTCCCAGACCAGGGCATCCCCTGCAGACTTTACTTTGAGATGCTGGTCCAGAGCAACCCTGATGGAGAAGGGTGGCTCATATGTGGCCTCTGTCCACATGTGGTAGATCTAGAGTGGTGCTTATGGCTGTGGACTAGGTGTTGAGGGTGCTTGGGCATGCTCCAGGCACAGTACCAATGGAAACACCAGTTTCCTGTGGGGTCGCAATTTCTCTAATCTTTGGGACATGACCTCCACTTGAGTTCCCAGGTTCATTCTGTGTTCTCCTGGGTCTGGGTTCAAATCTGCATGGTATGTCCATGGCTCTGAGAGGGTCTTGCCAGCATCCTTCATCTGAGTTCTGCTGTCTCAGTGTCTGGTTGTTGGCCAGGAGTCTAATGAAATGAATTCATTGCTAATTGCTGGCATAACAAATGACCACTAAGTAGAAGTAGATGGCTTAAAACAACAGATACTTTTTTTTGAGACAGGGTTTTTTTTGTGTGTGTGTAGTCATGGCTGTCCTAGAACTCACTCTGTAGACCAGGCTGGCCTTGAACTCACAGAGTTCCACCTGCCTCTGCCTCCATGAAGGCTGGGATTAAAGGCGTGCGCCACCACTGCCCGGCAATATTCATCTTCTTACTGGAGACCAGAGGTTGGAGGTAAGGTGTTGTCACAGCTGATTCCTTCTTGCCTCTTCTAGATTCTGCTGCTACCTGCATCCTTCAGCTTGGGACCACGTCACTCCAATCACCATATCCATTGTTGACTTGCCTTTTCCTCTTCTATTGCCAAATCCCAACTCTCTCTTACAAGAGCACTTTTGATTACATGGAGTGACCCCCCCCCATACAGACACCAATTAATCTAAAATTTTCCATCTCAAAATCCCTAATCATATCTGCTGCTAAGCTCCTGTTGCCTATAAGGTAAAACTCCATGAGTTCTAGGATTAGCACCCGAGTCTATGGAAGATATTGTTCAGCCTACCACGGTGTCTTTGAGAATGCATGCCAATGCCAACTAAACCACTGTAAACTTTATTTCTGTTATATACCACCAGACCCCACCCCCTACCCCACCCTGAATTAGGCCACCTGAGGGGTGGAATCCTCTGTGGTATCTAAGGTGGTCGGGATCTGGGACAAGACTTAGTCATCTGCTAAGGACTTTATTAATCACCCCATTAATACTCATAGCATCCAGGTACTGTGGCTTCCAACACAGAGTAGAGGAAACTAAGCCTGAAGCAGGTCACATAATGACCCACAGTCCCATGCCAAGTAGACAGGCAACTGCAAGCAATTCTGGGCACTTTGGCTGTAAAGCCAGAGCTCTTGCCCATTGTACCAGCCTTGGGGACAAAGACAGGCCTTGAGATCAGGCCCACAAGCATGTCTCCCTCCCCAGGGACTAGCCCATGACAAAGCTTATGCTCCTCCATGGGCCTCTGCTCCAGCTTCTCCCTCTCCAACCAGCCTTCGGATGCACCTTCCCAAGTGGAGTCAGCCAGGAAGAACCTGTCGGTTTCAATGTGGCAGCGCTGTGTTATTCATGAAACGGCCCTGTTACCATGTGAGAAAAGCCATGAGGCACGACAAAACCCACCATCAGAGCTTTATTAGGAGAAGAGAGGGACAGAAGAGAGCATGACCAGATCTGTGGAAGACATGTGCAGAGAGAGAAGGTGGGGAGGAGAAGAAGTGGGGGGAGGAGTCTGTGTTGTGCTTCTTATGGATTCCCCTGCACATGCGCATATGGGCTTATGGAGCCTCGCCACACATGTGCACAGATTGCCTGATCACACAGTGCACAGATTACGTAGGTTGTAAGGCCCCTTACTTGGTTACTGAACTGCGCATGTGCGGTCATTTAGCTGGGGGAGTGGCCAGGAATTCCGACAGAACCTCTCAGCTTTTCCTCATCAGGGCCCCAGGGAACTCAGATCGCTAAGTCATGAGACATGGCTGGAGGTCAGACATTAGAGGGCCCTGGAGAATGTTCATACCCTTACTGTGAAGAGACCCTCCCTTCTTTGAGGCTGCTGCAGGTGTCCTCTGGAGCCTTCTGTTTGCATTTGGGAGGCAGAGGTGTTAGCAGCTGTGGGGACAAGATGGATGTAGTTCAATGTCAGAGTCACGCCATGATTGCCCTTTCATGGCAAAATGGAAAAAGTGGGCACCATTCAGCTGGGGAGAAGCTCAGTGGTAGAGAGCTTGCCTGCCATGGGCAGGGCCTTCTAACCCCCCAGCACCGTAAACGAAGGCAAGCATCTGAACAAAACAAAACTTGAAGACTCAGCAGGCAGACTACCCCCAATTGCATGTGTCCATTCACTCTCCAGAGCCTAGGCTTGTCAGTTTGGGTCATTTTCTGGAGTTTCTCATGCTGTTGGTGAAAGAGCAGGAAGTTTAAGAATTTTCTGTTTCTTACTGGAAGAGGGGTATAGTTCATTTACATTAAATATATTAGTGGTGTGTTTGCATTTTGGGCTGTTATCTCCCTGTTTGCTTTCTCTTTCCCCGCTTTCTCTGGGCTCAGTATTTTTTTTTTATTTTTCTGGTTTCTTACAGTTTAAGTATTTTATTATGCCTCTCTGAGAGCTTCATAGTTATATTCTCTATATAGTCTTTTTGTAAGTAATAGAAATGACAAAATCGACTTCAACTTTCCAACCCAATGTAAACACCTCTATGCTTCCAGACATGAGAGTATAGAATTCTCAAGCCCCAATTATTTCCCTCCTGGTTCTGTGTTCTTGCTGGCAGGCATTTTAATTCTTTCTTAAAATTATTTAATTTAATGTCTTTTTAAATTCCAGGCATTGTTAACATTGTTTTCTACCCAATACTCAATATTTACTCACACACTTACCTGTTCTGGGGACAGTTACGATCTTTCCCACCCATAAACCTACAGCTAGCGACATCGTCTGCCTAAAGTGTCAGGGCAGAGTGACATTCTCTGCAGTTCCAGTTTTGTTTGTCTGAATTTTTAATTGTTTTCTTACTTTGGAACTATACTTTCTTAAAGCACAGATTTGCAGGTTGTCGTGTGTTTTTTACTTAGCATGCTGAAAATGTCATTTCATTGTGTTCTGTTTCCCATTGTTTCTGCTAAGAAGTTAGCTGTCTGTCTTATTCTGTTGCTGCTGGGAACCAATTTGGTTTCTCCCTTGACTTTATTATTATTATTTTCAGACAAGATCTTGCTGTGTAGCCCGGATTGACCTTGCATGCAATCCTCCTGCCTCAGCTTCTGAGATGCGGGGTTATAGTACATGCCACTATGCTTGTCTTAAAATTTACAGGACAATTTTTACTTGTACTGTAATTTCAAGAAATCTCCTATGGTGCAGTTAGGAATGGGTTTTTTGTTTGTCCATTGTATTCATTCTTCTTAGGGGTCAGAGTATTCCTGACTCTGTGCCTTGATTTATTTCTTCAATATCAAAACATTACTGGCCATTTTTTTTCTAAATATTACATGTGCTTCATTGTCCCTTTAAAATCCCTCTGAGAGACAAGCTACCTGTGTGTGACACCATTTTCCGTGTCTGTCTTAGGGTTTCCCCATTGCTGTGAGTAAACACTGAGACCAAACGCCACTTGGGGAGGAAGAGGTTAATTTCTTCTCACAGATTACAGTCCATTATTGAGGGAAGTCAGGACAGGAGTTTAATGGAGAAACACTGCTTACTCCCTCATGGCTTGCTCAGTCTGCTTTCTTATAGAACCCAGAACCACAAGCCCAGGGATGGCACCATCCACAGTGGACTGGGCCCTCCCACATCAGTCACTAATTAAGAAAATACAGTAGAGACTTGCCTATGGGCCAATCTTATGGAGGCATTTTTCAATTAAGAGACCCTTTCTCAAATGACTCTAACTTGTCTCAAATTGACATAAAACTAGCCACCACAGTGCCCCAGATGTCCTTAGAGTTCTCACCTTATTTTCCACGTTTGTCTCTCTGGGTCTTTTTTCTGATGTTTTCCAGTTCCCCAGTTCTCCATTCACTGTGCCTGATTTTCTTGTGGGCTCCATTCATTTAGTGCCTAATTTTGACTATGGTATTTATTAAAGATTTTATTTTCTCAATTATTTGTGTGTGTGTGTGGGGGGGGGGGGTATTACATGAGCGTATAGTGCCCGTAGAGTCTAGAAGAATGTGTCAGATCCCTTGGAGCTGAAGTTACAGCTGTCTGTGAGCCCGATGTGGGCATTGAGGACCAAACTCTGGTCCTCTGCAAGAGCAGTTCGTTTTCTTAACTACTGAGCTATCTCTCTGGCCTCAGTATTTTTCTATTCTGCTTTCTATCAGTTTCAGTATTTTATTCTCCTACTCCAGTTGCTTATTAGTTATGTTTTCTATATATCCTTTTTGTAAGTAATATGAATGACAAAATCACCCTTAACTTACTAACCCAATGTAAATACCTCTACTATTCCTCCAGACATAGGCATATAGAACACTCAAATTCCAATTATTTACCTCCTGGCTTTGCGTTCTTGCTGGCAGATATTGCATGTTTTAGTGATAAAATTTCTGCTGTTTTTTTTTTATAGGTTTCCAGATTTTTGCAAACATTTTATGTCTTTAAAAAATTCTCTGAACATACTAACAATAATTTCTTCAAATTCTTATATAGTAATCCCAGAGTCAAAGTGCACTCACTATGTGTCTATTTAGTTTTTTCTCATTGTCTTTTAGTCAAGGCCTTTCCAACGGTAACTGGAGGCATTGAGTGCTAAATATTAAATGCTCAGCAAAACATTGAACACTTTTTTTAAAAAAATTGATAAACAAAAGGGAGGCATGCTTCTTCAGACAGATGTCACATTTGCTTCTAGTTGGCAGCTGGGTGAAGGACAGGGATAATAATTCAGTCAGTGAGTTTGAACCAAAGAAGAGCTTGTCCCATGTAAAGGCTGCTCTGTTGCATAATCAGTTCTGTTTCCATGTTGCCTTCCATTGGTGTCCCAGCTGAACACTTCACATGTCCCCATGCCCCCTCCCAGGGGAGCCACAGACTTGTGTTGTCCTTTCATGTCTGTGAGGTAGGTGGAGGCTCTATTCAGCTTCTCAGCTGCTGCATTCCCAATTATCAGCATCCTCGCAGAGGACGTGGGCACCAAAGATTACACTCTACAAAAGGCCTGGGGACGGGAAAGAAGCCCTTCCCGGTCTGCCCAGAGACTTCAATCACACCCCACTAGTGTGTGACCTTACACATGTTCCATACCTACCTAGGTCTTATTCGGCACTTTGTAATAGGAAAGGCTGGATGAAATGATGCCCTAGGAACCTTTTAATTCTCAGGTTCCTGGAAGCCATTCTTCATCGTAAGGTCAGGTCTGGAAAAGCATTTTGCAATGGTAAAAGAAAGGGCCTAGAGCAGCTCATATTTTCTATGGTATCGGGGTGAGGTGACGGCAGCTGATTTAGAATCTGGCCTTTCTAGTTCAGCGAGTGACTCAACTGTGCTGGGGTTATGGATTAGAGAAAGAGCATGTGCTAGGATGGCCCAGGCGATGGAGGTAACAAATGCCGGGCACTGTTTCATTTCTGGTTCACTGTGGGGCTCAGTAAGGGTTTTCCAACAGGATGAGTGAGAGGCCTTCATCATAATGCCTGTCACTTACCAGCTACCTGCCTGCTGTGCTGGGATTCTTGTAAGTTACACAGACTCGACATCTGTCCTCTCTATAGGGCAGCTGTCATGGGAGAAAGGAATTACAGACTGCTCATGTATTAGCAACATGGTTAGCTTTAGTTCTCCAGGAACCTACATTTTAGCCAAGGAGCAAAGCAATCATCTACTTACCAAGGAGCCTCTTGTGTGTTTTTAACGATGTATTAAATTAAACACCCACTTACCAAGTATCTGTGAGTGCTGGTTGCAGCAGATGGATCCTGGCATCGGGTGCTGGAAAACACCCTGTCACAAGCTGATCATGTATTGGCTCTCTGTGGAGTTGGGTGGACATGGCGTCTGTCTTTCAGGGTCCTCTTGCCCTCAACAATGTATGGTTACAGTGACCAAATCATGGTGTGATCGATAATCATGACAGATGTATGAAGAGAAGAATTGGGAAGAGACCCCCAGTTGAAACGCCATCACATCCAGTTTAGGCTCTTAGCTGTTTGGGTTGTGAAGGCCTAGGATGGTATGTGGAGTGTATCTAGAGTTCATGGGACAGTGCTCTTCTCCCTCCAACAGGGAATGAAACGCTGGCCCCGAACTCTTCTCAAGACCTGTGGTCTGTGGAATTTGATGAGCAGAAGGTAGAATCTAGTTGTTTTGATTTGCATTTCTGGATTGCTAGAGAGGCCGAGTGTTATTGCATAATTTCTTTAGCCTGTTCGTGTGCCGCTTTTGTGAATCACTCGTCCCTCTCTTGACCTATTTTTACTTAGGATGCTCGCCTTTTTTTGTTTTTTTATCTTACTAGAAACTTAAAAATTTGAGCAAGAGCACCAGTTCCTTTTATATCATGCATTACTTGTGTTTTGTTCTCAGTTTATGTTATATTCTATATTTATTATGCTTTTTAATATATTTTTATTACTAAATTCTAATGGTATTTTCTTTCTGAGCTTAAGCTTTTAATTTTTCTTCTTTGCTCTTATTTAGTTTGGTTTTGGAGTCAGGGTCTCAAACTGACCTGAAACACACATTCTTCCCCATATCCCAACAGCTGAGATTATGGATGTGATCCACCAATACTAGATTAAAAAAATAAATAAATTATTTATTTGCATGTGCGTGCACCTGCATGAGTGTGTTTACATTGTGTGGAGGAGCCTGTGGAGGCCAGAAGAGGGCATTAGATTCCCCTGGAACTGGAGTCACAAGTAGTTGTGAACCACCATGTGGGTGCTAGGACCCAAACCTGTGTCCTTGCAAGAGCAAGAAGTACTCTTAAATCACTGAGCCATCTCTCCATCCCATTTTGGGTACTGGGATCTGAACTCAGGTCCTCATTACTGGGCAGCAAATGTTCTTAGTGGTTAACTAAGCCATCTCTGATTTTAACATTATTTTTAGCAAAAGCCTGGGTCCTTAAATGATGCATTTGTCTATAGTGTTTTTTAAAACACCATTGCATTTTATATTAAAAATTTTAATCTATTTAGAACTAATCAGGGTATATATGGAATCGATTTAAAATTTTTCTTTACATAGTTAACCAGTTATTCCCAATGTCATTATTGAAAACATTACTCCATTTCATTCTTTTCATGGTGACTTTGAAGTCAAAAAGTTTTAATTTTAATAAAACCCAACATTTTAATTTCATGGGTCATACTTTTATAATTTATATATATATATATATATATATATATATACATTCATAGAAACAGACAGAACAATAATGTAAACGAAGCACACAATTTATAAGCAGTGTCTTTTGTAAAACTAAGCATCAAAGTATGTCTAGAAACATAGAAACGTGAGCTGCTGGGGCCACACTCCTGGCAGAGGCGAGGGACTCGGGTGGGAAACGTGGCTGCAGACAGGTGACATCAGATGGCCCTGAGAGCTGAGCACCCACACCACTGTTTTCAGCACCCATCCAAACAGCAACAGCCACTCACCCCAGGAGAGCTCGCTGCTACTTTGGGAGCAAAGGCTTTTACAGGAGCCCACTGGTAGACAGTGAAGACATGAGAAAAATATGCCAATAAAACTGACTACAAACTGCAATCCAACATTCAAAATGATGTAGAAGGAATTAGGGAAATGATTAAAAGTAATAAATTTTAAAAATGAATTCAAACGAGAAAGGCACAGATTAGATAATAGATATGAATGATTAAGAGAGGTGGAAATTTAAAAACTTAAAAAAAAAATTTCTTAAAGAAATCGTGGGAGCCCACAGAGGTTTCCTAGTGAGATCTGAGCTTGCTTTACACTTTAGGGCTGCATTAGGGGATGGCTTGACCATGTGCATGGTTACCAGGTGTTTGGCATGTTCTGCACTTGGCTGTGCTAGGGGAGGTCTTTTGCTCCACCCTTTGGCATTCCTTTAAATAGCCCTTTAGCAGAGACAGAAGGGCTCTGGTTTGACCCAGGCCCCTCCTGAGGCTATTCTGTTTTTCTGTCTTTCCTCTCGTTGTCTAGGTATCTCTTTCTATCTAAATATTTCCCAGTTTTCCTGCTCAAGAGTAGCCTGGTGGTAAAAGTGGGGGCTGGTCCCCTGCAAGAAATGAAGTTCTACCCGGAAGAAATACAAATATGAATATATACCCTGTGGAAAGCACTGTATGGCCATGACCTCACTGACTAGAACAAGACAAAGCCAATAAAATCAGTCATTCAATATCCCAATAGGTAGCACTAATTGGAACCAGTGGGTGTCAAAAAAAAAAAAAAAGGAGAGGATATGAGGGGAAGAGGGGGTGTGTTGGGGTGTATGGGGGAGTAGAAGAGGGTCAAGGAAGGTAGATATGGTCAGGATGCATTGTTTACATGTGTGAAATTGTCAGAGAATGAATTAAAGATATTCTGTTTACAAAAGAAAGCACTGTGTGGTGAACAGAAGTAGGAAAAGAAGAAGAGGATGATTTGAAAAGGATTTGAGAGGATAGGTAGGAATATTGGCGAGGAGAGCCGCATAATGAGCCACTGTAGAAGGTATTTCCATAAGTATCTACTTATTTTTTTTCAGTGGATCCTATATACAGCACATGTGCATGTATTAAGTAGTGAGGTTTCTGAAAACAAATCACATTGTTTACCATCAAAAAACTAGTGTGAGTAATATTAATATATAGTAAAGTAAAAGAATTCTTTTTTTTTTTTTTGGTTTTTAGAGACAGGGTTTCTCTATGTAGCTTTGCGCCTTTCCTGGAACTCACTTGGTAGCCCAGACTGGCCTCGAACTCACAGAGATCCACCTGACTCTGCCTCCAGAGTGCTGGGATTAAAGGCATGCGCCACCACCGCCTGACTCAAGTAAAACAATTCTACTATAAAGAAAAGAAATCATTTGGGAACCCAGAAAGAAGACCAAGTAATTCATAAGGGAAAGAAAACTAGATTGACATCAGGCTACGACAGCAAGGCTGTAACAATCCGCATTTATATAATGCTATGGAAGAGAGTAATGCCATGATTCTGTCTCTAGCCAAGCTGACATTCAACTATAAAACTGCGGATCAGCCGCTCAGATGAGCATCCAGGGATTCTTTCTTAGTGTGTCTTTCCACGGCCACCTGACTGGAGCCTGGCCTGGGGAAGCTGGTTGGAATGTCAGATGTTGCTGCCTCTGTTCAGACTCCTGACTTTCTTGGAATTACTGCTGGGGGTCACCACAGGGGTCATTTGAGTTGTGGTTGTTTCAGATTCCTGCTTTAGGGAGCCACATGCCAATGCAGCAAGAGTTTGTGTGGTCTGTTCTCCACCTAGGGGACGTGTGGTCCATTCTCCGCTCGGGAGATGCATATCATTGGAGCTCTTTCTGTTACTAACAAGGGGATTGATTTATTTCATTGGGATTCTGTTTTAAGCTAATGAGAAGAAAATAAAAGAAAGGGGAAATTTATCGACTTGCTGAGATGGAAGGTCCAGAGGGGGCTATAGTTCCTAGCGAGGCTCGATCTGGTGACTTGATAGCTATCATTGCAGAGAGTGTGGAGCTCTTTCTAGTCCGTCACCTGCTTTCCATCCTCACGTGGTGTCAAGTCATGAGCAACAACCTGGCTGCATGGCTTCTTTGAGAAGCACTAAGTATAGATTCCCAAGTCATCTGACTAGTCCTAACTGATAGCCATACCCAGGGGAATGGAATGCTTAGCCACACTTACAAGTATCCACATCTTCTTTAGAACCACAAAGATTCCGACAAAAATCAATGTCCCTTGAGAAGATAAAGGAGGAAATGGATGGTGATAAAAGAATTTTCCCGTAAGTGTTGAATTTTATGAAATTTATGACATCTTGGCCATCCATTTCTGGAGATGATCATCATTGATTCATTCCTTGTGAAGAATTGTGTAGATAGATACTCTTAGTTACAGGACAAAACTCTAGCATCTTCGCCCTGCGGTTTCAAAATGGCTTCCTTTCCTCCCAACCAGTATGTGCACTTACTGCTCGGCCACTCTTCAGCCCTCTGACCCTGGTGAAGACAGGGTTGTCGTTGTGTCTCTTGCATGCTGGTATTGCAGCCCCTGACCATGCACTCATTGTCTTGTGGGTGGCCCAGAGGTATCTCGAACCTCCCATGTCCAGCACTTAACTCATATTGTATCATAAGCCTGCCATGTCCCCTGTATTGTCTATCACCCTACACGGTCACTGAAGCTGGCAGCCTTGACCTCCACTCTCTCCCCTCCCTTGCCAAACGTGTCTCACAGAGTGATGACCCTGTCTGTTCCAATAACCCCCCATTTTTATACCCCTAGCCCCCATACTGATCTCCCTTGCAAGCAGTCGACACCTCGTCTATACTGGCCTTCCTCAAACTCAAGTGAGAGCTGCAGTTGCCTAAAAAGCTAATCAGTGCTCACCCCAAGATTCCAATCCAGTCCACCTGGAGTGAGGCCTGTAAAGTAAATAACTTTATAAGATCCATCGTGTTGATGCTGTGGATTCAAGGAGTGCCCTTTGAGAGGCATGCTGTAGCTCCTTTCTGATCTCTGTCTTTCTGTCCTGGTTCAGTGGTCTGTCCACATCGCCGTCATAACAATCATCTAGCTGCCAGCCCAACAATGCTATGCCTTTATTCGCCTAGAAAAGCCCAAGTTTCTCACCCTAGTGGCGACCTGCAACCTGCCTATAATATTGCCAGGGGATCAGAATATAGCAGTTGTGAACAAGTAGTTCATCAGACAGTCTGATTAAGTCAGCAGTTCACAGGTGGCATAGGCCTGGGGTGTTCTCAGTGTCAAATCCAAGAGATGGGAGGCCAAGTTCCTGGATGCTGGAGCATGATCAGAGCTTGGCGCTGGCCCAGAGCCTGTTCCCTCTCTGAAGAAGGCATTTTAATGCTGTGTGTACAGACAGGTGGAACCCCAGGCACATGGGAATGAGCAGGTGGGCAGAGCCTCTGAGCAGGAACAAAAGGAAGCTTGGCCCTCCCTGCTGGCCCAGACAAAGGCACATAGCCAGCCCGTTTTCCTGCCAAGAGATTCTATGGATCCAAGCAGGATTGGCTGCAAACTGGAACCCTTTTAAAAGAGCAATGTACTTTGGTCAAACATAAAATGGTCTTTGGGGACTCACTTACTCCTCTGTTGTACTTTGGGAGCTACAGAGTTTGTTCTCTGTCAATGAGTGCGTTCATTCTGTACCCCATTTCCAGATCTTCGAGATTCTGGTAGGCGGGGAATTACTGTCATTTGGAGCCCTTCCTTAATGCCAGCATTGTCTGTAAATAGTCTGCTTCGTTGGTGACATCCCCACACCCTCCTCTCTACCTCTTTAAAATACTGTAAGGAAGCAGTAAGATAATGGGAATTGTCTTGTGGGCGTCACACTATCAAGGCATGATGGGGAACTGTCTTCCATCTGTGTTAGCCGATGGGAAGGTGCTGGGAACTGGGTTTTCATCCCTGGGGACCTTCCCAGGAGAATTTCTGCAGATTTGGGGGGCTTCTGTCATTTTTGCTAAGTTTCCACAGTTGTTGAGGATTTAGATGTTCACTTAGGTTTTATATCTTTAGGATGCATCTGTAAATGCTTGGAAATATGATTATTTTGGCTAAGCAAGAAAAAATACTTTTCAAAACAGTGTGCATTTGCATTTTGCAGATGATTTCACAAGGGTTCTTTTAAAATAGGATTCATTTCAATAAATTAATCTTTCCATGGGAACCAGCACTCCACACACATTCATCACCCCTGGTGTCTACATGGACTGGCTGATGGTTATGGTTCATCCTTGCATGAGTGCAGAAAGGAAGCGTGGTTGGATTCTGGGTAGGGAACCAGATGTGACCCAAAGTCCCGTGCTGCTTCAGGGTCATCAAGTCCTTCCTATGAGGTTATCTTGCAGCCAGGCATGGAAGACATTTCACTCTTGGCTCTCCAAGGCAGCTCTAACTTATCAATGATAACAATGAGGACAGAGGCAGCATGGGTAATTGAAATCCACAGGAAATCTCAAAGCTCATTTTTAGCGGATGGTTTCTTTCCTTGCCTATCAACTCTGTTTATAAGAACTGCTGACCATGGATAAAGATGGACTGATTTGAATTTCTTCCCTTCCAGCCTTTCCCCACTTCAGTTAGGGCTCAGGAGAAAGGAAAGTGTCAATGGTGGATGACAGGACAGATGAAGACCAGAAACTAATATTGGGGTTTTTCATAGTCGGAGTAATTGGATCTCAAGTAACCAGAAGTGGGCCATTCTTTGGGTGTTCTCTGATACACAGCGTAATGTTACAAGCTTGAAGTCATCGAGCTGTGTCTATTAGCAACAGTGTCCTCATAAAAGGAAGGAGGTTGGTTGAGAGATGTCACATTTTAGCCATTGCCTTTGACTTCCTCTGCTCTCAGGCTAGACCCTGAGTTTGGTCATTAGTATCTTAGGATGGGCCTGACTTCACACTCAGCCTAGGGACTGCATGAGAAATGTCGCATGGATGGGAGCTTGGTGCCTTAATGCTGAAGATGTGTGCAGGGTGGGCAGTTTCCTGACGCATCACAGTGCAGCTGGGTCTACATTTCTTCCTTAGAAGTTAACTCTCTAAGGCTCTTGTGCTGGCCTCCATTAGGCATTTGTCATTTATGGGTTATAATCTAGACTTTTATTTTAATCTAATGCATTATCAATATCCAGCTGACTTCTTTTCTCATGTAGTAGATAGCATGGCTGTACTATATGAATGGTTTCTTTTTTATTGGATATTCATGTGGGAAATGGCTCCTTCATCGGATCATGCTGGCCAAGTTTCTGATGTATGGCCAAGGTGACCTCGGCGTGTGTCTATTGCCCCAGCACTGATGAGATTTTCTAGGTGGGGGTGGGGGGCGTGGGGGGTTGTAACATCCTCTTCTCCCATCACTTGCCAAGACTCACCAGCAGCAATGACTCCATTTCTTAAAGCACAGTCTTTTCTACCACAGAGGTGGTGGGGAATGGAGAGGTGACATGGTGTGGTTGGCGCCATCCTCTCCTCCCTTGCCCTGGCAGCTTGATCTCATGGGTGCACTCTTGGTGGCCAACATCTGTACTGAACAGCTTGAGCTGAGCTTCCGAAACTCGGCATTTCTCAGCCAATCTTTTGTATCTCATTGATGAGTTACCTTGCAATTTTTTTTTAAGACATATGCATATCATCTGGATCATTCTGGAACAAACTGAAGTATAAGTAAACCCACAACCAAGAGCACAGCCTTCCCACTAAGACAAGCGTGGGCCTCTATCTCAGCTACACCCCTTGGGGTGAGGTGTTCACTTCAGCTATGAAAAGGGGCCTATGATGGGATTGTTGTAACCATGCCATGAGATGATGCACAATGGAGAATCATCGGCCCCCTCTCACCTTATGGAGGCACAGAACAGGCACACATCTCTAGCAAGGTCCCCGAATCTCAGCCCACTTTTCTATTATTTTATTCTACCAAGTTTCAGAGAAACTATCTGTATTCTTAAAATAGTATCTTATTTTTTATCAAAAAAGGCTTGACTGGAAAACAAAATGGTATGTGTAGAATATTTATATGTTGTCTAATAGCTAATGTTAGCCTATCTAGTTAGGCTGATCTCTACAAGATGTAGCATATTTTACTTTGTAATATTTAAGCTATGTAATCTGAAAGTATACAGTTTATTAGCTGAGAACTTACTACCTACTGATTTAAAAATAGATCTTTATATATTTGAAATGCCCCTGTATGAAGACATACATTTCCCCTCTCTTATTTTCCTGTAGAATCACCAGCCTCCACTGAGAACATGTTGGCATTGATTTGAATCACCACAATGGAGTCTTTAACTTTTGTTGCCGCTGTTTTAAAAGTTTAGACATTTGATCTAGGTAGTATTCTAAAGTATTTACTCTTTCAAAACTATCCTGTTGTCGTCGTCTTTTAACCAGTGTGGTCGTCGAGGTCGGTTTATTTTGATAGCTGTGCAGATCCTTTTTCTTCAGTGTTACCTACTGATAGATGTTAGTGGATTGTGAATCAGGATGTTTGGAAATGTTTTTTATGGCTAATGGGATTCTAATGATCTTGCAAATGCCTTCATGTCCCCTAGAAGACTGCCATAGGAGACTGAGCTCTAAAATGAGCTCGTCTTAGTCTTCCCTAGAAACCCCCAAACTGCTTTATCACAGTGTCAGAACCAGTTTACCCATCTCCCAACCACATGCGAGCTTCTCTGTGGGGTCTGCCATCTCCCCGTGAGCTAGTTTGCCATGCTAACTACTCTATATATTGAAATGTTTGGATATAAAATTATGTCACATTATAGTTTAAAGTCTTCACTTTGCCTGGTTACCAACAAGGTGAACACCTCTTTGTACTTGTATTTCCGTTCTTGTGGGATTTTCTTTCAAATCCCTTTTTATTGATGTTTTAAAAACTTTTAGATATATATTATAGTTACTAATATTTGTTGATTTTTCTATATTTTAGGTTTTATCTCTTCATGGACTATGCCCCTTTTGTCTTTGTTTTTGGTGAACAGAAGTTATAATTTTAAAGTCAAATTGGTTAATCTTCTTTTTAATGATTATGTCTTTTGATGAGAAGATATTTCCATATTTACATCCATGTGATAAAACATACTATGAAGCATCAGAGCCTAAAACAAGAAGAATATTGCCTATCATCTTTGATTTTTACTCATCTTCCTCCTATAGATGTGTAAGAAAAAAATGGACTTTAAAGAACTTGTATTGCTCTTTGTTATAATCTAGGGGTATTGTTTTGCATGGATAACTCTCCAGGTATCTTCCTCTTGCCTGATCGTAAACAACCTGTGCTTTCGAAGAGTGCCTGTGTACAGGTCCAACAGCGGAATGTTGGTTGGGCTTTGGGGCTTCCACACTGTACCTATTCATACACGTAATAGAATCTGTGGGAGAAGCCATGGAAGAGACCTCCGTGACTGACATGTCTGCTCAGCAGAGGAGACTCAAACCTCTTAACCTCCTGCACTCACAGAGATAAGATATACTGTTGTTAGGGCTCCATCTTTGGACTCTCTTCCTGTAGAGTTGGAAGCAGGACTTGATTCATTTAAAAAGTCTCCCTGTAGGTTTCTTGTATAAAGAGCAGATGCAGAACATCAAGACCAGAGATAGAAGTGGAAAGGGGATGGGATCAAGAGCCTCCTGTTGACCTCTCGGGCTCTGAAGTGTGCGGAGTTTCAGAGGTGCCAGGAAGTACTGGAGAGCAGACAGCCAGACCCAAGCCAGCAGAGTGCTAGGGGCTAGTGTGACAGCAGAGCCAACAGGTAGGCCATGGCTGAGGAAACAAAAGGAAGTAGATGGTGCCTGGAGGTGATGGACATAGTTATCCAAAGGAGGCATTCAAGGTGCAATCGGGTTCCCACATTGGAATACGGCTTCCCAGGCTCACATGATGTCACCGCATGCTTTTAGTGCTGGGGCCTCTCTGCCTGGAAGCTGGAGGGTGGATGGGGTCCATTCAAAACACAGGAGCAACACAGCCAAGTAGACACGAGGGCTGATGGTGGTCTGAGGGCGTCTTGAGAGGATTAAAGTGCTGTTTAACATCAGGGCCAAAAGAAGAGCAGAACAAGAGGAAGAGAAGAGAAGCCGCTTCCTTCTGGTTTGAGGATAGCTGTAAAAGTCGATGCCAATGAGCTGGCTTTTTGGAGCCCATTACCTATGGTGGGACACCTTGCTCAGCCTTGATGCAGGGGGTGGGGGAGTGGTCTTGGTTCTGCCTCAACTGAGTGCACCAGGCTCTGCTGACTCCCCATGGGAGGCCTTAACCTTTCAGAGGAGGGGATGGGAGGGGAAAGGCTGTGGGGGAGCAGGAGGAGGGATGAGAGGGGGATCTATGGTTGGTATGTAAATTGAATAAATTTCTTAAATAAAAAATGAAATTAAAAAAAAAAGTCAATGCCAAGTTACTCAGCAAGTTTCCAGGAGCAGAAACCAGTGAGGGGTGTGGCAGTCAGTACCAGAGAAGGCAGCCCCTGCTAGGTGGATCAGGAAGCCCCAGCAGCTGTGCTTTCTCTTGCACACCCATGCTGCACTAGTCGGCAGCGTGCTGGAGCTCGTGCCTGTTGAAGGGAAGTCAAGCCGTGTCCTTCCTCCCTGCATTGTGTCTGGTCACCGTGACGAATTTTCCCATTTGCTCTTCCCTCCGTCACTTGTTCCCACTCAGAGGATTATTTGCTTTGTGTCATTTGGGTTGTTATTAAATCTTTGCTCTTGTCTGTTCAGGAAGTGGGCAGGCTTGGTTTTTCTGGTCACAAATGCAATCATGGTAACTCGGAATCCTACACTATGGGGATTGTTGCCTACAGAATGAAAAGGCTCCTCCCTGGGGTCTCCCTCACCCCCAGATTTCCCCTTCATGCGCCGTAACACAGCCGCTCTGAGCACTGTGTCCCTCCCCCAGGCACGCCTCTGCCTTCCTGTCTGTGCGTAGGCTCTTCCGTGACTAGACTCTCCTCCCCAACCTACTCTCATCTTCCTATTCTCCATGGCTTGCCCGACTTCACGGATGCTTCTTCAGTCTCCCCAAACCAGAATTAGCTCTTCCGTCTCAACTTCAAATTGTAAAGGAGAATTCTATATGCAACTAAACTAGCAAATAAAAATAAGCAATGGATATTTGCAGATCAATAAAAACTGAAGGAGCTCACCACTCACCAACTCTCACTCACCAACTCTCATGCGAAGGACAGGTGCATTCCCAGGCGCAGCGCCAAGGGATCTCTCTTTTTATGCCAGCATAGCCAAGCTCTATGGCCACTGGTGAAATCAGCAAATGCTAAAAGCAGGGCTCTTTCTTATCTACCCTAGAGAACTATCTCATCTGAAGGGGAGTGCATGGCCCTGCGGACAAGCATGTAGTTATAGGTATATTCTCATTTACACATGCATGCATACACACAAATGCACGACATGGCAAATGTTGTACAGTGTGATTAAGCATACGCTGTACTAATTAGGTGACTCCGGAAGCCGTGTGGTTGACATGGCCTAGAATTTTATCTCATCACCTCTGTCCCCATCCTTCCCTCTTTCTGAGCAATAAGATTTTGTGGTCTATGGCCTTCTCTCTGGTTTGGCTTCTCTGTCCCTGGCAGAGGTGCTCAGTTCCTGCAGGCAGAGCCAACTTGCCCACTTACGCATCTTCAGTCGCTCCAAGTTCACCCTCTGAAGTAGACTCTTGGCTTGGCCACTCAGGAATCCGTGTATTTGTGTGATGAGGTGGCAAATTTTGAAACGGAGCTTTGCAAAGCACTGCAGCTATCCTTTGCTGTCCACTGCCTGGGCCATCCTGAAGAGTCAGGTTCCTTTGAGACAGTTGACCTCCGTGGATATTGAGGCCAAGGTCAGATGACCCAGAGCATAGCCTGAGAAGGAAAGGACAAGACAAGGGACATGAAGCAAAGTATGAGTCAGGGTTAGAGGAGTTGGTAGACTGAGGCACCCAAGCTGGAGTAAGAGTCGTAGGTGGGGACAGATGGACAAGGAAATGGAAGGAGATAAGTAGGGGACAGTTAGGAACCTGGGACAGGACCTGGCTCTGCATTCCTCTTACTGAGATCACAGCCTGGCTTCTGCCAAGTCGGTCCAGGCAGAGGCCAAAGTGGGGACCATTGTGGCTGTATGAGAAATCTATGGTCTCTCCTGTCTTGGGGCAGGAAGGTAGTATCTTCTAGAATGAGTGTCACCTTTAAGATGGTGCTGTCCATCAATGGCCATTGCTTGGTATCCTGTTAAGGCCACACCTTAGCACAATGCCTGGGACAGAGAGGCAGGGTATGTTCATGGTCATCATATTGTCTCCTGGTGGATTTTGTTTTGTTTTTTGAGCCAGGGTTTCTCTATGTAGCCTTGGCTCTCTTGGAATGAGCTCTGTAGACCAGGCTGGCCTCAGATTCACAGAGATCCTCCTGGTTCTGCCTCCCAAGTGCTGGGATTAAAGGCGTGCACCACCATTGCCCAGCTTTCTGGGAAGTGGAAGGCTTAGTCAGAGAGACACCATGAGAAGATATTAAGATACCAGTAAGCTACGAGCCACGTGGCAACTTATAGATTAGAAATGGGTTGATTTAAGATATAAGAATAGTTAGCAAGAAGCCTGCCATGGCCATACAGTTTATAAATAAGTCTCTGTGTGTTTACTTGGTTGGGTCTGAGCAGTTGTGGGACTGGCGGGTGAGAGAGATTTGTCCTGAGTGTGGGTCAGGCAGGACTGGAGAAAACTTCAGCTATACAGCTTCCTGGTGGATTTTAAACTAGCTGCCTCCCACTACTGAGGGAGGTTAGCAGGGTCACACATCACGTGCCTGATGGGGACTTGCCAAAGGATACGAGGCAATGTGTCAAATGGGGGCAAATTCTCTTTTGTCCAGGCAGCTTGAGTTCTTCCTGCAGGCATCCTACCCTCGGACTCTTAGCCTCCAAAGAAAGCCCTTTTTATTTTATTCCTTTGATGCTTCATTTTTCTTACATTTAAATTTTGATTTATTTGGTATATGTGTATGTGCATGCACTCACTCATGGTGCATGCCACAGAACACATGTGGAGGTCTGAGGAAGACCTTGTGTAAGTTCTCCCCTTCTACCTGTATTTTAGTTCTGGGGATCAGACTCCTTAGGCTATGGGGCTTTTACCTGCTGGGAATCTCTTGGGTCTTGGATTTCTGCTGGCCCTATTTCCTAACAACGAGATCTGAAGTGAAGTGGAAAATCCACCCTCCAGAGAAAAGAAAAGGGGCACATAGGAGGGGAATTACAGCTTGAGTGACCAGAGTTAAGTATGGGGAGGAGGAAGAAAGGGGGAAGGGGAAATGGTTTGGATCTTCTAAAGTACAATTTAAATTCTACCTTGGAGTTATTGTTGTTTGGTTTTGGGTTTTGAGGCAGGATCCCACGTAGGGCTGGTTTCAAACTGAGGTGGCTGAGAACAACCCTATATTGCTGTGCCCATTTGTGTACTACCAGACCCAAGGCCTCATGCGTCCCAGCTCTCTACCAACTGACCACATCCCCAGCCCAGGAAGCTGGACTTTTCTTGTTTATTTTTTTTAATGTATCAAGCCTGGCTCGGGATCATTGCCATGTCCCTGGTCACATACTGCTTGCTGATGACACTTCTTCAGACAGACAGACAGACAGAGGCCGTCATAGTGTGTTTCAGACAGGATAATCTTCCAAGTGGGAAGTCACTGTAGTCACCTAGAGAAAAAAAAAAATGGATCCTTGGAGATGAGATCCAGACCTTCAGCCAAATTCATTCGGAGAAAAGTCACTTTTAGAAATCCAAGTAAAGTGATTACAAGTAAAGGCAAATAGGCATTTGCTCTCCACTGCAGCCAAGGGCAACTAGGTAGTGTGGACTAATGAGCAACTGATAGTTCCAGTCTTGCCCAAGGAACCTGAGCAAAGGTTAGCCTTTTGTGGTCCTGGTTTGATACCCCTGTGTCCTCTTGAGGAAATACCACTGAGATGGAGGCAGTATCCATGATAAGAATGAGCTGTTTATTCCTCATGCTAAAGCCCAAAGAAAAAGAAGGTGTGAATGGAGAGGCAGCTCTTAATCAGTAGGCATGCTCTAGCATGTTCCACTCTCAGAATTTCAGAATATCAGTAGGTACAGTATATAGTATAGTTATAATAATGATGCTCCTAGTATACAGTAGGTGCTCAGCTAATAATCATCAAATTGTTTTCTCCAAATAAAACAGCTCATGCTTATTATAAAAATCTTGGGCCTGAAGTAAAAATACCCCAAAGTCCTGCCATTTACCATTGGAGACATAGCCTTGTGGATATTCCCAGTGCATACAGTGTATGGATTCACATAAGTGAATGGGAAAGGATTGTATAGGATGCTTCCTAAATTGTCTCCAGGTCAGTGAGTTAGGTTCGTCCATCATTTATGAAGTGGCATAATATAGTCTACTGTGTACGGAATGTTTTAGCAACCTCTACTCTGAAGACGTGGCACTTCTCACGTGTTGTCCTTTATTTAGCAGGTGTCTTCTGCGGAGGTACGCATCGGGCCCATGAGACTGACGCAGGACCCTATCCAGGTATAGTTCCATCCCTCAGGAGGGGCTTTGCTCTCAGGGTACGTGGCTATATGGGCAATGTTTGAGCAGTCTTCTGGATTAACAACAGCTAGCCATCTTTGCCCCTCCCCAATATACACACACACACACACACACACACACGTGTGTGTATGTGTGTGTGTGTGTGTGTGTGTGTGTGTATATGTGTGTGTGTGTGTGTGTGTGTGTGTGTGTGTGTGTGTTTGTCTTTTCAGTATCATGCTCCAAAAATCAGATTGGTTTTTGAGGACTCAAACAACACCCTACTTTGCCCAGTGGATTGTGGGGAAGAACAACCCAACATTCTGCCACCCACAGAAAGGGAGGAAGTCACTAACATGTGTTGAGGGGTGTGGCTTTGCTGAGAGCCACAGCTGGTGTGACTCTGGCTCGGCCTCTTCAACAGTATGAGTTTGTGCATATTGTTTCCTTCCTCTGTCTCATGCCCTGTTGGCACAGGGGAGATGAGATTTCCTTTCTCACAGAGGATTATCAGTGTAACAGCCCTGCCTTGCATGCTACTGTAAAACACTGTCTACCTGTGGAAGATGCTCAGTGATGACACCTGGTTGTTTGGGAGTGAAAATGATGTGGGTACAGTATGCATGTAGGTGATTTTTTTGGTTGATCAGTATCTTTATTGATAAATAAAGATAGCGGGACCATTCCCTTTTGTAGTTCACCAATAAAAAGGCAGGAAGATGGTGATTGCCCGGGGAACAGGGAGTTTGCTGTGAGATGATTTTCCTAGGAGAGTCAGAAGCCTCACCCATAAAGTCTCTACAACAAGAACAAGGACAACAATAGACATGCCCAAGTGGCCTGAGGGAAGCCCATGAGGCCTCAGCCCTACACAAAGAACTAGAGGAAACTAAGGGCTGCTGAGAGTGGGAGAAACAGTCTTCCCCAGGGAAGAGCACGCCAAGTGGTTACCCAGTACCAAATGGTCCGCACCGAAAACATACATCCAAGTAATGGTAAGCAAGGGGAGAGTAAAGCCATGGAACTAGACCACTCCGTGGGTGGAAAGAAAGGTTTATTGGGGAATTTTAAAGTGCAGTGGCTTTCTTGGGGGGGCGGGCAGAGAGAATAGCAAAAGGTGGGGAAAGCCTCGCCAGTTTTAAAAGGGTATGTTTGCATCAGGAGGAAAACCAGTACGTAAGCAAGGTCTGGAAGTTAGAGAAGTTGGAGGCAGGGGGCTGTGGACCAGAAGAGCCCGGAAGCTGGTATGGGGACTTTGGTGTGTATTAGAGGTATGTGTTACTAGAGACGGTAGCAGCTCTGGGCTGTAGAGGCAGATAAGGGTGTAATGGCTGTTCCTGACAAGCAGAAGCCCTCTTCCCAAGTTCCTGAGCAATGCTGAGGTTAGGCTCTTGTTTATCCACTAGCAATCCTTCTGTTTCCCCAGCCACGGTCCAGCCTGAGCTGAGCCCAGACTGTCATTTACAACATTGTGAGTGTCATTATCATTTGGGGGGTTGGGGGCCACTTTGGACTTAACAGTAGTATGTAACAACAATTAGTGAAAAAAGAGCCCATGGTTTGAAAGAGGGGAAGGATTGGTGTATGGAAGGGTTTGGAGGGAGGAGAGGGAAGGGATAAATGATGTGATTATATATACATCTAAAAATATTCAGAAGTAATATACAAATTAAATAAGGAAAAGAAAAAACAAAACTATGCCTAGGCTTCTCTTCTTGGTCAGGAGCCAGGGACTAAGATCTATAGAAAATAGTTACTTATCCAACTTATATTAGTAATTCTTAAAAAGAATAATTAAAAAAGAGGATAAAAAGCCCCCCTTTTGTGTCCCTGGTGATTTAAGTGAGTAGCCTACAGGGCTCTGAGATGGAAGGGCTGGGTGCCAAAGCCAGGAAGGCTACTCGGCTGCAGTACTGGCCAGCTCCAGCACTGACCACTGAGCTGCTGTTACTCCCTCAGGCCTCTCCCTTCCTGAACTTCTTCCCCGTTTAAATCATTTGCACGCAGTAGCCAGTTGGTCCTGAGTAAGTGTGCCTCTTTCTCATCACAGCCGTAGCTTGTCAGAACCTGGAGGCTGATTCTACCCTCGGGACAAGGGAGATGCAGGCACACCACCCAGGCTAACGATGACGGCCAAGACCCAACTAAAGACACGTGCCGCTTGAGACTCGAGCAGAGGAAAAATAATGCTTCATAGTTGCTCGAAAGAAATTACAGATATAGGGGAAAGAAAACAACCAAAGGGGGAGGCTTAGTTTGGGAAAATTTGATGAGAACAAATTTAGGAGCAGAGAGAGAGAGAGAGAGAGAGAGAGAGAGAGAGAGAGAGAGAGAGAGAGAGAGAGAGA